>NC_082661.1:244780843-245093783 GCF_025265405.1 Mesoplodon densirostris
GCAAGTTGGCCTGCGTGCTGTCGCTGGTGTGGCTCCACGGCCCTTCCTCTAGGCTTTCAAGCCCTTGTACATATTCAGGTGTTTTACCTGGGAAGGGTGGGAACAGTTCAGCAGCAGCTGGCCTGGGGCTCAGCTCACGTTTACTCACAGATGCCTCAGCGCAGTCCCCCAGCTTTGCAATGAGGACGCTCCTTGCATGGGGGGTGGGTTGCTGGCTGTATGGGAGGTGATTCCCCACCTCTGACCAATTTCAGAATTGTTTACCACTGGAGCAAGTGCCCTGATAGGGTTTCCCTCTGTATAACTGGTGGGTTCAGGTGTTTTTTTTTCTTTTATGGTTCCAGTTAGATTTGATTCCTCTTTTATGTATTTATAGATATAAGCATGGAAATAATTCATTCCTATAAATACATCTGTGTGAAGGGAAGAACTTTTTTCTGTTTTATTTTAAAATTTTATTTTTTAAAATTTTGAAATTTAATTTTATTTTTTTTATACAGCAGGTTATTATTAGTTATGTATTTTGTGCATACACATGTATACAGGTCAATCCCAGTCTCCCAACTCATCCCACCACCACCACCCCATGGCTTCCCACACTTGGTGTCCATACGTTTGTTCTCTACCTCTGTGTCTCTATTTCTTCCCTGCAATCCAGTTCCTCTGTACCATTTTTTAGGGTCCAAATATATGCATTAATATACAATATTTGTTTTCCTCTTTCTGACTTACTTCATTCTGTATGACAGTCTCTAGATCCATCGATGTCTCTACAAATGACCCAGTTTCATTCCTTTTTATGGCTGAGTAATATTCCATTTTATATATGTACCACATCTTTATCCATTCATCTGTCTGTGGACATTTAGGTTGCTTGCATTACCTGGCTATTGTAAATAGTGCTGCAATGAACATTGTGGTGAATGTGCCTTTTTGATTTATGGTTTTCTCTGGGTATGTGCCCAGAAGTGGGATTGCTGGATCAGATGGTAATTCTATTTCTAGTTTTTTTAAGGAAACTCCATACTGTTCTCCATAGTGACTGTATCAATTTACATCCCCACCAATAGTGGAAGAGGGCTCCTTTTGTCCACACCCTCCCCAGAATTTGTTGTTTGTAGATTTTCTGATGATGCCGATTCTAACAGGTGTGAGGTGATACCTCATTGTAGTTTTGATTTGCATTTCTCTAATAATTAGTGCTGTTGAGCAGCTTTTCATGTGCATCTTGGCCATCTCTGTGTCTTCTTTGAAAAAACGTCTCTTTAGATCTTCTGCCCATTTTTGTATTGGGTTGTTTGTTTTTTTAATAGTAAGCTGCATGAGCTGTTTATATATATATTGGAGATTAAACCTTTGTCCATTGATTCATTTGCAACAATTTTCGCCCATTCTGAGGGATGCCTTTTTCCATTCCCGTTTTTTGAACAAAAAAGGAAAGAAAGAAAAAGAAGCAGAACACTAATGTGCGTAAAATATGCCTTTTGAAATGGTCGTTTTGAAATATGGACGTCCTTTGAATTTTTTGGTCGATATGTGACCCCAGGATTTGTTTTCAGGGCAGGTGTCATTTACAGGCCTGCAATGATTTTGAATATCAACTGACCATTAGCGCTGGGATTAAAGCTGCTGTTGCGTGAAACGGCCACAAGGTGGCAGCAGTTCTCCCTTACCAAATCTGGTTACTAGAGCAACAGAGCCTCAATGGAAGTCGTGTTCTAGATTGGAATTTAGAATGGAATGTGCCAGGAGAAAGCCCCTCAAGTTTGTCTCACTACTTGTTGTTCGTGTTTTTAATTTTCTTTTTATTTTCTATTACAGCAAGTTTGATTACAATGTTTGGCTTGTTGTAGGTGTGGAAGATGTGGTTCTTTTACACATATACAGATGTCTGTTCTTCCTGGGATCCTTTTCCCATGTATGTTAGGACAGAATGTTGAGTAGTCTTCTCTTGGTATTCCGTAGGTCTTTGGTGATTATATATGTCACCTGTGTTTGATTATGTCTGTTAACCCCGATATCGTAATGAAACCAATCCTCACAGCTTTCCATTGGTGAACCATAAGTTTGTTTAATGAATCTGTGATTGCCCTTCTCCGTGGAAATATCTGCCCTGGTATCCATTTTTAGGTAACACCTATAAGTGATATGATACGATATGTGTCTTTCACTTTCTGACTTACTCCAAGTCACGTGATTACCTCTAGACTCATCTACGGGGCTGCAAATGGCATTGTGTCCTTTTTTCCCCTGGTTTCTATTCTGCCTTAGCGAGGTCCATTTTCAACAATGTGATTCTCTGAGGGTTGTGGATTAGCTGACCTGGGAAGCCTTACCCTGCCGGCCGGCCCTCCCCAGGTGTGCCTGGTTGAGGTCAATATAAACAGCGTTCCAGGCAGCAATAGCCCCTGAAGTTGTGCCTGACTCCATATTCTCTGCCCCGTCAGCAGTCTCGGGGCTGTGCTGGTGGGAGGGAGTGAGGGGCCAAGGCTTTGTTGGTGGCCCGGTGTGAGTGGGGATCTGCTGGCCTTTCTGCAGGAGTTGCCAGTCTGCCACCAGTAAAGAAGAGGATGTGTCACCCATACCTTCCACTGGAATTTCTCTCCGGACAGAGGTGAGGAAGGAAAAAAGCAGTGGGGGCCGGGACAGGAGGGGTATCTCAGGCAGGGCAATAGAAAGCTTCCAGAAGAGCGCCCGGGGCCAGGACCATCC
This sequence comes from Mesoplodon densirostris, assembly GCF_025265405.1. Taxonomy (NCBI): domain Eukaryota; kingdom Metazoa; phylum Chordata; class Mammalia; order Artiodactyla; family Ziphiidae; genus Mesoplodon; species Mesoplodon densirostris. Next base: position 244,783,556 of record NC_082661.1, read on the forward strand.
TGGCTGGCCTGCAGGCACCAAGTTGGCCTGCGTGCTGTTGCTGGTGTGGCTCCACGGCCCTTCCTGTAGGCTTTCAAGCCCTTGTACATATTCAGGTGTTTTACCTGGGAAGGGTGGGAACAGTTCAGCAGCAGCTGGCCTGGGGCTCAGCTCACGTTTACTCACAGATGCCTCAGCAATGTCCCCCAGCTCTGCAATGAGGATGCTCCTTGCATGGGGGGTGGGTTGCTGGCTGTATGGGAGGTGATTCCCCACCTCTGACTAATTTCAGAATTGTTTACCACTGGAGCAAGTGCCCTGATAGGGTTTCCCTCTGTATAACTGGTGGGTTCAGGTGTTTTTTTTTTCTTTTATGGTTCAAGTTAGATTTGATTCCTCTTTTATGTATTTATAGATATAAGCATGGAAATAATTCATTCCTATAAATACATCTGTGTGAAGGGAAGAACTTTTTTCTGTTTTATTTTAAAATTTTATTTTTTAAAATTTTGAAATTTAATTTTATTTTTTTTATACAGCAGGTTATTATTAGTTATGTATTTTGTGCATATACATGTATACAGGTCAATCCCAGTCTCCCAACTCATCCCACCACCACCACCCCATGGCTTCCCACACTTGGTGTCCATACGTTTGTTCTCTACCTCTGTGTCTCTATTTCTTCCCTGCAATCCAGTTCCTCTGTACCATTTTTTAGGGTCCAAATATATGCATTAATATACAATATTTGTTTTCCTCTTTCTGACTTACTTCATTCTGTATGACAGTCTCTAGATCCATCGATGTCTCTACAAATGACCCAGTTTCATTCCTTTTTATGGCTGAGTAATATTCCATTTTATATATGTACCACATCTTTATCCATTCATCTGTCTGTGAACATTTAGGTTGCTTGCATTACCTGGCTATTGTAAATAGTGCTGCAATGAACATTGTGGTGAATGTGCCTTTTTGATTTATGGTTTTCTCTGGGTATGTGCCCAGAAGTGGGATTGCTGGATCAGATGGTAATTCTATTTCTAGTTTTTTTAAGGAAACTCCATACTGTTCTCCATAGTGACTATCAATTTACATCCCCACCAATAGTGGAAGAGGGCTCCTTTAGTCCACACCCTCCCCAGAATTTGTTGTTTGTAGATTTTCTGATGATGCCGATTCTAACAGGTGTGAGGTGATACCTCATTGTAGTTTTGATTTGCATTTCTCTAATAATTAGTGCTGTTGAGCAGCTTTTCATGTGCATCTTGGCCATCTCTGTGTCTTCTTTGAAGAAACGTCTCTTTAGATCTTCTGCCCATTTTTGTATTGGGTTGTTTGTTTTTTTAATAGTAAGCTGCATGAGCTGTTTATATATATATTGGAGATTAAACCTTTGTCCATTGATTCATTTGCAACGATTTTCGCCCATTCTGAGGGATGCCTTTTTCCATTCCCGTTTTTTGAACAAAAAAGGAAAGAAAGAAAAAGAAGCAGAACACTAATGTGCGTAAAATATGCCTTTTGATATGGTCGTTTTGAAATATGGACGTCCTTTGAATTTTTTGGTCGATATGTGACCCCAGGATTTGTTTTCAGGGCAGGTGTCATTTATAGGCCTGCAATGATTTTGAATATCAACTGACCATTAGCGCTGGGATTAAAGCTGCTGTTGCGTGAAACGGCCACAAGGTGGCAGCAGTTCTCCCTTACCAAATCTGGTTACTAGAGCAACAGAGCCTCAATGGAAGTCGTGTTCTAGATTGGAATTTAGAATGGAATGTGCCAGGAGAAAGCCCCTCAAGTTTGTCTCACTACTTGTTGTTCGTGTTTTTAATTTTCTTTTTATTTTCTATTACAGCAAGTTTGATTACAATGTTTGGCTTGTTGTAGGTGTGGAAGATGTGGTTCTTTTACACATATACAGATGTCTGTTCTTCCTGGGATCCTTTTCCCATGTACGTTAGGACAGAATGTTGAGTAGTCTTCTCTTGGTATTCCGTAGGTCTTTGGTGATTATATATGTCACCTGTGTTTGATTATGTCTGTTAACCCCGATTTCGTAATGAAACCAATCCTCACAGCTTTCCATTGGTGAACCATAAGTTTGTTTAATGAATCTGTGATTGCCCTTCTCCGTGGAAATATCTGCCCTGGTATCCATTTTTAGGTAACACCTATAAGTGATATGATACGATATGTGTCTTTCACTTTCTGACTTACTCCAAGTCACGTGATTACCTCTAGACTCATCTACGGGCCTGCAAATGGCATTGTGTCCTTTTTATTCCTTGGCTTCTATTCTGCCTTAGCGAGGTCCATTTTCAACAATGTGATTCCCTGAGGGTTGTGGATTAGCTGACCTGGGCAGCCTTACCCTGCCGGCCGGCCCTCCCCAGGTGTGCCTGGTTGAGGTCAATAGAAACAGCTCTCCAGGCAGCAATAGCCCCTGAAGTTGTGCCTGACTCCATATTCTCTGCCCCGTCAGTAGTCTCGGGGCTGTGCTGGTGGGAGGGAGTGAGGGGCCAAGGCTTTGTTGGTGGCCCGGTGTGAGTGGGGCTCTGCTGGCCTTTCTGCAGGAGTTGCCAGGCTGCCACCTGTAAAGAAGAGGATGTGTCACCCATACCTTCCGATGGAATTTCTCTCCGGACAGAGGTGAGGAAGGAAAAAAGCAGTGGGGGCCGGGACAGGAGGGGTATCTCAGGCAGGGCAATAGAAAGCTTCCAGAAGAGCGCCTGGGGCCAGGACCTTCCTGGCTGGCCTGCAGGCAGCAAGTTGGCCTGCGTGCTGTGGCTGGTGTGGCTCCACGGCCCTTCCTCTAGGCTTTCAAGCCCTTGTACATATTCAGGTGTTTTACCTGGGAAGGGTGGGAACAGTTCAGCAGCAGCTGGCCTGGGGCTCAGCTCACGTTTACTCACAGATGCCTCAGCGCAGTCCCCCAGCTTTGCAATGAGGACGCTCCTTGCATGGGGGGTGGGTTGCTGGCTGTATGGGAGGTGATTCCCCACCTCTGACCAATTTCAGAATTGTTTACCACTGGAGCAAGTGCCCTGATAGGGTTTCCCTCTGTATAACTGGTGGGTTCAGGTGTTTTTTTTTCTTTTATGGTTCCAGTTAGATTTGATTCCTCTTTTATGTATTTATAGATATAAGCATGGAAATAATTCATTCCTATAAATACATCTGTGTGAAGGGAAGAACTTTTTTCTGTTTTATTTTAAAATTTTATTTTTTAAAATTTTGAAATTTAATTTTATTTTTTTTATACAGCAGGTTATTATTAGTTATGTATTTTGTGCATACACATGTATACAGGTCAATCCCAGTCTCCCAACTCATCCCACCACCACCACCCCATGGCTTCCCACACTTGGTGTCCATACGTTTGTTCTCTACCTCTGTGTCTCTATTTCTTCCCTGCAATCCAGTTCCTCTGTACCATTTTTTAGGGTCCAAATATATGCATTAATATACAATATTTGTTTTCCTCTTTCTGACTTACTTCATTCTGTATGACAGTCTCTAGATCCATCGATGTCTCTACAAATGACCCAGTTTCATTCCTTTTTATGGCTGAGTAATATTCCATTTTATATATGTACCACATCTTTATCCATTCATCTGTCTGTGGACATTTAGGTTGCTTGCATTACCTGGCTATTGTAAATAGTGCTGCAATGAACATTGTGGTGAATGTGCCTTTTTGATTTATGGTTTTCTCTGGGTATGTGCCCAGAAGTGGGATTGCTGGATCAGATGGTAATTCTATTTCTAGTTTTTTTAAGGAAACTCCATACTGTTCTCCATAGTGACTGTATCAATTTACATCCCCACCAATAGTGGAAGAGGGCTCCTTTTGTCCACACCCTCCCCAGAATTTGTTGTTTGTAGATTTTCTGATGATGCCGATTCTAACAGGTGTGAGGTGATACCTCATTGTAGTTTTGATTTGCATTTCTCTAATAATTAGTGCTGTTGAGCAGCTTTTCATGTGCATCTTGGCCATCTCTGTGTCTTCTTTGAAAAAACGTCTCTTTAGATCTTCTGCCCATTTTTGTATTGGGTTGTTTGTTTTTTTAATAGTAAGCTGCATGAGCTGTTTATATATATATTGGAGATTAAACCTTTGTCCATTGATTCATTTGCAACAATTTTCGCCCATTCTGAGGGATGCCTTTTTCCATTCCCGTTTTTTGAACAAAAAAGGAAAGAAAGAAAAAGAAGCAGAACACTAATGTGCGTAAAATATGCCTTTTGATATGGTCGTTTTGAAATATGGACGTCCTTTGAATTTTTTGGTCGATATGTGACCCCAGGATTCGTTTTCAGGGCACGTGTCATTTATAGGCCTGCAATGATTTTGAATATCAACTGACCATTAGCGCTGGGATTAAAGCTGCTGTTGCGTGAAACGGCCACAAGGTGGCAGCAGTTCTCCCTTACCAAATCTGGTTACTAGAGCAACAGAGCCTCAATGGAAGTCGTGTTCTAGATTGGAATTTAGAATGGAATGTGCCAGGAGAAAGCCCCTCAAGTTTGTCTCACTACTTGTTGTTCGTGTTTTTAATTTTCTTTTTATTTTCTATTACAGCAAGTTTGATTACAATGTTTGGCTTGTTGTAGGTGTGGAAGATGTGGTTCTTTTACACATATACAGATGTCTGTTCTTCCTGGGATCCTTTTCCCATGTACGTTAGGACAGAATGTTGAGTAGTCTTCTCTTGGTATTCCGTAGGTCTTTGGTGATTATATATGTCACCTGTGTTTGATTATGTCTGTTAACCCCGATTTCGTAATGAAACCAATCCTCACAGCTTTCCATTGGTGAACCATAAGTTTGTTTAATGAATCTGTGATTGCCCTTCTCCGTGGAAATATCTGCCCTGGTATCCATTTTTAGGTAACACCTATAAGTGATATGATACGATATGTGTCTTTCACTTTCTGACTTACTCCAAGTCACGTGATTACCTCTAGACTCATCTACGGGGCTGCAAATGGCATTGTGTCCTTTTTATTCCTTGGCTTCTATTCTGCCTTAGCGAGGTCCATTTTCAACAATGTGATTCCCTGAGGGTTGTGGATTAGCTGACCTGGGCAGCCTTACCCTGCCGGCCGGCCCTCCCCAGGTGTGCCTGGTTGAGGTCAATAGAAACAGCTCTCCAGGCAGCAATAGCCCCTGAAGTTGTGCCTGACTCCATATTCTCTGCCCCGTCAGTAGTCTCGGGGCTGTGCTGGTGGGAGGGAGTGAGGGGCCAAGGCTTTGTTGGTGGCCCGGTGTGAGTGGGGCTCTGCTGGCCTTTCTGCAGGAGTTGCCAGGCTGCCACCTGTAAAGAAGAGGATGTGTCACCCATACCTTCCGATGGAATTTCGCTCCGGACAGAGGTGAGGAAGGAAAAAAGCAGTGGGGGCCGGGACAGGAGGGGTATCTCAGGCAGGGCAATAGAAAGCTTCCAGAAGAGCGCCTGGGGCCAGGACCTTCCTGGCTGGCCTGCAGGCACCAAGTTGGCCTGCGTGCTGTCGCTGGTGTGGCTCCACGGCCCTTCCTCTAGGCTTTCAAGCCCTTGTACATATTCAGGTGTTTTACCTGGGAAGGGTGGGAACAGTTCAGCAGCAGCTGGCCTGGGGCTCAGCTCACGTTTACTCACAGATGCCTCAGCGCGGTCCCCCAGCTTTGCAATGAGGACGCTCCTTGCATGGGGGGTGGGTTGCTGGCTGTATGGGAGGTGATTCCCCACCTCTGACCAATTTCAGAAATGTTTACCACTGGAGCAAGTGCCCTGATAGGGTTTCCCTCTGTATAACTGGTGGGTTCAGGTGTTTTTTTTTCTTTTATGGTTCAAGTTAGATTTGATTCCTCTTTTATGTATTTATAGATATAAGCATGGAAATAATTCATTCCTATAAATACATCTGTGTGAAGGGAAGAACTTTTTTCTGTTTTATTTTAAAATTTTATTTTTTAAAATTTTGAAATTTAATTTTATTTTTTTTATACAGCAGGTTATTATTAGTTATGTATTTTGTGCATACACATGTATACAGGTCAATCCCAGTCTCCCAACTCATCCCAGCACCACCACCCCATGGCTTCCCACACTTGGTGTCCATACGTTTGTTCTCTACCTCTGTGTCTCTATTTCTTCCCTGCAATCCAGTTCCTCTGTACCATTTTTTAGGGTCCAAATATATGCATTAATATACAATATTTGTTTTCCTCTTTCTGACTTACTTCATTCTGTATGACAGTCTCTAGATCCATCGATGTCTCTACAAATGACCCAGTTTCATTCCTTTTTATGGCTGAGTAATATTCCATTTTATATATGTACCACATCTTTATCCATTCATCTGTCTGTGGACATTTAGGTTGCTTGCATTACCTGGCTATTGTAAATAGTGCTGCAATGAACATTGTGGTGAATGTGCCTTTTTGATTTATGGTTTTCTCTGGGTATGTGCCCAGAAGTGGGATTGCTGGATCAGATGGTAATTCTATTTCTAGTTTTTTTAAGGAAACTCCATACTGTTCTCCATAGTGACTGTATCAATTTACATCCCCACCAATAGTGGAAGAGGGCTCCTTTTGTCCACACCCTCCCCAGAATTTGTTGTTTGTAGATTTTCTGATGATGCCGATTCTAACAGGTGTGAGGTGATACCTCATTGTAGTTTTGATTTGCATTTCTCTAATAATTAGTGCTGTTGAGCAGCTTTTCATGTGCATCTTGGCCATCTCTGTGTCTTCTTTGAAGAAACGTCTCTTTAGATCTTCTGCCCATTTTTGTATTGGGTTGTTTGTTTTTTTAATAGTAAGCTGCATGAGCTGTTTATATATATATTGGAGATTAAACCTTTGTCCATTGATTCATTTGCAACGATTTTCGCCCATTCTGAGGGATGCCTTTTTCCATTCCCGTTTTTTGAACAAAAAAGGAAAGAAAGAAAAAGAAGCAGAACACTAATGTGCGTAAAATATGCCTTTTGAAATGGTCGTTTTGAAATATGGACGTCCTTTGAATTTTTTGGTCGATATGTGACCCCAGGATTTGTTTTCAGGGCAGGTGTCATTTACAGGCGTGCAATGATTTTGAATATCAACTGACCATTAGCGCTGGGATTAAAGCTGCTGTTGCGTGAAACGGCCACAAGGTGGCAGCAGTTCTCCCTTACCAAATCTGGTTACTAGAGCAACAGAGCCTCAATGGAAGTCGTGTTCTAGATTGGAATTTAGAATGGAATGTGCCAGGAGAAAGCCCCTCAAGTTTGTCTCACTACTTGTTGTTCGTGTTTTTAATTTTCTTTTTATTTTCTATTACAGCAAGTTTGATTACAATGTTTGGCTTGTTGTAGGTGTGGAAGATGTGGTTCTTTTACACATATACAGATGTCTGTTCTTCCTGGGATCCTTTTCCCATGTACGCTAGGACAGAATGTTGAGTAGTCTTCTCTTGGTATTCCGTAGGTCTTTGGTGATTATATATGTCACCTGTGTTTGATTATGTCTGTTAACCCCGATATCGTAATGAAACCAATCCTCACAGCTTTCCATTGGTGAACCATAAGTTTGTTTAATGAATCTGTGATTGCCCTTCTCCGTGGAAATATCTGCCCTGGTATCCATTTTTAGGTAACACCTATAAGTGATATGATACGATATGTGTCTTTCACTTTCTGACTTACTCCAAGTCATGTGATTACCTCTAGACTCATCTACGGGGCTGCAAATGGCATTGTGTCCTTTTTTTTCCTTGGCTCCTATTCTGCCTTAGCGAGGTTCATTTTCAACAATGTGATTCCCTGAGGGTTGTGGATTAGCTGACCTGGGCAGCCTTACCCTGCTGGCCGGCCCTCCCCAGGTGTGCCTGGTTGAGGTCAATATAAACAGCTCTCCAGGCAGCAATAGCCCCTGAAGTTGTGCCTGACTCCATATTCTCTGCCCCGTCAGCAGTCTTGGGGCTGTGCTGGTGGGAGGGAGTGAGGGGCCAAGGCTTTGTTGGTGGCGTGGTGTGAGTGGGGCTCTGCTGGCCTTTCTGCAGGAGTTGCCAGGCTGCCACCTGTAAAGAAGAGGATGTGTCACCCATACCTTCCGATGGAATTTCTCTCCGGACAGAGGTGAGGAAGGAAAAAAGCAGTGGGGGCCGGGACAGGAGGGGTATCTCAGGCAGGGCAATAGAAAGCTTCCAGAAGAGCGCCCGGGGCCAGGACCATCCTGGCTGGCCTGCAGGCACCAAGTTGGCCTGCGTGCTGTCGCTGGTGTGGCTCCACGGCCCTTCCTCTAGGCTTTCAAGCCCTTGTACATATTCAGGTGTTTTGCCTGGGAAGGGTGGGAACAGTTCAGCAGCAGCTGGCCTGGGGCTCAGCTCACGTTTACTCACAGATGCCTCAGCACGGTCCCCCAGCTTTGCAATGAGGACGCTCCTTGCATGGGGGGTGGGTTGCTGGCTGTATGGGAGGAGATTCCCCACCTCTGACCAATTTCAGTATTGTTTACCACTGGAGCAAGTGCCCTGTAGGGTTTCCCTCTGTATAACTGGTGGGTTCAGGTTTTTTTTTTTCTTTTATGGTTCAAGTTAGATTTGATTCCTCTTTTATGTATTTATAGATATAAGCATGGAAATAATTCATTCCTATAAATACATCTGTGTGAATGGAAGAACTTTTTTCTGTTTTATTTTAAAATTTTATTTTTTAAAATTTTGAAATTTAATTTTATTTATTTTTTTATACAGCAGGTTATTATTAGTTATGTATTGTATGCATATACATGTATACAGGTCAATCCCAATCTCCCAACTCATCCCACCACCACCACCCCATGGCTTCCCACACTTGGTGTCCATACGTTTGTTCTCTACCTCTGTGTCTCTATTTCTTCCCTGCAAACCAGTTACTCTGTACCATTTTTTAGGGTACACATATATGCATTAATATACAATATTTGTTTTCCTCTTTCTGACTTACTTCATTCTGTATGACAGTCTCTAGATCCATCGACGTCTCTACAAATGACCCAGTTTCATTCCTTTTTATGGCTGAGTAATATTCCATTTTATATATGTACCACATCTTTATCCATTCATCTGTCTGTGGACATTTAGGTTGCTTGCTTTTCCTGGCTATTGTAAATAGTGCTGCAATGAACATTGTGGTGAATGTGCCTTTTTGATTTATGGTTTTCTCTGGGTATGTGCCCAGAAGTGGGATTGCTGGATCAGATGGTAATTCTATTTTTAGTTTTTTTAAGGAAACTCCATACTCTTCTCCATAGTGACTGTATCAATTTACATCCCCACCAATAGAGGAAGAGGGCTCCTTTTGTCCACACCCTCCCCAGAATTTGTTGTTTGTAGATTTTCTGATGATGCCGATTCTAACAGGTGTGAGGTGATACCTCATTGTAGTTTTGATTTGCATTTCTCTAATAATTAGTGCTGTTGAGCAGCTTTTCATGTGCATCTTGGCCATCTCTGTGTCTTCTTTGAAGAAAAGTCTCTTTAGATCAGCCCATTTTTGTATTGGGTTGTTTGTTTTTTTAATAGTAAGCTGCATGAGCTGTTTATATATATATTGGAGATTAAACCTTTGTCCATTGATTCATTTGCAACGATTTTCGCCCATTCTGAGGGATGCCTTTTTCCATTCCCGTTTTTTGAACAAAAAAGGAAAGAAAGAAAAAGAAGCAGAACACTAATGTGCGTAAAATATGCCTTTTGAAATGGTCGTTTTGAAATATGGACGTCCTTTGAATTTTTTGGTCGATATGTGACCCCAGGATTTGTTTTCAGGGCAGGTGTCATTTACAGGCCTGCAATGATTTTGAATATCAACTGACCATTAGCGCTGGGATTAAAGCTGCTGTTGCGTGAAACGGCCACAAGGTGGCAGCAGTTCTCCCTTACCAAATCTGGTTACTAGAGCAACAGAGCCTCAATGGAAGTCGTGTTCTAGATTGGAATTTAGAATGGAATGTGCCAGGAGAAAGCCCCTCAAGTTTGTCTCACTACTTGTTGTTCGTGTTTTTAATTTTCTTTTTATTTTCTATTACAGCAAGTTTGATTACAATGTTTGGCTTGTTGTAGGTGTGGAAGATGTGGTTCTTTTACACATATACAGATGTCTGTTCTTCCTGGGATCCTTTTCCCATGTACGCTAGGACAGAATGTTGAGTAGTCTTCTCTTGGTATTCCGTAGGTCTTTGGTGATTATATATGTCACCTGTGTTTGATTATGTCTGTTAACCCCGATATCGTAATGAAACCAATCCTCACAGCTTTCCATTGGTGAACCATAAGTTTGTTTAATGAATCTGTGATTGCCCTTCTCCGTGGAAATATCTGCCCTGGTATCCATTTTTAGGTAACACCTATAAGTGATATGATACGATATGTGTCTTTCACTTTCTGACTTACTCCAAGTCACGTGATTACCTCTAGACTCATCTACGGGGCTGCAAATGGCATTGTGTCCTTTTTTTTCCTTGGCTCCTATTCTGCCTTAGCGAGGTTCATTTTCAACAATGTGATTCCCTGAGGGTTGTGGATTAGCTGACCTGGGCAGCCTTACCCTGCCGGCCGGCCCTCCCCAGGTGTGCCTGGTTGAGGTCAATATAAACAGCTCTCCAGGCAGCAATAGCCCCTGAAGTTGTGCCTGACTCCATATTCTCTGCCCCGTCAGCAGTCTCGGGGCTGTGCTGGTGGGAGGGAGTGAGGGGCCAAGGCTTTGTTGGTGGCGTGGTGTGAGTGGGGCTCTGCTGGCCTTTCTGCAGGAGTTGCCAGGCTGCCACCTGTAAAGAAGAGGATGTGTCACCCATACCTTCCGATGGAATTTCTCTCCGGACAGAGGTGAGGAAGGAAAAAAGCAGTGGGGGCCGGGACAGGAGGGGTATCTCAGGCAGGGCAATAGAAAGCTTCCAGAAGAGCGCCCGGGGCCAGGACCATCCTGGCTGGCCTGCAGGCACCAAGTTGGCCTGCGTGCTGTCGCTGGTGTGGCTCCACGGCCCTTCCTCTAGGCTTTCAAGCCCTTGTACATATTCAGGTGTTTTGCCTGGGAAGGGTGGGAACAGTTCAGCAGCAGCTGGCCTGGGGCTCAGCTCACGTTTACTCACAGATGCCTCAGCACGGTCCCCCAGCTTTGCAATGAGGACGCTCCTTGCATGGGGGGTGGGTTGCTGGCTGTATGGGAGGAGATTCCCCACCTCTGACCAATTTCAGTATTGTTTACCACTGGAGCAAGTGCCCTGTAGGGTTTCCCTCTGTATAACTGGTGGGTTCAGGTTTTTTTTTTTCTTTTATGGTTCAAGTTAGATTTGATTCCTCTTTTATGTATTTATAGATATAAGCATGGAAATAATTCATTCCTATAAATACATCTGTGTGAATGGAAGAACTTTTTTCTGTTTTATTTTAAAATTTTATTTTTTAAAATTTTGAAATTTAATTTTATTTATTTTTTTATACAGCAGGTTATTATTAGTTATGTATTGTATGCATATACATGTATACAGGTCAATCCCAATCTCCCAACTCATCCCACCACCACCACCCCATGGCTTCCCACACTTGGTGTCCATACGTTTGTTCTCTACCTCTGTGTCTCTATTTCTTCCCTGCAAACCAGTTACTCTGTACCATTTTTTAGGGTCCACATATATGCATTAATATACAATATTTGTTTTCCTCTTTCTGACTTACTTCATTCTGTATGACAGTCTCTAGATCCATCGACGTCTCTACAAATGACCCAGTTTCATTCCTTTTTATGGCTGAGTAATATTCCATTTTATATATGTACCACATCTTTATCCATTCATCTGTCTGTGGACATTTAGGTTGCTTGCTTTACCTGGCTATTGTAAATAGTGCTGCAATGAACATTGTGGTGAATGTGCCTTTTTGATTTATGGTTTTCTCTGGGTATGTGCCCAGAAGTGGGATTGCTGGATCAGATGGTAATTCTATTTCTAGTTTTTTTAAGGAAACTCCATACTCTTCTCCATAGTGACTGTATCAATTTACATCCCCACCAATAGAGGAAGAGGGCTCCTTTTGTCCACACCCTCCCCAGAATTTGTTGTTTGTAGATTTTCTGATGATGCCGATTCTAACAGGTGTGAGGTGATACCTCATTGTAGTTTTGATTTGCATTTCTCTAATAATTAGTGCTGTTGAGCAGCTTTTCATGTGCATCTTGGCCATCTCTGTGTCTTCTTTGAAGAAAAGTCTCTTTAGATCAGCCCATTTTTGTATTGGGTTGTTTGTTTTTTTAATAGTAAGCTGCATGAGCTGTTTATATATATATTGGAGATTAAACCTTTGTCCATTGATTCATTTGCAACGATTTTCGCCCATTCTGAGGGATGCCTTTTTCCATTCCCGTTTTTTGAACAAAAAAGGAAAGAAAGAAAAAGAAGCAGAACACTAATGTGCGTAAAATATGCCTTTTGAAATGGTCGTTTTGAAATATGGACGTCCTTTGAATTTTTTGGTCGATATGTGACCCCAGGATTTGTTTTCAGGGCAGGTGTCATTTACAGGCGTGCAATGATTTTGAATATCAACTGACCATTAGCGCTGGGATTAAAGCTGCTGTTGCGTGAAACGGCCACAAGGTGGCAGCAGTTCTCCCTTACCAAATCTGGTTACTAGAGCAACAGAGCCTCAATGGAAGTCGTGTTCTAGATTGGAATTTAGAATGGAATGTGCCAGGAGAAAGCCCCTCAAGTTTGTCTCACTACTTGTTGTTCGTGTTTTTAATTTTCTTTTTATTTTCTATTACAGCAAGTTTGATTACAATGTTTGGCTTGTTGTAGGTGTGGAAGATGTGGTTCTTTTACACATATACAGATGTCTGTTCTTCCTGGGATCCTTTTCCCATGTACGCTAGGACAGAATGTTGAGTAGTCTTCTCTTGGTATTCCGTAGGTCTTTGGTGATTATATATGTCACCTGTGTTTGATTATGTCTGTTAACCCCGATATCGTAATGAAACCAATCCTCACAGCTTTCCATTGGTGAACCATAAGTTTGTTTAATGAATCTGTGATTGCCCTTCTCCGTGGAAATATCTGCCCTGGTATCCATTTTTAGGTAACACCTATAAGTGATATGATACGATATGTGTCTTTCACTTTCTGACTTACTCCAAGTCACGTGATTACCTCTAGACTCATCTACGGGGCTGCAAATGGCATTGTGTCCTTTTTTTTCCTTGGCTCCTATTCTGCCTTAGCGAGGTTCATTTTCAACAATGTGATTCCCTGAGGGTTGTGGATTAGCTGACCTGGGCAGCCTTACCCTGCCGGCCGGCCCTCCCCAGGTGTGCCTGGTTGAGGTCAATATAAACAGCTCTCCAGGCAGCAATAGCCCCTGAAGTTGTGCCTGACTCCATATTCTCTGCCCCGTCAGCAGTCTCGGGGCTGTGCTGGTGGGAGGGAGTGAGGGGCCAAGGCTTTGTTGGTGGCGTGGTGTGAGTGGGGCTCTGCTGGCCTTTCTGCAGGAGTTGCCAGGCTGCCACCTGTAAAGAAGAGGATGTGTCACCCATACCTTCCGATGGAATTTCTCTCCGGACAGAGGTGAGGAAGGAAAAAAGCAGTGGGGGCCGGGACAGGAGGGGTATCTCAGGCAGGGCAATAGAAAGCTTCCAGAAGAGCGCCCGGGGCCAGGACCATCCTGGCTGGCCTGCAGGCACCAAGTTGGCCTGCGTGCTGTCGCTGGTGTGGCTCCACGGCCCTTCCTCTAGGCTTTCAAGCCCTTGTACATATTCAGGTGTTTTGCCTGGGAAGGGTGGGAACAGTTCAGCAGCAGCTGGCCTGGGGCTCAGCTCACGTTTACTCACAGATGCCTCAGCACGGTCCCCCAGCTTTGCAATGAGGACGCTCCTTGCATGGGGGGTGGGTTGCTGGCTGTATGGGAGGAGATTCCCCACCTCTGACCAATTTCAGTATTGTTTACCACTGGAGCAAGTGCCCTGTAGGGTTTCCCTCTGTATAACTGGTGGGTTCAGGTTTTTTTTTTTCTTTTATGGTTCAAGTTAGATTTGATTCCTCTTTTATGTATTTATAGATATAAGCATGGAAATAATTCATTCCTATAAATACATCTGTGTGAATGGAAGAACTTTTTTCTGTTTTATTTTAAAATTTTATTTTTTAAAATTTTGAAATTTAATTTTATTTATTTTTTTATACAGCAGGTTATTATTAGTTATGTATTGTATGCATATACATGTATACAGGTCAATCCCAATCTCCCAACTCATCCCACCACCACCACCCCATGGCTTCCCACACTTGGTGTCCATACGTTTGTTCTCTACCTCTGTGTCTCTATTTCTTCCCTGCAAACCAGTTACTCTGTACCATTTTTTAGGGTCCACATATATGCATTAATATACAATATTTGTTTTCCTCTTTCTGACTTACTTCATTCTGTATGACAGTCTCTAGATCCATCGACGTCTCTACAAATGACCCAGTTTCATTCCTTTTTATGGCTGAGTAATATTCCATTTTATATATGTACCACATCTTTATCCATTCATCTGTCTGTGGACATTTAGGTTGCTTGCTTTACCTGGCTATTGTAAATAGTGCTGCAATGAACATTGTGGTGAATGTGCCTTTTTGATTTATGGTTTTCTCTGGGTATGTGCCCAGAAGTGGGATTGCTGGATCAGATGGTAATTCTATTTCTAGTTTTTTTAAGGAAACTCCATACTGTTCTCCATAGTGACTGTATCAATTTACATCCCCACCAATAGAGGAAGAGGGCTCCTTTTGTCCACACCCTCCCCAGAATTTGTTGTTTGTAGATTTTCTGATGATGCCGATTCTAACAGGTGTGAGGTGATACCTCATTGTAGTTTTGATTTGCATTTCTCTAATAATTAGTGCTGTTGAGCAGCTTTTCATGTGCATCTTGGCCATCTCTGTGTCTTCTTTGAAGAAAAGTCTCTTTAGATCAGCCCATTTTTGTATTGGGTTGTTTGTTTTTTTAATAGTAAGCTGCATGAGCTGTTTATATATATATTGGAGATTAAAAATTTGTCCATTGATTCATTTGCAACGATTTTCGCCCATTCTGAGGGATGCCTTTTTCCATTCCTGTTTTTTGAACAAAACAGGAAAGAAAGAAAAAAAAAAAGCAGAACACTAATGTGCGTAAAATATGCCTTTTGAAACGGTCGTTTTGAAATATGGACGTCCTTTGAATTTTTTGGTCGATATGTGACCCCAGGATTTGTTTTCAGGGCAGGTGTCATTTACAGGCCTGCAATGATTTTGAATATCAACTGACCATTAGCGCTGGGATTAAAGCTGCTGTTGCGTGAAACGGCCACAAGGTGGCAGCAGTTCTCCCTTACCAAATCTGGTTACTAGAGCAACAGAGCCTCAATGGAAGTCGTGTTCTAGATTGGAATTTAGAATGGAATGTGCCAGGAGAAAGCCCCTCAAGTTTGTCTCACTACTTGTTGTTCGTGTTTTTAATTTTCTTTTTATTTTCTATTACAGCAAGTTTGATTACAATGTTTGGCTTGTTGTAGGTGTGGAAGATGTGGTTCTTTTACACATATACAGATGTCTGTTCTTCCTGGGATCCTTTTCCCATGTACGTTAGGATAGAATGTTGAGTAGTCTTCTCTTGGTATTCCGTAGGTCTTTGGTGATTATATATGTCACCTGTGTTTGATTATGTCTGTTAACCCCGATATCGTAATGAAACCAATCCTCACAGCTTTCCATTGGTGAACCATAAGTTTGTTTAATGAATCTGTGATTGCCCTTCTCCGTGGAAATATCTGCCCTGGTATCCATTTTTAGGTAACACCTATAAGTGATATGATACGATATGTGTCTTTCACTTTCTGACTTACTCCAAGTCACGTGATTACCTCTAGACTCATCTACGGGGCTACAAATGGCATTGTGTCTTTTTTTTTCCTTGGCTTCTATTCTGCCTTCGCGAAGTCCATTTGCAACAATGTGATTCCCTGAGGGTTGTGGATTAGGTGACCTGGGCAGCCTTACCCTGCTGGCCGGCCCTCCCCAGGTGTGCCTGGTTGAGGTCAATATAAACAGCTCTCCAGGCAGCAATAGCCCCTGAAGTTGTGCCTGACTCCATATTCTCTGCCCCGTCAGCAGTCTCGGGACTGTGCTGGTGGGAGGGAGTGAGGGGCCAAGGCTTTGTTGGTGGCCCGGTGTGAGTGGGGCTCTGCTGGCCTTTCTGCAGGAGTTGCCAGGCTGCCACCTGTAAAGAAGAGGATGTGTCACCCATACCTTCCGATGGAATTTCTCTCCGGACAGAGGTGAGGAAGGAAAAAAGCAGTGGGGGCCGGGACAGGAGGGGTATCTCAGGCAGGGCAATAGAAAGCTTCCAGAAGAGTGCCCGGGGCCAGGACCATCCTGGCTGGCCTGCAGGCACCAAGTTGGCCTGCGTGCTGTCGCTGGTGTGGCTCCACGGCGCTTCCTCTAGGCTTTCAAGCCCTTGTACATATTCAGGTGTTTTGCCTGGGAAGGGTGGGAACAGTTCAGCAGCAGCTGGCCTGGGGCTCAGCTCACGTTTACTCACAGATGCCTCAGCACGGTCCCCCAGCTTTGCAATGAGGACGCTCCTTGCATGGGGGGTGGGTTGCTGGCTGTATGGGAGGAGATTCCCCACCTCTGACCAATTTCAGTATTGTTTACCACTGGAGCAAGTGCCCTGATAGGGTTTCCCTCTGTATAACTGGTGGGTTCAGGTTTTTTTTTTCTTTTATGGTTCAAGTTAGATTTGATTCCTCTTTTATGTATTTATAGATATAAGCATGGAAATAATTCATTCCTATAAATACATCTGTGTGAATGGAAAAACTTTTTTCTGTTTTATTTTAAAATTTTATTTTTTAAAATTTTGAAATTTAATTTTATTTTTTTATACAGCAGGTTATTATTAGTTATGTATTTTATGCATATACATGTATAGAGGTCAATCCCAATCTCCCAACTCATCCCACCACCACCACCCCATGGCTTCCCACACTTGGTGTCCATACGTTTGTTCTCTACCTCTGTGTCTCTATTTCTTCCCTGCAAACCAGTTCCTCTGTACCATTTTTTTAGGTTCCACATATATGCATTAATATACAATATTTGTTTTCCACTTTCTGACTTACTTCATTCTGTATGACAGTCTCTATATCCATCGACGTCTCTACAAATGACCCAGTTTCATTCCTTTTTATGGCTGAGTAATATTCCATTTTATATATGTACCACATCTTTATCCATTCATCTGTCTGTGGGCATTTAGGTTGCTTGCATTACCTGGCTATTGTAAATAGTGCTGCAATGAACATTGTGGTGAATGTGCCTTTTTGATTTACGGTTTTCTCTGGGTATATGCCCAGAAGTGGGATTGCTGGATCAGATGGTAATTCTATTTCTAGTTTTTTTAAGGAAACTCCATACTGTTCTCCATAGTGACTGTATCAATTTACATCACCACCAATAGTGGAAGAGGGCTCCTTTTGTCCACACCCTCCCCAGAATTTGTTGTTTGTAGATTTTCTGATGATGCCGATTCTAACAGGTGTGAGGTGATACCTCATTGTAGTTTTGATTTGCATTTCTCTAATAATTAGTGCTGTTGAGCAGCTTTTCATGTGCATCTTGGCCATCTCTGTGTCTTCTTTGAAGAAACGTCTCTTTAGATCTTCTGCCCATTTTTGTATTGGGTTGTATGTTTTTTTAATATTAAGCTGCATGAGCTGTTTATATATATATTGGAGATTAAACCTTTGTCCATTGATTCATTTGCAACGATTTTCGCCCATTCTGAGGGATGCCTTTTTCCATTCCCGTTTTTTGAACAAAAAAGGAAAGAAAGAAAAAGAAGCAGAACACTAATGTGCGTAAAATATGCCTTTTGAAATGGTCGTTTTGAAATATGGACGTCCTTTGAATTTTTTGGTCGATATGTGACCCCAGGATTTGTTTTCAGGGCAGGTGTCATTTACAGGCCTGCAATGATTTTGAATATCAACTGACCATTAGCGCTGGGATTAAAGCTGCTGTTGCGTGAAACGGCCACAAGGTGGCAGAAGTTCTCCCTTACCAAATCTGGTTACTAGAGCAACAGATTCTCAATGGAAGTCGTGTTCTAGATTGGAATTTAGAATGGAATGTGCCAGGAGAAAGCCCCTCAAGTTTGTCTCACTACTTGTTGTTCGTGTTTTTAATTTTCTTTTTATTTTCTATTACAGCAAGTTTGATTACAATGTTTGGCTTGTTGTAGGTGTGGAAGATGTGGTTCTTTTACACATATACAGATGTCTGTTCTTCCTGGGATCTTTTTCCCATGTACGTTAGGACAGAATGTTGAGTAGTCTTCTCTTGGTATTCCGTAAGTCTTTGGTGAGTATATATGTCACCTGTGTTTGATTATGTCTGTTAACCCCGATATCGTAATGAAACCAATCCTCACAGCTTTCCATTGGTGAACCATAAGTTTGTTTAATGAATCTGTGATTGCCCTTCTCCGTGGAAATATCTGCCCTGGTATCCATTTTTAGGTAACACCTATAAGTGATATGATACGATATGTGTCTTTCACTTTCTGACTTACTACAAGTCACGTGATTACCTCTAGACTCAACTACGGGGCTGCAAATGGCATTGTGTCCTTTTTTTCCTTGGCTTCTATTCTGCCTTAGCGAGGTCCATTTTCAACAATGTGATTCCCTGAGGGTTGTGGATTAGCTGACCTGGGCGGCCTTACCCTGCTGGCCGGCCCTCCCCAGGTGTGCCTGGTTGAGGTCAATAGAAACAGCGCTCCAGGCACAATAGCCCCTGAAGTTGTGCCTGTCTCCATATTCTCTGCCCCGTCAGCAGTCTCGGGGCTGTGCTGGTGGGAGGGAGTGAGGGGCCAAGGCTTTGTTGGTGGCCCGGTGTGAGTGGGGCTCTGCTGGCCTTTCTGCAGGAGTTGCCAGGCTGCCACCTGTAAAGAAGAGGATGTGTCACCCATACCTTCCAATGGAATTTCTCTCCGGAGAGAGGTGAGGAAGTAAAAAAACAGTGGGGGCCGGGACAGAGGGGTATCACAGGCAGGGCAATAGAAAGCTTCCAGAACAGCACCCGGG
This sequence comes from Mesoplodon densirostris, assembly GCF_025265405.1. NCBI lineage: Eukaryota > Metazoa > Chordata > Mammalia > Artiodactyla > Ziphiidae > Mesoplodon > Mesoplodon densirostris. The sequence continues at coordinate 244,802,648 of NC_082661.1, forward strand.
GCCAGGACCATCCTGGCTGTCCTGCAGGCACCAAGTTGGCCTGCGTGCGGTCGCTGGTGTGGCTCCATGGCCCTTCCTCTAGGCTTTCAAGCCCTTGTACATATTCAGGTGTTTTACCTGGGAAGGGTGGGAACAGTTCAGCAGCAGCTGGCCTGAGGTTCAGCTCACGTTTACTCACAAATGCCTCAGCACGGTCCCCCAGCTTTGCAATGAGGACGCTCCTTGCATGGGGGGTGGGTTGCTGGCTGTATGGGAGGTGATTCCCCACCTCTGACCAATTTCAGAATTGTTTACCGCTGGAGCAAGTGCCCTGATAGGGTTTCCCTCTGTATAACTGGTGGGTTCAGGTTTTTTTTTTCTTTTATGGTTCAAGTGAGATTTGATTCCTGTTTTATGTATTTATAGATATAAGCATTGAAATAATTCATTCCTATAAATACATCTGTGTAAAGGGAAGAACTTTTTTCTGTTTTATTTTAAAATTTTATTTTTTAAAATTTTGAAACTTAATTTTATTTATTTTTTTATACAGCCGGTTATTATTAGTTTTGTATTTTATGCATATACATGTATACAGGTCAATCCCAGTCTCCCAACTCTTCCCACCACCACCACCCCATGGCTTCCCACACTTGGTGTCCATACGTTTGTTCTCTACCTCTGTGTCTCTATTTCTTCCCTGCAAACCAGTTCATCTGTACCATTTTTTAGGTTCCACCTATATGCATTAATATACAATATTTGTTTTCCTCTTTCTGACTTACTTCATTCTGTATGACAGTCTCTAGATCCATCGATGTCTCTACAAATGACCCAGTTTCATTCCTTTTTATGGCTGAGTAATATTCCATTTTATATATGTACCACATCTTTATCCATTCATCTGTCTGTGGGCATTTAGCTTGCTTCCATTACCTGGCTATTGTAAATAGTGCTGCAATGATCATTGTGGTGAATGTGCCTTTTTGATTTATGGTTTTCTGTGGGTATGTGCCCAGAAGTGGGATTGCTGGATCAGATGGTAATTCTATTTCTAGTTTTTTTAAGGAAACTCCATACTGTTCTCCATAGTGACTGTATCAATTTACATCCCCACCAATAGTGGAAGAGGGCTCCTTTTGTCCACACCCTCCCCAGAATTTGTTGTTTGTAGATTTTCTGATGATGCCGATTTTAACAGGTGTGGGGTGATACCTCATTGTAGTTTTGATTTGCATTTCTCTAATAATTAGTGCTGTTGAGCAGGTTTTCATGTGCATCTTGGCCATCTCTGTGTCTTCTTTGAAGAAACGTCTCTTTAGATCTTCTGCCCATTTTTGTATTGGGTTGTTTGTTTTTTTAATAGTAAGCTGCATGAGCTGTTTATATATATATTGGAGATTAAACCTTTGTCCATTGATTCGTTTGCAACGATTTTCGCCCATTCTGAGGGATGCCTTTTCCATTCCCGTTTTTTGAACAAAAAAGGAAAGAAAGAAAAAGAAGCAGAACACTAATGTGCGTAAAATATGCCTTTTGAAACGGTCGTTTTGAAATATGGACGTCCTTTGAATTTTTTGGTCGATATGTGACCCCAGGATTTGTTTTCAGGGCAGGTGTCATTTACAGGCCTGCAATGATTTTGAATATCAACTGACCATTAGCGCTGGGATTAAAGCTGCTGTTGCGTGAAACGGCCACAAGGTGGCAGCAGTTCTCCCTTACCAAATCTGGTTACTAGAGCAACAGAGCCTCAATGGAAGTCGTGTTCTAGATTGGAATTTAGAATGGAATGTGCCAGGAGAAAGCCCCTCAAGTTTGTCTCACTACTTGTTGTTCGTGTTTTTAATTTTCTTTTTATTTTCTATTACAGCAAGTTTGATTACAATGTTTGGCTTGTTGTAGGTGTGGAAGATGTGGTTCTTTTACACATATACAGATGTCTGTTCTTCCTGGGATCCTTTTCCCATGTACGTTAGGACAGAATGTTGAGTAGTCTTCTCTTGGTATTCCGTAGGTCTTTGGTGATTATATATGTCACCTGTGTTTGATTATGTCTGTTAACCCCGATATCGTAATGAAACCAATCCTCACAGCTTTCCATTGGTGAACCATAAGTTTGTTTAATGAATCTGTGATTGCCCTTCTCCGTGGAAATATCTGCCCTGGTATCCATTTTTAGGTAACACCTATAAGTGATATGATACGATATGTGTCTTTCACTTTCTGACTTACTCCAAGTCACGTGATTACCTCTAGACTCATCTACGGGGCTACAAATGGCATTGTGTCCTTTTTTTTCCTTGGCTTCTATTCTGCCTTAGCGAAGTCCATTTTCAACAATGTGATTCCCTGAGGGTTGTGGATTAGCTGACCTGGGCAGCCTTACCCCGCCGGCCAGCCCTCCCCAGGTGTGCCTGGTTGAGGTCAATAGAAACAGCTCTCCAGGCAGCAATAGCCCCTGAAGTTGTGCCTGACTCCATATTCTCTGCCCCGTCAGCAGTCTCGGGACTGTGCTGGTGGGAGGGAGTGAGGGGCCAAGGCTTTGTTGGTGGCCCGGTGTGAGTGGGGCTCTGCTGGCCTTTCTGCAGGAGTTGCCAGGCTGCCACCTGTAAAGAAGAGGATGTGTCACCCATACCTTCCGATGGAATTTCTCTCCGGACAGAGGTGAGGAAGGAAAAAAGCAGTGGGGGCCGGGACAGGACGGGTATCTCAGGCAGGGCAATAGAAAGCTTCCAGAAGACTGCCCGGGGCCAGGACCATCCTGGCTGGCCTGCAGGCACCAAGTTGGCCTGTGTGCTGTCGCTGTTGTGGCTCCACGGCCCTTCCTCTAGGCTTTCAAGCCCTTGTACATATTCAGGTGTTTTACCTGGGAAGGGTGGGAACAGTTCAGCAGCAGCTGGCCTGGGGCTCAGCTCACGTTTACTCACAGATGCCTCAGCAATGTCCCCCAGCTTTGCAATGAGGACGCTCCTTGCATGGGGGGTGGGTTGCTGGCTGTATGGGAGGAGATTCCCCACCTCTGACCAATTTCAGAATTGTTTTCCACTGGAGCAAGTGCCCTGATAGGGTTTCCCTCTGTATAACTGGTGGGTTCAGGTTTTTTTTTTCTTTTATGGTTCAAGTTAGATTTTATTCCTCTTTTATGTATTTATAGATATAAGCATGGAAATAATTCATTCCTATAAATACATCTGTGTGAAGGGAAGAACTTTTTTCTGTTTTATTTTAAAATTTTATTTTTTAAAATTTTGAAATTTAATTTTATTTATTTTATTATACAGCAGGTTATTATTAGTTATGTATTTTATGCATATACATGTATACAGGTCAATCCCAATCTCCCAACTCATCCCACCACCACCACCCCATGGCTTCCCACACTTGGTGTCCATACGTTTGTTCTCTACCTCTGTGTCTCTATTTCTTCCCTGCAAACCAGTTCCTCTGTACCATTTTTTTAGGTTCCACATATATGCATTAATATACAATATTTGTTTTCCTCTTTCTGACTTACTTCATTCTGTATGACAGTCTCTAGATCCATCGATGTCTCTACAAATGACCCAGTTTCTTTCCTTTTTATGGCTGAGTAATATTCCATTTTATATATGTACCACATCTTTATCCATTCATCTGTCTCTGGGCATTTAGGTTGCTTGCATTACCTGGTTATTGTAAATAGAGCTGCAATGAACATTGTGGTGAATGTGCCTTTTTGACTTATGGTTTTCTCTGGGTATATGCCCAGAAGTGGGATTGCTGGATCAGATGGTAATTCTATTTCTAGTTTTTTTATGGAAACTCCATACAGTTCTCCATAGTGACTGTATCAATTTACATCCCCACCAATAGTGGAAGAGGGCTCCTTTTGTCCACACCCTCCCCAGAATTTGTTGTTTGTAGATTTTCTGATGATGCCGATTCTAACAGGTGTGAGGTGATACCTCATTGTAGTTTTGATTTGCATTTCTCTAATAATTAGTGCTGTTGAGCAGCTCTTCATGTGCATCTTGGCCATCTCTGTGTCTTCTTTGAAGAAACGTCTCTTTAGATCTTCTGCCCATTTTTGTATTGTGTTGTTTGTTTTTTTAATATTAAGCTGCATGAGCTGTTTATATATATATTGGAGATTAAACCTTTGTCCATTGATTCATTTGCAACGATTTTCGCCCATTCTGAGGGATGCCTTTTTCCATTCCATTTTTTTGAACAAAAAAGGAAAGAAAGAAAAAGAAGCAGAACACTAATGTGCGTAAAATGTGCCTTTTGAAACGGTCGTTTTGAAATATGGACGTCCTTTGAATTTTTTGGTCGATATGTGACCCCAGGATTTGTTTTCAGGGCAGGTGTCATTTACAGGCCTGCAATGATTTTGAATATCAACTGACCATTAGCGCTGGGATTAAAGCTGCTGTTGCGTGAAACGGCCACAAGGTGGCAGCAGTTCTCCCTTACCAAATCTGGTTACTAGAGCAATAGAGCCTCAATGGAAGTCGTGTTCTAGATTGGAATTTAGAATGGAATGTGCCAGGAGAAAGCCCCTCAAGTTTGTCTCACTACTTGTTGTTCGTGTTTTTAATTTTCTTTTTATTTTCTATTACAGCAAGTTTGATTACAATGTTTGGCTTGTTGTAGGTGTGGAAGATGTGGTTCTTTTACACATATACAGATGTCTGTTCTTCCTGGGATCCTTTTCCCATGTACGTTAGGACAGAATGTTGAGTAGTCTTCTCTTGGTATTCCGTAGGTGTTTGGTGATTATATATGTCACCTGTGTTTGATTATGTCTGTTAACCCCGATATCGTAATGAAACCAATCCTCACAGCTTTCCATTGGTGAACCATAAGTTTGTTTAATGAATCTGTGATTGCCCTTCTCCGTGGAAATATCTGCCCTGGTATCCATTTTTAGGTAACACCTATAAGTGATATGATACGATATGTGTCTTTCACTTTCTGACTTACTCCAAGTCACATGATTACCTCTAGACTCATCTACGGGGCTACAAATGGCATTGTGTCCTTTTTTTTCCTTGGCTCCTATTCTGCCTTAGCGAGGTTCATTTTCAACAATGTGATTCCCTGAGGGTTGTGGATTAGCTGACCTGGGCAGCCTTACACTGCCGGCCGGCCCTCCCCAGGTGTGCCTGGTTGAGGTCAATATAAACAGCTCTCCAGGCAGCAATAGCCCCTGAAGTTGTGCCTGACTCCATATTCTCTGCCCCGTCAGCAGTCTCGGGGCTGTGCTGGTGGGAGGGAGTGAGGGGCCGAGGCTTTGTTGGTGGCCCGGTGTGAGTGGGGCTCTGCTGGCCTTTCTGCAGGAGTTGCAAGGCTGCCACCTGTAAAGAAGAGGATGTGTCACCCATACCTTCCGATGGAATTTCTCTCCGGAGAGAGGTGAGGAAGTAAAAAAACAGTGGGGGCCGGGACAGAGGGGTATCTCAGGCAGGGCAATAGAAAGCTTCCAGAACAGCACCCGGGGCCAGGACCATCCTGGCTGTCCTGCAGGCACCAAGTTGGCCTGCGTGCGGTCGCTGGTGTGGCTCCACGGCCCTTCCTCTAGGCTTTCAAGCCCTTGTACATATTCAGGTGTTTTACCTGGGAAGGGTGGGAACAGTTCAGCAGCAGCTGGCCTGAGGTTCAGCTCACCTTTACTCACAAATGCCTCAGCACGGTCCCCCAGCTTTGCAATGAGGCCGCTCCTTGCATGGGGGGTGGGTTGCTGGCTGTATGGGAGGTGATTCCCCACCTCTGACCAATTTCAGAATTGTTTACCGCTGGAGCAAGTGCCCTGATAGGGTTTCCCTCTGTATAACTGGTGGGTTCAGGTTTTTTTTTTTCTTTTATGGTTCAAGTGAGATTTGACTCCTGTTTTATGTATTTATAGATATAAGCATTGAAATAATTCATTCCTATAAATACATCTGTGTAAAGGGAAGAACTTTTTTCTGTTTTATTTTAAAATTTTATTTTTTAAAATTTTGAAATTTAATTTTATTTATTTTTTTATACAGCCGGTTATTATTAGTTATGTATTTTATGCATATACATGTATACAGGTCAATCCCAATCTCCCAACTCATCCCACCACCACCACCCCATGGCTTCCCACACTTGGTGTCCATACGTTTGTTCTCTACCTCTGTGTCTCTATTTCTTCCCTGCAAACCAGTTCATCTGTACCATTTTTTAGGTTCCACCTATATGCATTAATATACAATATTTGTTTTCCTCTTTCTGACTTACTTCATTCTGTATGACAGTCTCTAGATCCATCGATGTCTCTACAAATGACCCAGTTTCATTCCTTTTTATGGCTGAGTAATATTCCATTTTATATATGTACCACATCTTTATCCATTCATCTGTCTGTGGGCATTTAGGTTGCTTGCATTACCTGGCTATTGTAAATAGTGCTGCAATGAACATTGTGGTGAATGTGCCTTTTTGATTTATGGTTTTCTCTGGGTATATGCCCAGAAGTGGGATTGCTGGATCAGATGGTAATTCTCTTTCTACTTTTTTTAAGGAAACTCCATACTGTTCTCCATAGTGTCTGTATCAATTTACATCCCCACCAATAGTGGAAGAGGGCTCCTTTTGTCCACACCCTCCCCAGAATTTGTTGTTTGTAGATTTTCTGATGATGCCAATTCTAACAGGTGTGAGGTGATACCTCATTGTAGTTTTGATTTGCATTTCCCTAATAATTAGTGCTGTTGAGCAGCTTTTCATGTGCGTCTTGGCCATCTCTGTGTCTTCTTTGAAGAAACGTCTCTTTAGATCTTCTGCCCATTTTTGTATTGGGTTGTTTGTTTTTTTAATATTAAGCTGCATGAGCTGTTTATAGATATTGGAGATTAAACCTTTGTCCATTGATTCGTTTGCAACGATTTTCGCCCATTCTGAGGGATGCCTTTTTCCATTCCCGTTTTTTTAACAAAAAAGGAAAGAAAGAAAAAGAAGCAGAACACTAATGTGCATAAAATATGCCTTTTGAAACGGTCGTTTTGAAATATGGACGTCCTTTGAATTTTTTGGTCGATATGTGACCCCAGGATTTGTTTTCAGGGCAGGTGTCATTTACAGGCCTGCAATGATTTTGAATATCAACTGACCATTAGCGCTGGGATTAAAGCTGCTGTTGCGTGAAATGGCCACAAGGTGGCAGCAGTTCTCCCTTACCAAATCTGGTTACTAGAGCAACAGAGCCTCAATGGAAGTCGTGTTCTAGATTGGAATTTAGAATGGAATGTGCCAGGAGAAAGCCCCTCAAGTTTGTCTCACTACTTCTTGTTCGTGTTTTTAATTTTTTTTTTATTTTCTATTACAGCAAGTTTGATTACAATGTTTGGCTTGTTGTAGGTTTGGAAGATGTGGTTCTTTTACACATATACAGATGTCTGTTCTTCCTGGGATCCTTTTCCCATGTACGCTAGGACAGAATGTTGAGTAGTCTTCTCTTGGTATTCCGTAGGTCTTTGGTGATTATATATGTCACCTGTGTTTGATTATGTCTGTTAACCCCGATATCGTAATGAAACCAATCCTCACACCTTTCCATTGGTGAACCATAAGTTTGTTTAATGAATCTGTGATTGCCCTTCTCCGTGGAAATATCTGCCCTGGTATCCATTTTTAGGTAATACCTATAAGTGATATGATACGATATGTGTCTTTCACTTTCTGACTTACTCCAAGTCACGTGATTACCTCTAGACTCAACTACGGGGCTGCAAATGGCATTGTGTCCTTTTTTTCCTTGGCGTCTATTCTGCCTTAGCGAGGTCCATTTTCAACAATGTGATTCCCTGATGGTTGTGGATTAGCTGACCTGGGCGGCCTTACCCTGCTGGCCGGCCCTCCCCAGGTGTGCCTGGTTGAGGTCAATATAGACAGCGCTCCAGGCAGCAATAGCCCCTGAAGTTGTGCCTGACTCCATATTCTCTGCCCCGTCAGCAGTCTCGGGGCTGTGCTGGTGGGAGGGAGTGAGGGGCCGAGGCTTTTTTGGTGGCCCGGTGTGAGTGGGGCTCTGCTGGCCTTTCTGCAGGAGTTGCCAGGCTGCCACCTGTAAAGAAGAGGATGTGTCACCCATACCTTCCGCTGGAATTTCTCTCCGGACAGAGGTGAGGAAGGAAAAAAGCAGTGGGGGCCGGGACAGGAGGGGTATCTCAGGCAGGGCAATAGAAAGCTTCCAGAACAGCGCCCGGGGCCAGGACCATCCTGGCTGGCCTGCAGGCACCAAGTTGGCCTGCGTGCTGTCGCTGGTGTGGCTCCACGGCCCTTCCTCTAGGCTTTCAAGCCCTTGTACATATTCAGGTGTTTTACCTGGGAAGGGTGGGAACAGTTCAGCAGCAGCTGGCCTGGGGCTCAGCTCACTTTTACTCACAGATGCCTCAGCATGGTCCCCCAGCTTTGCAATGAGGACGCTCCTTGCATGGGGGGTGGGTTTCTGGCTGTATGGGAGGTGATTCCCCACCTCTGACCAATTTCAGAATTGTTTACCGCTGGAGAAAGTGCCCTGACAGGGTTTCCCTCTGTATAACTGGTGGGTTCAGGTTCTTTTTTCTTTTATGGTTCAAGTTAGATTTGATTCCTCTTTTATGTATTTATAGATATAAGCATGGAAATAATTCATTCCTATAAATACATCTGTGTGAAGGGAAGAACTTTTTTCTGTTTTATTTTAAAAGTTTATTTTTTAAAATTTTGAAATTTAATTTTATTTATTTTTTTATACAGCCGGTTATTATTAGTTATATATTTTATGCATATACATGTATACAGGTCAATCCCAATCTCCCAACTCATCCCACCACCACCACCCCATGGCTTCCCACACTTGGTGTCCATACGTTTGTTCTCTACCTCTGTGTCTCTATTTCTTCCCTGCAAACCAGTTCATCTGTACCATTTTTTAGGTTCCACCTATATGCATTAATATACAATATTTGTTTTCCTCTTTCTGACTTACTTCATTCTGTATGACAGTCTCTAGATCCATCGATGTCTCTACAAATGACCCAGTTTCATTCCTTTTTATGGCTGAGTAATATTCCATTTTATATATGTACCACATCTTTATCCATTCATCTGTCTGTGGGCATTTAGTTTGCTTGCATTACCTGGCTATTGTAAATAGTGCTGCAATGAACATTGTGGTGGATGTGCGTTTTTGATTTATGGTTTTCTCTGGGTATATGCCCAGAAGTGGGATTGCTGGATCAGATGGTAATTCTATTTCTAGTTTTTTTAAGGAAACTCCATACTGTTCTCCATAGTGACTGTATCAATTTACATCCCCACCAATAGTGGAAGAGGGCTCCTTTTGTCCACACCCTCCCCAGAATTTGTTGTTTGTAGATTTTCTGATGATGCCGATTCTAACAGGTGTGAGGTGATACCTCATTGTAGTTTTGATTTGCATTTCTCTAATAATTAGTGCTGTTGAGCAGCTTTTCATGTGCGTCTTGGCCATCTCTGTGTCTTCTTTGAAGAAACGTCTCTTTAGATCTTCTGCCCATTTTTGTATTGGGTTGTTTGTTTTTTTAATATTAAGCTGCATGAGCTGTTTATAGATATTGGAGATTAAACCTTTGTCCATTGATTCGTTTGCAACGATTTTCGCCCATTCTGAGGGATGCCTTTTTCCATTCCCGTTTTTTTAACAAAAAAGGAAAGAAAGAAAAAGAAGCAGAACACTAATGTGCGTAAAATATGCCATTTGAAATGGTGGTTTTGAAATATGGACGTCCTTTGAATTTTTTGGTCGATATGTGACCCCAGGATTTGTTTTCAGGGCAGGTGTCATTTATAGGCCTGCAATGATTTTGAATATCAACTGACCATTAGCGCTGGGATTAAAGCTGCTGTTGCGTGAAACGGCCACAAGGTGGCAGCAGTTCTCCCTTACCAAATCTGGTTACTAGAGCAACAGAGCCTCAATGGAAGTCGTGTTCTAGATTGGAATTTAGAATGGAATGTGCCAGGAGAAAGCCCCTCAAGTTTGTCTCACTACTTCTTGTTCGTGTTTTTAATTTTTTTTTAATTTTCTATTACAGCAAGTTTGATTACAATGTTTGGCCTGTTGTAGGTGTGGAAGATGTGGTTCTGTTACACATATACAGATGTCTGTTCTTCCTGGGATCCTTTTCCCATGTACGTTAGGACAGAATGTTGAGTAGTCTTCTCTTGGTATTCCGTAGGTCTTTGGTGATTTTATATGTCACCTGTGTTTGATTATGTCTGTTAACCCCAATATTGTAATGAAACCAATCCTCACACCTTTCCATTGGTGAACCATAAGTTTGTTTAATGAATCTGTGATTGCCCTTCTCCGTGGAAATATCTGCCCTGGTATCCATTTTTAGGTAATACCTATAAGTGATATGATACGATATGTGTCTTTCACTTTCTGACTTACTCCAAGTCACATGATTACCTCTAGACTCAACTACGGGGCTGCAAATGGCATTGTGTCCTTTTTTTCCTTGGCTTCTATTCTGCCTTAGCGAGGTCCATTTTCAACAATGTGATTCCCTGAGGGTTGTGGATTAGCTGACCTGGGCAGCCTTACACTGCCGGCCGGCCCTCCCCAGGTGTGCCTGGTTGAGGTCAATATAAACAGCTCTCCAGGCAGCAATAGCCCCTGAAGTTGTGCCTGACTCCATATTCTCTGCCCCGTCAGCAGTCTCGGGGCTGTGCTGGTGGGAGGGAGTGAGGGGCCAAGGCTTTGTTGGTGGCGTGGTGTGAGTGGGGCTCTGCTGGCCTTTCTGCAGGAGTTGCCAGGCTGCCACCTGTAAAGAAGAGGATGTGTCACCCATACCTTCCGATGGAATTTCTCTCCGGACAGAGGTGAGGAAGGAAAAAAGCAGTGGGTGCCGGGACAGGAGGGGTATCTCAGGCAGGGCAATAGAAAGCTTCCAGAAGAGCACCCGGGGCCAGGACCATCCTGGCTGGCCTGCAGGCACCAAGTTGGCCTGCGTGCTGTCGCTGGTGTGGCTCCACGGCCCTTCCTCTAGGCTTTCAAGCCCTTGTACATATTCAGGTGTTTTGCCTGGGAAGGGTGGGAACAGTTCAGCAGCAGCTGGCCTGGGGCTTAGCTCACGTTTACTCACAGATGCCTCAGCACGGTCCCCCAGCTTTGCAATGAGGACGCTCCTTGCATGGGGGGTGGGTTTCTGGCTGTATGGGAGGAGATTCCCCACCTCTGACCAATTTCAGTATTGTTTACCACTGGAGCAAGTGCCCTGTAGGGTTTCCCTCTGTATAACTGGTGGGTTCAGGTTTTTTTTTTTTTCTTTTATGGTTCAAGTTAGATTTTATTCCTCTTTTATGTATTTATAGATATAAGCATGGAAATAATTCATTCCTATAAATACATCTGTGTGAATGGAAGAACTTTTTTCTGTTTTATTTTAAAATTTTATTTTTTAAAATTTTGAAATTTAATTTTATTTATTTTTTTATACAGCAGGTTATTATTAGTTATGTATTGTATGCATATACATGTATACAGGTCAATCCCAATCTCCCAACTCATCCCACCACCACCACCCCATGGCTTCCCACACTTGGTGTCCATACGTTTGTTCTCTACCTCTGTGTCTCTATTTCTTCCCTGCAAACCAGTTACTCTGTACCATTTTTTAGGGTCCACATATATGCATTAATATACAATATTTGTTTTCCTCTTTCTGACTTACTTCATTCTGTATGACAGTCTCTAGATCCATCGACGTCTCTACAAATGACCCAGTTTCATTCCTTTTTATGGCTGAGTAATATTCCATTTTATATATGTACCACATCTTTATCCATTCATCTGTCTGTGGACATTTAGGTTGCTTGCTTTACCTGGCTATTGTAAATAGTGCTGCAATGAACATTGTGGTGAATGTGCCTTTTTGATTTATGGTTTTCTCTGGGTATGTGCCCAGAAGTGGGATTGCTGGATCAGATGGTAATTCTATTTCTAGTTTTTTTAAGGAAACTCCATACTGTTCTCCATAGTGACTGTATCAATTTACATCCCCACCAATAGTGGAAGAGGGCTCCTTTTGTCCACACCCTCCCCAGAATTTGTTGTTTGTAGATTTTCTGATGATGCCGATTCTAACAGGTGTGAGGTGATACCTCATTGTAGTTTTGATTTGCATTTCTCTAATAATTAGTGCTGTTGAGCAGCTCTTCATGTGCATCTTGGCCATCTCTGTGTCTTCTTTGAAGAAACGTCTCTTTAGATCTTCTGCCCATTTTTGTATTGTGTTGTTTGTTTTTTTAATATTAAGCTGCATGAGCTGTTTATATATATATTGGAGATTAAACCTTTGTCCATTGATTCATTTGCAACGATTTTCGCCCATTCTGAGGGATGCCTTTTTCCATTCCATTTTTTTGAACAAAAAAGGAAAGAAAGAAAAAGAAGCAGAACACTAATGTGCGTAAAATATGCCTTTTGAAACGGTCGTTTTGAAATATGGACGTCCTTTGAATTTTTTGGTCGATATGTGACCCCAGGATTTGTTTTCAGGGCAGGTGTCATTTACAGGCGTGCAATGATTTTGAATATCAACTGACCATTAGCGCTGTGATTAAAGCTGCTGTTGCGTGAAACGGCCACAAGGTGGCAGCAGTTCTCCCTTACCAAATCTGGTTACTAGAGCAACAGAGCCTCAATGGAAGTCGTGTTCTAGATTGGAATTTAGAATGGAATGTGCCAGGAGAAAGCCCCTCAAGTTTGTCTCACTACTTGTTGTTCGTGTTTTTAATTTTCTTTTTATTTTCTATTACAGCAAGTTTGATTACAATGTTTGGCTTGTTGTAGGTGTGGAAGATGTGGTTCTTTTACACATATACAGATGTCTGTTCTTCCTGGGATCCTTTTCCCATGTACGTTAGGACAGAATGTTGAGTAGTCTTCTCTTGGTATTCCGTAGGTCTTTGGTGATTATATATGTCACCTGTGTTTGATTATGTCTGTTAACCCCGATATCGTAATGAAACCAATCCTCACAGCTTTCCATTGGTGAACCATAAGTTTGTTTAATGAATCTGTGATTGCCCTTCTCCGTGGAAATATCTGCCCTGGTATCCATTTTTAGGTAACACTTATAAGTGATATGATACGATATGTGTCTTTCACTTTCTGACTTACTCCAAGTCACGTGATTACCTCTAGACTCATCTAAGGGGCTGCAAATGGCATTGTGTCCTTTTTTTTCCTTGGCTTCTATTCTGCCTTAGCGAGGTCCATTTTCAACAATGTGATTCCCTGATGGTTGTGGATTAGCTGACCTGGGCAGCCTTACCCTGCCGGCCGGCCCTCCCCAGGTGTGCCTGGTTGAGGTCAATATAAACAGCTCTCCAGGCAGCAATAGCCCCTGAAGTTGTGCCTGACTCCATATTCTCTGCCCCGTCAGCAGTCTCGGGGCTGTGCTGGTGGGAGGGAGTGAGGGGCCAAGGCTTTGTTGGTGGCGTGGTGTGAGTGGGGCTCTGCTGGCCTTTCTGCAGGAGTTGCCAGGCTGCCACCTGTAAAGAAGAGGATGTGTCACCCATACCTTCCGATGGAATTTCTCTCCGGACAGAGGTGAGGAAGGAAAAAAGCAGTGGGGGCCGGGACAGGAGGGGTATCTCAGGCAGGGCAATAGAAAGCTTCCAGAAGAGCACCCGGGGCCAGGACCATCCTGGCTGGCCTGCAGGCACCAAGTTGGCCTGCGTGCTGTCGCTGGTGTGGCTCCACGGCCCTTCCTCTAGGCTTTCAAGCCCTTGTACATATTCAGGTGTTTTGCCTGGGAAGGGTGGGAACAGTTCAGCAGCAGCTGGCCTGGGGCTTAGCTCACGTTTACTCACAGATGCCTCAGCACGGTCCCCCAGCTTTGCAATGAGGACGCTCCTTGCATGGGGGGTGGGTTTCTGGCTGTATGGGAGGAGATTCCCCACCTCTGACCAATTTCAGTATTGTTTACCACTGGAGCAAGTGCCCTGTAGGGTTTCCCTCTGTATAACTGGTGGGTTCAGGTTTTTTTTTTTTCTTTTATGGTTCAAGTTAGATTTTATTCCTCTTTTATGTATTTATAGATATAAGCATGGAAATAATTCATTCCTATAAATACATCTGTGTGAATGGAAGAACTTTTTTCTGTTTTATTTTAAAATTTTATTTTTTAAAATTTTGAAATTTAATTTTATTTATTTTTTTATACAGCAGGTTATTATTAGTTATGTATTGTATGCATATACATGTATACAGGTCAATCCCAATCTCCCAACTCATCCCACCACCACCACCCCATGGCTTCCCACACTTGGTGTCCATACGTTTGTTCTCTACCTCTGTGTCTCTATTTCTTCCCTGCAAACCAGTTACTCTGTACCATTTTTTAGGGTCCACATATATGCATTAATATACAATATTTGTTTTCCTCTTTCTGACTTACTTCATTCTGTATGACAGTCTCTAGATCCATCGACGTCTCTACAAATGACCCAGTTTCATTCCTTTTTATGGCTGAGTAATATTCCATTTTATATATGTACCACATCTTTATCCATTCATCTGTCTGTGGACATTTAGGTTGCTTGCTTTACCTGGCTATTGTAAATAGTGCTGCAATGAACATTGTGGTGAATGTGCCTTTTTGATTTATGGTTTTCTCTGGGTATGTGCCCAGAAGTGGGATTGCTGGATCAGATGGTAATTCTATTTCTAGTTTTTTTAAGGAAACTCCATACTGTTCTCCATAGTGACTGTATCAATTTACATCCCCACCAATAGTGGAAGAGGGCTCCTTTTGTCCACACCCTCCCCAGAATTTGTTGTTTGTAGATTTTCTGATGATGCCGATTCTAACAGGTGTGAGGTGATACCTCATTGTAGTTTTGATTTGCATTTCTCTAATAATTAGTGCTGTTGAGCAGCTCTTCATGTGCATCTTGGCCATCTCTGTGTCTTCTTTGAAGAAACGTCTCTTTAGATCTTCTGCCCATTTTTGTATTGTGTTGTTTGTTTTTTTAATATTAAGCTGCATGAGCTGTTTATATATATATTGGAGATTAAACCTTTGTCCATTGATTCATTTGCAACGATTTTCGCCCATTCTGAGGGATGCCTTTTTCCATTCCATTTTTTGAACAAAAAAGGAAAGAAAGAAAAAGAAGCAGAACACTAATGTGCGTAAAATATGCCTTTTGAAACGGTCGTTTTGAAATATGGACGTCCTTTGAATTTTTTGGTCGATATGTGACCCCAGGATTTGTTTTCAGGGCAGGTGTCATTTACAGGCGTGCAATGATTTTGAATATCAACTGACCATTAGCGCTGTGATTAAAGCTGCTGTTGCGTGAAACGGCCACAAGGTGGCAGCAGTTCTCCCTTACCAAATCTGGTTACTAGAGCAACAGAGCCTCAATGGAAGTCGTGTTCTAGATTGGAATTTAGAATGGAATGTGCCAGGAGAAAGCCCCTCAAGTTTGTCTCACTACTTGTTGTTCGTGTTTTTAATTTTCTTTTTATTTTCTATTACAGCAAGTTTGATTACAATGTTTGGCTTGTTGTAGGTGTGGAAGATGTGGTTCTTTTACACATATACAGATGTCTGTTCTTCCTGGGATCCTTTTCCCATGTACGTTAGGACAGAATGTTGAGTAGTCTTCTCTTGGTATTCCGTAGGTCTTTGGTGATTATATATGTCACCTGTGTTTGATTATGTCTGTTAACCCCGATATCGTAATGAAACCAATCCTCACAGCTTTCCATTGGTGAACCATAAGTTTGTTTAATGAATCTGTGATTGCCCTTCTCCGTGGAAATATCTGCCCTGGTATCCATTTTTAGGTAACACTTATAAGTGATATGATACGATATGTGTCTTTCACTTTCTGACTTACTCCAAGTCACGTGATTACCTCTAGACTCATCTAAGGGGCTGCAAATGGCATTGTGTCCTTTTTATTCCTTGGCTTCTATTCTGCCTTAGCGAGGTCCATTTTCAACAATGTGATTCCCTGAGGGTTGTGGATTAGCTGACCTGGGCAGCCTTACCCTGCCGGCCGGCCCTCCCCAGGTGTGCCTGGTTGAGGTCAATATAAACAGCTCTCCAGGCAGCAATAGCCCCTGAAGTTGTGCCTGACTCCATATTCTCTGCCCCGTCAGCAGTCTCGGGGCTGTGCTGGTGGGAGGGAGTGAGGGGCCAAGGCCTTGTTGGTGGCCCGGTGTGAGTGGGGCTCTGCTGGCCTTTCTGCAGGAGTTGCCAGGCTGCCACCTGTAAAGAAGAGGATGTGTCACCCATACCTTCCGATGGAATTTCTCTCCGGACAGAGGTGAGGAAGGAAAAAAGCAGTGGGGGCCGGGACAGGAGGGGTATCTCAGGCAGGGCAATAGAAAGCTTCCAGAAGAGCGCCCGGGGCCAGGACCATCCTGGCTGGCCTGCAGGCACCAAGTTGGCCTGCGTGCTGTCGCTGGTGTGGCTCCACGGCCCTTCCTCTAGGCTTTCAAGCCCTTGTACATATTCAGGTGTTTTGCCTGGGAAGGGTGGGAACAGTTCAGCAGCAGCTGGCCTGGGGCTCAGCTCACGTTTACTCACAGATGCCTCAGCACGGTCCCCCAGCTTTGCAATGAGGACGCTCCTTGCATGGGGGGTGGGTTGCTGGCTGTATGGGAGGAGATTCCCCACCTCTGACCAATTTCAGAATTGTTTACCACTGGAGCAAGTGCCCTGATAGGGTTTCCCTCTGTATAACTGGTGGGTTCAGGTTTTTTTTTTCTTTTATGGTTCAAGTTAGATTTTATTCCTCTTTTATGTATTTATAGATATAAGCATGGAAATAATTCATTCCTATAAATACATCTGTGTGAATGGAAGAACTTTTTTCTGTTTTATTTTAAAATTTTATTTTTTAAAATTTTGAAATTTAATTTTATTTTTTTATACAGCAGGTTATTATTAGTTATGTATTTTATGCATATACATGTATACAGGTCAATCCCAATCTCCCAACTCATCCCACCACCACCACCCCATGGCTTTCCACACTTGGTGTCCATACGTTTGTTCTCTACCTCTGTGTCTCTATTTCTTCCCTGCAAACCAGTTCCTCTGTACCATTTTTTAGGGTCCACATATATGCATTAATATACAATATTTGTTTTCCTCTTTCTGACTTACTTCATTCTGTATGACAGTCTCTAGATCCATCGATGTCTCTACAAATGACCCAGTTTCATTCCTTTTTATGGCTGAGTAATATTCCATTTTATATATGTACCACATCTTTATCCATTCATCTGTCTCTGGGCATTTAGGTTGCTTGCATTACCTGGCTATTGTAAATAGAGCTGCAATGAACATTGTGGTGAATGTGCCTTTTTGACTTATGGTTTTCTCTGGGTATATGCCCAGAAGTGGGATTGCTGGATCAGCTGGTAATTCTATTTCTAGTTTTTTTATGGAAACTCCATACAGTTCTCCATAGTGACTGTATCAATTTACATCCCCACCAATAGTGGAAGAGGGCTCCTTTTGTCCACACCCTCCCCAGAATTTGTTGTTTGTAGATTTTCTGATGATGCCGATTCTAACAGGTGTGAGGTGATACCTCATTGTAGTTTTGATTTGCATTTCTCTAATAATTAGTGCTGTTGAGCAGCTTTTCATGTGCATCTTGGCCATCTCTGTGTCTTCTTTGAAGAAACGTCTCTTTAGATCTTCTGCCCATTTTTGTATTGGGTTGTATGTTTTTTTAATATTAAGCTGCATGAGCTGTTTATATATATATTGGAGATTAAACCTTTGTCCATTGATTCATTTGCAACGATTTTCGCCCATTCTGAGGGATGCCTTTTTCCATTCCCGTTTTTTGAACAAAAAAGGAAAGAAAGAAAAAGAAGCAGAACACTAATGTGCGTAAAATATGCCTTTTGAAATGGTCGTTTTGAAATATGGACGTCCTTTGAATTTTTTGGTCGATATGTGACCCCAGGATTTGTTTTCAGGGCAGGTGTCATTTACAGGCCTGCAATGATTTTGAATATCAACTGACCATTAGCGCTGGGATTAAAGCTGCTGTTGCGTGAAACGGCCACAAGGTGGCAGAAGTTCTCCCTTACCAAATCTGGTTACTAGAGCAACAGAGCCTCAATGGAAGTCGTGTTCTAGATTGGAATTTAGAATGGAATGTGCCAGGAGAAAGCCCCTCAAGTTTGTCTCACTACTTGTTGTTCGTGTTTTTAATTTTCTTTTTATTTTCTATTACAGCAAGTTTGATTACAATGTTTGGCTTGTTGTAGGTGTGGAAGATGTGGTTCTTTTACACATATACAGATGTCTGTTCTTCCTGGGATCCTTTTCCCATGTACGTTAGGACAGAATGTTGAGTAGTCTTCTCTTGGTATTCCGTAAGTCTTTGGTGATTATATATGTCACCTGTGTTTGATTATGTCTGTTAACCCCGATATCGTAATGAAACCAATCCTCACAGCTTTCCATTGGTGAACCATAAGTTTGTTTAATGAATCTGTGATTGCCCTTCTCCGTGGAAATATCTGCCCTGGTATCCATTTTTAGGTAACACCTATAAGTGATATGATACGATATGTGTCTTTCACTTTCTGACTTACTCCAAGTCACGTGATTACGTCTAGACTCATCTACGGGGCTACAAATGGCATTGTGTCCTTTTTTTTCCTTGGCTTCTATTCTGCCTTAGCGAAGTCCATTTTCAACAATGTGATTCCCTGAGGGTTGTGGATTAGCTGACCTGGGCAGCCTTACCCTGCCGGCCGGCCCTCTCCAGGTGTGCCTGTTTGAGGTCAATATAAACAGCTCTCCAGGCAGCAATAGCCCCTGAAGTTGTGCCTGACTCCATATTCTCTGCCCCGTCAGCAGTCTCGGGACTGTGCTGGTGGGAGGGAGTGAGGGGCCAAGGCTTTGTTGGTGGCCCGGTGTGAGTGGGGCTCTGCTGGCCTTTCTGCAGGAGTTGCCAGGCTGCCACCTGTAAAGAAGAGGATGTGTCACCCATACCTTCCGATGGAATTTCTCTCCGGACAGAGGTGAGGAAGGAAAAAAGCAGTGGGGGCCGGGACAGGAGGGGTATCTCAGGCAGGGCAATAGAAAGCTTCCAGAAGAGCGCCCGGGGCCAGGACCATCCTGGCTGGCCTGCAGGCACCAAGTTGGCCTGTGTGCTGTCGCTGTTGTGGCTCCACGGCCCTTCCTCTAGGCTTTCAAGCCCTTGTACATATTCAGGTGTTTTACCTGGGAAGGGTGGGAACAGTTCAGCAGCAGCAGGCCTGGGGCTCAGCTCACGTTTACTCACAGATGCCTCAGCACGGTCCCCCAGCTTTGAAATGAGGACGCTCCTTGCATGGGGGGTGGGTTGCTGGCTGTATGGGAGGATATTCCCCACCTCTGACCAATTTCAGTATTGTTTACCACTGGAGCAAGTGCCCTGATAGGGTTTCCCTCTGTATAACTGGTGGGTTCAGGTTTTTTTTTTCTTTTATGGTTCAAGTTAGATTTTATTCCTCTTTTATGTATTTATAGATATAAGCATGGAAATAATTCATTCCTATAAATACATCTGTGTGAATGGAAGAACTTTTTTCTGTTTTATTTTAAAATTTTATTTTTTAAAATTTTGAAATTTAATTTTATTTTTTTATACAGCAGGTTATTATTAGTTATGTATTTTATGCATATACATGTATACAGGTCAATCCCAATCTCCCAACTCATCCCACCACCACCACCCCATGGCTTCCCACACTTGGTGTCCATACGTTTGTTCTCTACCTCTGTGTCTCTATTTCTTCCCTGCAAACCAGTTCCTCTGTACCATTTTTTAGGGTCCACATATATGCATTAATATACAATATTTGTTTTCCTCTTTCTGACTTACTTCATTCTGTATGACAGTCTCTAGATCCATCGATGTCTCTACAAATGACCCAGTTTCATTCCTTTTTATGGCTGAGTAATATTCCATTTTATATATGTACCACATCTTTATCCATTCATCTGTCTGTGGGCATTTAGGTTGCTTGCATTACCTGGCTATTGTAAATAGAGCTGCAATGAACATTGTGGTGAATGTGCCTTTTTGACTTATGGTTTTCTCTGGGTATATGCCCAGAAGTGGGATTGCTGGATCAGATGGTAATTCTATTTCTAGTTTTTTTATGGAAACTCCATACAGTTCTCCATAGTGACTGTATCAATTTACATCCCCACCAATAGTGGAAGAGGGCTCCTTTTGTCCACACCCTCCCCAGAATTTGTTGTTTGTAGATTTTCTGATGATGCCGATTCTAACAGGTGTGAGGTGATACCTCATTGTAGTTTTGATTTGCATTTCTCTAATAATTAGTGCTGTTGAGCAGCTCTTCATGTGCATCTTGGCCATCTCTGTGTCTTCTTTGAAGAAACGTCTCTTTAGATCTTCTGCCCATTTTTGTATTGTGTTGTTTGTTTTTTTAATATTAAGCTGCAGGAGCTGTTTATATATATATTGGAGATTAAACCTTTGTCCATTGATTCATTTGCAACGATTTTCGCCCATTCTGAGGGATGCCTTTTTCCATTCCATTTTTTTGAACAAAAAAGGAAAGAAAGAAAAAGAAGCAGAACACTAATGTGCGTAAAATATGCCTTTTGAAACGGTCGTTTTGAAATATGGACGTCCTTTGAATTTTTTGGTCGATATGTGACCCCAGGATTTGTTTTCAGGGCAGGTGTCATTTACAGGCCTGCAATGATTTTGAATATCAACTGACCATTAGCGCTGGGATTAAAGCTGCTGTTGCGTGAAACGGCCACAAGGTGGCAGCAGTTCTCCCTTACCAAATCTGGTTACTAGAGCAACAGAGCCTCAATGGAAGTCATGTTCTAGATTGGAATTTAGAATGGAATGTGCCAGGAGAAAGGCCCTCAAGTTTGTCTCACTACTTGTTGTTCGTGTTTTTAATTTTCTTTTTATTTTCTATTACAGCAAGTTTGATTACAATGTTTGGCTTGTTGTAGGTGTGGAAGATGTGGTTCTTTTACACATATACAGATGTCTGTTCTTCCTGGGATCCTTTTCCCATGTACGTTAGGACAGAATGTTGAGTAGTCTTCTCTTGGTATTCCGTAGGTCTTTGGTGATTATATATGTCACCTGTGTTTGATTATGTCTGTTAACCCCGATATCGTAATGAAACCAATCCTCACAGCTTTCCATTGGTGAACCATAAGTTTGTTTAATGAATCTGTGATTGCCCTTCTCCGTGGAAATATCTGCCCTGGTATCCATTTTTAGGTAATACCTATAAGTGATATGATACGATATGTGTCTTTCACTTTCTGACTTACTCCAAGTCACGTGATAACCTCTAGACTCATCTACGGGGTTGCAAATGGCATTGTGTCCTTTTTTTCCTTGGCTTCTATTCTGCCTTAGCGAGGTCCATTTTCAACAATGTGATTCCCTGAGGGTTGTGGATTAGCTGACCTGGGCAGCCTTACCGTGCCGGCCGGCCCTCCCCAGGTGTGCCTGGTTGAGGTCAATATAAACAGCGCTCCAGGCAGCAATAACCCCTGAAGTTGTTCCTGACTCCATATTCTCTGCCCCGTCAGCAGTCTCGGGGCTGTGCTGGTGGGAGGGAGTGAGGGGCCAAGGCTTTGTTGGTGGCCCGGTGTGAGTGGGGCTCTGCTGGCCTTTCTGCAGGAGTTGCCAGGCTGCCACCTGTAAAGAAGAGGATGTGTCACCCATACCTTCCGCTGGAATTTCTCTCCGGACAGAGGTGAGGAAGGAAAAAAGCAGTGGGGGCTGGGAGAGGAGGGGTATCTCAGGCAGGGCAATAGAAAGCTTCCAGAAGAGCGCCCGGGGCCAGGACCATCCTGGCTGGCCTGCAGGCACCAAGTTGGCCTGCGTGCTGTCGCTGGTGTGGCTCCACGGCCCTTCCTCTAGGCTTTCAAGCCCTTGTACATATTCAGGTGTTTTACCTATGAAGGGTGGGAACAGTTCAGCAGCAGCTGGCCTGAGGCTCAGCTCACGTTTACTCACAAATGCCTCAGCACGTTCCCCCAGCTTTGCAATGAGGACGCTCCTTGCATGGGGGGTGGGTTGCTGGCTGTATGGGAGGTGATTCCCCACCTCTGACCAATTTCAGAATTGTTTACCGCTGGAGCAAGTGCCCTGATAGGGTTTCCCTCGGTATAACTGGTGGGTTCAGGTTTTTTTGTTCTTTTATGGTTCAAGTTAGATTTCATTCCTCTTTAATGTATTTATAGATATAAGCATGGAAATAATACATTCCTATAAATACATCTGCGTGAAGGGAAGAACTTTTTTCTGTTTTATTTTAAAAGTTTATTTTTTAAAATTTTGAAATTTAATTTTATTTATTTTTTTATACAGCAGGTTATTATTAGTTATGTATTTTATGCATATACATGTATACAGGTCAATCCCAATCTCCCAACTCATCCCACCACCACCACCCCATGGCTTCCCACACTTGGTGTCCATACGTTTGTTCTCTACCTGTGTGTCTCTATTTCTTCCCTGAAAACCAGTTCATCTGTACCATTTTTTAGGTTCCACATATATGCATTAATATACAATATTTGTTTTCCTCTTTCTGACTTACTTCATTCTGTATGACAGTCTCTAGATCCATCGATGTCTCTACAAATGACCCAGTTTCATTCCTTTTTATGGCTGAGTAATATTCCATTTTATATATGTACCACATCTTTATCCATTCATCTGTCTCTGGGCATTTAGGTTGCTTGCATTACCTGGCTATTGTAAATAGTGCTGCAATGAACATTGTGGTGGATGCGCCTTTTTGATTTATGGTTTTCTCTGGGTATGTGCCCAGAAGTGGGATTGCTGGATCAGATGGTAATTCTATTTCTAGTTTTTTTAAGGAAACTCCATACTGTTCTCCATAGTGACTGTATCAATTTACATCCCCACCAATAGTGGAAGAGGGCTCCTTATGTCTACACCCTCCCCAGAATTTGTTGTTTGTAGATTTTCTGATGATGCCGATTCTAACAGGTGTGAGGTGATACCTCATTGTAGTTTTGATTTGCATTTCTCTAATAATTAGTGCTGTTGAGCAGCTTTTCATGTGCATCTTGGCCATCTCTGTGTCTTCTTTGAAGAAACGTCTCTTTAGATCTTCTGCCCATTTTTGTATTGGGTTGTTTGTTTTTTTAATAGTAAGCTGCATGAGCTGTTTATATATATATTGGAGATGAAACCTTTGTCCATTGATTCATTTGCAACAATTTTCGCCCATACTGAGGGATGCCTTTTTCCATTCCCGTTTTTTGAACAAAAAAGGAAAGAAAGAAAAAGAAGCAGAACACTAATGTGCGTAAAATATGCCTTTTGATATGGTCGTTTTGAAATATGGACGTCCTTTGAATTTTTTGGTCGATATGTGACCCCAGGATTTGTTTTCAGGGCAGGTGTCATTTATAGGCCTGCAATGATTTTGAATATCAACTGACCATTAGCGCTGGGATTAAAGCTGCTGTTGCGTGAAACGGCCACAAGGTGGCAGAAGTTCTCCCTTACCAAATCTGGTTACTAGAGCAACAGAGCCTCAATGGAAGTCGTGTTCTAGATTGGAATTTAGAATGGAATGTGCCAGGAGAAAGCCCCTCAAGTTTGTCTCACTACTTGTTGTTCGTGTTTTTAATTTTCTTTTTATTTTCTATTACAGCAAGTTTGATTACAATGTTTGGCTTGTTGTAGGTGTGGAAGATGTGGTTCTTTTACACATATACAGATGTCTGTTCTTCCTGGGATCCTTTTCCCATGTACGTTAGGACAGAATGTTGAGTAGTCTTCTCTTGGTATTCCGTAGGTCTTTGGTGATTATATATGTCACCTGTGTTTGATTATGTCTGTTAACCCCGATATCGTAATGAAACCAATCCTCACAGCTTTCCATTGGTGAACCATAAGTTTCTTTAATGAATCTGTGATTGCCCTTCTCCGTGGAAATATCTGCCCTGGTATCCATTTTTAGGTAACACCTATAAGTGATATGATACGATATGTGTCTTTCACTTTCTGACTTACTCCAAGTCACGTGATTACCTCTAGACTCATCTACGGGGCTGCAAATGGCATTGTGTCCTTTTTATTCCTTGGCTTCTATTCTGCCTTAGCGAGGTCCATTTTCAACAATGTGATTCCCTGAGGGTTGTGGATTAGCTGACCTGGGCAGCCTTACCCTGCCGGCCGGCCCTCCCCAGGTGTGCCTGGTTGAGGTCAATAGAAACAGCTCTCCAGGCAGCAATAGCCCCTGAAGTTGTGCCTGACTCCATATTCTCTGCCCCGTCAGCAGTCTCGGGGCTGTGCTGGTGGGAGGGAGTGAGGGGCCAAGGCTTTGTTGGTGGCCCGGTGTGAGTGGGGCTCTGCTGGCCTTTCTGCAGGAGTTGCCAGGCTGCCACCTGTAAAGAAGAGGATGTGTCACCCATACCTTCCGCTGGAATTTCTCTCCGGACAGAGGTGAGGAAGGAAAAAAGCAGTGGGGGCCGGGACAGGAGGGGTATCTCAGGCAGGGCAATAGAAAGCTTCCAGAAGAGCGCCTGGGGCCAAGACCATTCTGGCTGGCCTGCAGGCACCAAGTTGGCCTGCGTGCTGTCGCTAGTGTGGCTCCACGGCCCTTCCTCTAGGCTTTCAAGCCCTTGTACATATTCAGGTGTTTTACCTGGGAAGGGTGGGAACAGTTCAGCAGCAGCTGGCCTGGGGCTCAGCTCACGTTTACTCACAGATGCCTCAGCACGGTCCCCCAGCTTTGCAATGAGGACGCTCCTTGCATGGGGGTGGGTTGCTGGCTGTATGGGAGGTGATTCCCCACCTCTGACCAATTTCAGAATTGTTTACCAAAGGAGCAAGTGCCCTGATAGGGTTTCCCTCTGTATAACTGGTGGGTTCAGGTGTTTTTTTTTCTTTTATGGTTCAAGTTAGATTTGATTCCTCTTTTATGAATTTATAGATATAAGCATGGAAATAATTCATTCCTATAAATACATCTGTGTGAAGGGAAGAACTTTTTTCTGTTTTATTTTAAAATTTTATTTTTTAAAATTTTGAAATTTAATTTTATTTTTTTTATACAGCAGGTTATTATTAGTTATGTATTTTGTGCATATACATGTATACAGTTCAATCCCAGTCTCCCAACTCATTCCACCACCACCACCCCATGGCTTCCCACACTTGGTGTCCATACGTTTGTTCTCTACCTCTGTGTCTCTATTTCTTCCCTGCAATCCAGTTCCTCTGTACCATTTTTTAGGGTCCAAATATATGCATTAATATACAATATTTGTTTTCCTCTTTCTGACTTACTTCATTCTGTATGACAGTCTCTAGATCCATCGATGTCTCTACAAATGACCCAGTTTCATTCCTTTTTATGGCTGAGTAATATTCCATTTTATATATGTACCACATCTTTATCCATTCATCTGTCTGTGGACATTTAGGTTGCTTGCATTACCTGGCTATTGTAAATAGTGCTGCAATGAACATTGTGGTGAATGTGCCTTTTTGATTTATGGTTTTCTCTGGGTATGTGCCCAGAAGTGGGATTGCTGGATCAGATGGTAATTCTATTTCTAGTTTTTTTAAGGAAACTCCATACTGTTCTCCATAGTGACTGTATCAATTTACATCCCCACCAATAGTGGAAGAGGGCTCCTTTTGTCCACACCCTCCCCAGAATTTGTTGTTTGTAGATTTTCTGATGATGCCGATTCTAACAGGTGTGAGGTGATACCTCATTGTAGTTTTGATTTGCATTTCTCTAATAATTAGTGCTGTTGAGCAGCTTTTCATGTGCATCTTGGCCATCTCTGTGTCTTCTTTGAAGAAACGTCTCTTTAGATCTTCTGCCCATTTTTGTATTGGGTTGTTTGTTTTTTTAATAGTAAGCTGCATGAGCTGTTTATATATATATTGGAGATTAAACCTTTGTCCATTGATTCATTTGCAACGATTTTCGCCCATTCTGAGGGATGCCTTTTTCCATTCCAGTTTTTTGAACAAAAAAGGAAAGAAAGAAAAAGAAGCAGAACACTAATGTGCGTAAAATATGCCTTTTGAAATGGTCGTTTTGAAATATGGACGTCCTTTGAATTTTTTGGTCGATATGTGACCCCAGGATTTGTTTTCAGGGCAGGTGTCATTTACAGGCCTGCAATGATTTTGAATATCAACTGACCATTAGCGCTGGGATTAAAGCTGCTGTTGCGTGAAACGGCCACAAGGTGGCAGCAGTTCTCCCTTACCAAATCTGGTTACTAGAGCAACAGAGCCTCAATGGAAGTCGTGTTCTAGATTGGAATTTAGAATGGAATGTGCCAGGAGAAAGCCCCTCAAGTTTGTCTCACTACTTGTTGTTCGTGTTTTTAATTTTCTTTTTATTTTCTATTACAGCAAGTTTGATTACAATGTTTGGCTTGTTGTAGGTGTGGAAGATGTGGTTCTTTTACACATATACAGATGTCTGTTCTTCCTGGGATCCTTTTCCCATGTACGTTAGGACAGAATGTTGAGTAGTCTTCTCTTGGTATTCCGTAGGTCTTTGGTGATTATATATGTCACCTGTGTTTGATTATGTCTGTTAACCCCGATATCGTAATGAAACCAATCCTCACAGCTTTCCATTGGTGAACCATAAGTTTGTTTAATGAATCTGTGATTGCCCTTCTCCGTGGAAATATCTTCCCTGGTATCCATTTTTAGGTAACACCTATAAGTGATATGATACGATATGTGTCTTTCACTTTCTGACTTACTCCAAGTCATGTGATTACCTCTAGACTCATCTACGGGGCTGCAAATGGCATTGTGTCCTTTTTTTTCCTTGGCTCCTATTCTGCCTTAGCGAGGTTCATTTTCAACAATGTGATTCCCTGAGGGTTGTGGATTAGCTGACCTGGGCAGCCTTACCCTGCCGGCCGGCCCTCCCCAGGTGTGCCTGGTTGAGGTCAATATAAACAGCTCTCCAGGCAGCATTGCCCCTGAAGTTGTGCCTGACTCCATATTCTCTGCCCCGTCAGCAGTCTCGGGGCTGTGCTGGTGGGAGGGAGTGAGGGGCCAAGGCTTTGTTGGTGGCGTGGTGTGAGTGGGGCTCTGCTGGCCTTTCTGCAGGAGTTGCCAGGCTGCCACCTGTAAAGAAGAGGATGTGTCACCCATACCTTCTGATGGAATTTCTCTCCGGACAGAGGTGACGAAGGAAAAAAGCAGTGGGGGCCGGGACAGGAGGGGTATCTCAGGCAGGGCAATAGAAAGCTTCCAGAAGAGCGCCCGGGGCCAGGACCATCCTGGCTGGCCTGCAGGCACCAAGTTGGCCTGCGTGCTGTCGCTGGTGTGGCTCCACGGCCCTTCCTCTAGGCTTTCAAGCCCTTGTACATATTCAGGTGTTTTGCCTGGGAAGGGTGGGAACAGTTCAGCAGCAGCTGGCCTGGGGCTCAGCTCACGTTTACTCACAGATGCCTCAGCACGGTCCCCCAGCTTTGCAATGAGGACGCTCCTTGCATGGGGGGTGGGTTGCTGGCTGTATGGGAGGAGATTCCCCACCTCTGACCAATTTCAGTATTGTTTACCACTGGAGCAAGTGCCCTGTAGGGTTTCCCTCTGTATAACTGGTGGGTTCAGGTTTTTTTTTTCTTTTATGGTTCAAGTTAGATTTGATTCCTCTTTTATGTATTTATAGATATAAGCATGGAAATAATTCATTCCTATAAATACATCTGTGTGAATGGAAGAACTTTTTTCTGTTTTATTTTAAAATTTTATTTTTTAAAATTTTGAAATTTAATTTTATTTATTTGTTTATACAGCAGGTTATTATTAGTTATGTATTGTATGCATATACATGTATACAGGTCAATCCCAATCTCCCAACTCATCCCACCACCACCACCCCATGGCTTCCCACACTTGGTGTCCATACGTTTGTTCTCTACCTCTGTGTCTCTATTTCTTCCCTGAAAACCAGTTACTCTGTACCATTTTTTAGGGTCCACATATATGCACTAATATACAATATTTGTTTTCCTCTTTCTGACTTACTTCATTCTGTATGACAGTCTCTAGATCCATCGACGTCTCTACAAATGACCCAGTTTCATTCCATGTTATGGCTGAGTAATATTCCATTTTATATATGTACCACATCTTTATCCATTCATCTGTCTGTGGACATTTAGGTTGCTTGCATTACCTGGCTATTGTAAATAGTGCTGCAATGAACATTGTGGTGAATGTGCCTTTTTGATTTATGGTTTTCTCTGGGTATGTGCCCAGAAGTGGGATTGCTGGATCAGATGGTAATTCTATTTCTAGTTTTTTTAAGGAAACTCCATACTGTTCTCCATAGTGACTGTATCAACTTACATCCCCACCAATAGTGGAAGAGGGCTCCTTTTGTCCACACCCTCCCCAGAATTTGTTGTTTGTAGATTTTCTGATGATGCCGATTCTAACAGGTGTGAGGTGATACCTCATTGTAGTTTTGATTTGCATTTCTCTAATAATTAGTGCTGTTGAGCAGCTTTTCATGTGCATCTTGGCCATCTCTGTGTCTTCTTTGAAGAAAAGTCTCTTTAGATCAGCCCATTTTTATATTGGGTTGTTTGTTTTTTTAATAGTAAGCTGCATGAGCTGTTTATATATATATTGGAGATTAAACATTTGTCCATTGATTCATTTGCAACGATTTTCGCCCATTCTGAGGGATGCCTTTTTCCATTCCCGTTTTTTGAACAAAAAAGGAAAGAAAGAAAAAGAAGCAGAACACTAATGTGCGTAAAATATGCCTTTTGAAACGGTCGTTTTGAAATATGGACGTCCTTTGAATTTTTTGGTCGATATGTGACCCCAGGATTTGTTTTCAGGGCAGGTGTCATTTACAGGCCTGCAATGATTTTGAATATCAACTGACCATTAGCGCTGGGATTAAAGCTGCTGTTGCGTGAAACGGCCACAAGGTGGCAGCAGTTCTCCCTTACCAAATCTGGTTACTAGAGCAACAGAGCCTCAATGGAAGTCGTGTTCTAGATTGGAATTTAGAATGGAATGTGCCAGGAGAAAGCCCCTCAAGTTTGTCTCACTACTTGTTGTTCGTGTTTTTAATTTTCTTTTTATTTTCTATTACAGCAAGTTTGATTACAATGTTTGGCTTGTTGTAGGTGTGGAAGATGTGGTTCTTTTACACATATACAGATGTCTGTTCTTCCTGGGATCCTTTTCCCATGTACGTTAGGACAGAATGTTGAGTAGTCTTCTCTTGGTATTCCGTAGGTCTTTGGTGATTATATATGTCACCTGTGTTTGATTATGTCTGTTAACCCCGATATCGTAATGAAACCAATCCTCACAGCTTTCCATTGGTGAACCATAAGTTTGTTTAATGAATCTGTGATTGCCCTTCTCCGTGGAAATATCTGCCCTGGTATCCATTTTTAGGTAACACCTATAAGTGATATGATACGATATGTGTCTTTCACTTTCTGACTTACTCCAAGTCACGTGATTACCTCTAGACTCATCTACGGGGCTGCAAATGGCATTGTGTCCTTTTTTTTCCTTGGCTCCTATTCTGCCTTAGCGAGGTTCATTTTCAACAATGTGATTCCCTGAGGGTTGTGGATTAGCTGACCTGGGCAGCCTTACCCTGCCGGCCGGCCCTCCCCAGGTGTGCCTGGTTGAGGTCAATATAAACAGCTCTCCAGGCAGCAATAGCCCCTGAAGTTGTGCCTGACTCCATATTCTCTGCCCCGTCAGCAGTCTCGGGGCTGTGCTGGTGGGAGGGAGTGAGGGGCCAAGGATTTGTTGGTGGCGTGGTGTGAGTGGGGCTCTTCTGGCCTTTCTGCAGTAGTTGCCAGGCTGCCACCTGTAAAGAAGAGGATGTGTCACCCATACCTTCCGATGGAATTTCTCTCCGGACAGAGGTGAGGAAGGAAAAAAGCAGTGGGGGCCGGGACAGGAGGGGTATCTCAGGCAGGGCAATAGAAAGCTTCCAGAAGAGCGCCCGGGGCCAGGACCATCCTGGCTGGCCTGCAGGCACCAAGTTGGCCTGCGTGCTGTCGCTGGTGTGGCTCCACGGCCCTTCCTCTAGGCTTTCAAGCCCTTGTACATATTCAGGTGTTTTGCCTGGGAAGGGTGGGAACAGTTCAGCAGCAGCTGGCCTGGGGCTCAGCTCACGTTTACTCACAGATGCCTCAGCACGGTCCCCCAGCTTTGCAATGAGGACGCTCCTTGCATGGGGGGTGGGTTTCTGGCTGTATGGGAGGAGATTCCCCACCTCTGACCAATTTCAGTATTGTTTACCACTGGAGCAAGTGCCCTGTAGGGTTTCCCTCTGTATAACTGGTGGGTTCAGGTTTTTTTTTTCTTTTATGGTTCAAGTTAGATTTTATTCCTCTTTTATGTATTTATAGATATAAGCATGGAAATAATTCATTCCTATAAATACATCTGTGTGAATGGAAGAACTTTTTTCTGTTTTATTTTAAAATTTTATTTTTTAAAATTTTGAAATTTAATTTTATTTATTTTTTTATACAGCAGGTTATTATTAGTTATGTATTGTATGCATATACATGTATACAGGTCAATCCCAATCTCCCAACTCATCCCACCACCACCACCCCATGGCTTCCCACACTTGGTGTCCATACGTTTGTTCTCTACCTCTGTGTCTCTATTTCTTCCCTGAAAACCAGTTACTCTGTACCATTTTTTAGGGTCCACATATATGCATTAATATACAATATTTGTTTTCCTCTTTCTGACTTACTTCATTCTGTATGACAGTCTCTAGATCCATCGACGTCTCTACAAATGACCCAGTTTCATTCCTTTTTATGGCTGAGTAATATTCCATTTTATATATGTACCACATCTTTATCCATTCATCTGTCTGTGGACATTTAGGTTGCTTGCTTTACCTGGCTATTGTAAATAGTGCTGCAATGAACATTGTGGTGAATGTGCCTTTTTGATTTATGGTTTTCTGTGGGTATGTGCCCAGAAGTGGGATTGCTGGATCAGATGGTAATTCTATTTCTAGTTTTTTTAAGGAAACTCCATACTGTTCTCCATAGTGACTGTATCAATTTACATCCCCACCAATAGTGGAAGAGGGCTCCTTTTGTCCACACCCTCCCCAGAATTTGTTGTTTGTAGATTTTCTGATGATGCCGATTCTAACAGGTGTGAGGTGATACCTCATTGTAGTTTTGATTTGAATTTCTCTAATAATTAGTGCTGTTGAGCAGCTCTTCATGTGCATCTTGGCCATCTCTGTGTCTTCTTTGAAGAAACGTCTCTTTAGATCTTCTGCCCATTTTTGTATTGTGTTGTTTGTTTTTTTAATATTAAGCTGCATGAGCTGTTTATATATATATTGGAGATTAAACCTTTGTCCATTGATTCATTTGCAACGATTTTCGCCCATTCTGAGGGATGCCTTTTTCCATTCCATTTTTTTGAACAAAAAAGGAAAGAAAGAAAAAGAAGCAGAACACGAATGTGCGTAAAATATGCCTTTTGAAACGGTCGTTTTGAAATATGGACGTCCTTTGAATTTTTTGGTCGATATGTGACCCCAGGATTTGTTTTCAGGGCAGGTGTCATTTACAGGCCTGCAATGATTTTGAATATCAACTGACCATTAGCGCTGGGATTAAAGCTGCTGTTGCGTGAAACGGCCACAAGGTGGCAGCAGTTCTCCCTTACCAAATCTGGTTACTAGAGCAACAGAGCCTCAATGGAAGTCGTGTTCTAGATTGGAATTTAGAATGGAATGTGCCAGGAGAAAGCCCCTCAAGTTTGTCTCACTACTTGTTGTTCGTGTTTTTAATTTTCTTTTTATTTTCTATTACAGCAAGTTTGATTACAATGTTTGGCTTGTTGTAGGTGTGGAAGATGTGGTTCTTTTACACATATACAGATGTCTGTTCTTCTTGGGATCCTTTTCCCATGTACGTTAGGACAGAATGTTGAGTAGTCTTCTCTTGGTATTCCGTAGGTCTTTGGTGATTATATATGTCACCTGTGTTTGATTATGTCTGTTAACCCCGATATCGTAATGAAACCAATCCTCACAGCTTTCCATTGGTGAACCATAAGTTTCTTTAATGAATCTGTGATTGCCCTTCTCCGTGGAAATATCTGCCCTGGTATCCATTTTTAGGTAACACTTATAAGTGATATGATACGATATGTGTCTTTCACTTTCTGACTTACTCCAAGTCACGTGATTACCTCTAGACTCATCTAAGGGGCTGCAAATGGCATTGTGTCCTTTTTTTTCCTTGGCTTCTATTCTGCCTTAGCGAGGTCCATTTTCAACAATGTGATTCCCTGAGGGTTGTGGATTAGCTGACCTGGGCAGCCTTACCCTGCCGGCCGGCCCTCCCCAGGTGTGCCTGGTTGAGGTCAATAGAAACAGCTCTCCAGGCAGCAATAGCCCCTGAAGTTGTGCCTGACTCCATATTCTCTGCCCCGTCAGCAGTCTCGGGGCTGTGCTGGTGGGAGGGAGTGAGGGGCCAAGGCCTTGTTGGTGGCCCGGTGTGAGTGGGGCTCTGCTGGCCTTTCTGCAGGAGTTGCCAGGCTGCCACCTGTAAAGAAGAGGATGTGTCACCCATACCTTCCGCTGGAATTTCTCTCCGGACAGAGGTGAGGAAGGAAAAAAGCAGTGGGGGCCGGGACAGGAGGGGTATCTCAGGCAGGGCAATAGAAAGCTTCCAGAAGAGCGCCTGGGGCCAAGACCATCCTGGCTGGCCTGCAGGCACCAAGTTGGCCTGCGTGCTGTCGCTAGTGTGGCTCCACGGCCCTTCCTCTAGGCTTTCAAGCCCTTGTACATATTCAGGTGTTTTACCTGGGAAGGGTGGGAACAGTTCAGCAGCAGCTGGCCTGGGGCTCAGCTCACGTTTACTCACAGATGCCTCAGCACGGTCCCCCAGCTTTGCAATGAGGACGCTCCTTGCATGGGGGTGGGTTGCTGGCTGTATGGGAGGTGATTCCCCACCTCTGACCAATTTCAGAATTGTTTACCAAAGGAGCAAGTGCCCTGATAGGGTTTCCCTCTGTATAACTGGTGGGTTCAGGTGTTTTTTTTTCTTTTATGGTTCAAGTTAGATTTGATTCCTCTTTTATGAATTTATAGATATAAGCATGGAAATAATTCATTCCTATAAATACATCTGTGTGAAGGGAAGAACTTTTTTCTGTTTTATTTTAAAATTTTATTTTTTAAAATTTTGAAATTTAATTTTATTTTTTTTATACAGCAGGTTATTATTAGTTATGTATTTTGTGCATATACATGTATACAGTTCAATCCCAGTCTCCCAACTCATTCCACCACCACCACCCCATGGCTTCCCACACTTGGTGTCCATACGTTTGTTCTCTACCTCTGTGTCTCTATTTCTTCCCTGCAATCCAGTTCCTCTGTACCATTTTTTAGGGTCCAAATATATGCATTAATATACAATATTTGTTTTCCTCTTTCTGACTTACTTCATTCTGTATGACAGTCTCTAGATCCATCGATGTCTCTACAAATGACCCAGTTTCATTCCTTTTTATGGCTGAGTAATATTCCATTTTATATATGTACCACATCTTTATCCATTCATCTGTCTGTGGACATTTAGGTTGCTTGCATTACCTGGCTATTGTAAATAGTGCTGCAATGAACATTGTGGTGAATGTGCCTTTTTGATTTATGGTTTTCTCTGGGTATGTGCCCAGAAGTGGGATTGCTGGATCAGATGGTAATTCTATTTCTAGTTTTTTTAAGGAAACTCCATACTGTTCTCCATAGTGACTGTATCAATTTACATCCCCACCAATAGTGGAAGAGGGCTCCTTTTGTCCACACCCTCCCCAGAATTTGTTGTTTGTAGATTTTCTGATGATGCCGATTCTAACAGGTGTGAGGTGATACCTCATTGTAGTTTTGATTTGCATTTCTCTAATAATTAGTGCTGTTGAGCAGCTTTTCATGTGCATCTTGGCCATCTCTGTGTCTTCTTTGAAGAAACGTCTCTTTAGATCTTCTGCCCATTTTTGTATTGGGTTGTTTGTTTTTTTAATAGTAAGCTGCATGAGCTGTTTATATATATATTGGAGATTAAACCTTTGTCCATTGATTCATTTGCAACGATTTTCGCCCATTCTGAGGGATGCCTTTTTCCATTCCCGTTTTTTGAACAAAAAAGGAAAGAAAGAAAAAGAAGCAGAACACTAATGTGCGTAAAATATGCCTTTTGAAATGGTCGTTTTGAAATATGGACGTCCTTTGAATTTTTTGGTCGATATGTGACCCCAGGATTTGTTTTCAGGGCAGGTGTCATTTACAGGCCTGCAATGATTTTGAATATCAACTGACCATTAGCGCTGGGATTAAAGCTGCTGTTGCGTGAAACGGCCACAAGGTGGCAGCAGTTCTCCCTTACCAAATCTGGTTACTAGAGCAACAGAGCCTCAATGGAAGTCGTGTTCTAGATTGGAATTTAGAATGGAATGTGCCAGGAGAAAGCCCCTCAAGTTTGTCTCACTACTTGTTGTTCGTGTTTTTAATTTTCTTTTTATTTTCTATTACAGCAAGTTTGATTACAATGTTTGGCTTGTTGTAGGTGTGGAAGATGTGGTTCTTTTACACATATACAGATGTCTGTTCTTCCTGGGATCCTTTTCCCATGTACGTTAGGACAGAATGTTGAGTAGTCTTCTCTTGGTATTCCGTAGGTCTTTGGTGATTATATATGTCACCTGTGTTTGATTATGTCTGTTAACCCCGATATCGTAATGAAACCAATCCTCACAGCTTTCCATTGGTGAACCATAAGTTTGTTTAATGAATCTGTGATTGCCCTTCTCCGTGGAAATATCTTCCCTGGTATCCATTTTTAGGTAACACCTATAAGTGATATGATACGATATGTGTCTTTCACTTTCTGACTTACTCCAAGTCATGTGATTACCTCTAGACTCATCTACGGGGCTGCAAATGGCATTGTGTCCTTTTTTTTCCTTGGCTCCTATTCTGCCTTAGCGAGGTTCATTTTCAACAATGTGATTCCCTGAGGGTTGTGGATTAGCTGACCTGGGCAGCCTTACCCTGCCGGCCGGCCCTCCCCAGGTGTGCCTGGTTGAGGTCAATATAAACAGCTCTCCAGGCAGCATTGCCCCTGAAGTTGTGCCTGACTCCATATTCTCTGCCCCGTCAGCAGTCTCGGGGCTGTGCTGGTGGGAGGGAGTGAGGGGCCAAGGCTTTGTTGGTGGCGTGGTGTGAGTGGGGCTCTGCTGGCCTTTCTGCAGGAGTTGCCAGGCTGCCACCTGTAAAGAAG
Source organism: Mesoplodon densirostris (assembly GCF_025265405.1). NCBI lineage: Eukaryota > Metazoa > Chordata > Mammalia > Artiodactyla > Ziphiidae > Mesoplodon > Mesoplodon densirostris. Next base: position 244,838,005 of record NC_082661.1, read on the forward strand.
AGGATGTGTCACCCATACCTTCTGATGGAATTTCTCTCCGGACAGAGGTGACGAAGGAAAAAAGCAGTGGGGGCCGGGACAGGAGGGGTATCTCAGGCAGGGCAATAGAAAGCTTCCAGAAGAGCGCCCGGGGCCAGGACCATCCTGGCTGGCCTGCAGGCACCAAGTTGGCCTGCGTGCTGTCGCTGGTGTGGCTCCACGGCCCTTCCTCTAGGCTTTCAAGCCCTTGTACATATTCAGGTGTTTTGCCTGGGAAGGGTGGGAACAGTTCAGCTGCAGCTGGCCTGGGGCTCAGCTCACGTTTACTCACAGATGCCTCAGCACGGTCCCCCAGCTTTGCAATGAGGACGCTCCTTGCATGGGGGGTGGGTTGCTGGCTGTATGGGAGGAGATTCCCCACCTCTGACCAATTTCAGTATTGTTTACCACTGGAGCAAGTGCCCTGTAGGGTTTCCCTCTGTATAACTGGTGGGTTCAGGTTTTTTTTTTTCTTTTATGGTTCAAGTTAGATTTGATTCCTCTTTTATGTATTTATAGATATAAGCATGGAAATAATTCATTCCTATAAATACATCTGTGTGAATGGAAGAACTTTTTTCTGTTTTATTTTAAAATTTTATTTTTTAAAATTTTGAAATTTAATTTTATTTATTTGTTTATACAGCAGGTTATTATTAGTTATGTATTGTATGCATATACATGTATACAGGTCAATCCCAATCTCCCAACTCATCCCACCACCACCACCCCATGGCTTCCCACACTTGGTGTCCATACGTTTGTTCTCTACCTCTGTGTCTCTATTTCTTCCCTGAAAACCAGTTACTCTGTACCATTTTTTAGGGTCCACATATATGCACTAATATACAATATTTGTTTTCCTCTTTCTGACTTACTTCATTCTGTATGACAGTCTCTAGATCCATCGACGTCTCTACAAATGACCCAGTTTCATTCCATGTTATGGCTGAGTAATATTCCATTTTATATATGTACCACATCTTTATCCATTCATCTGTCTGTGGACATTTAGGTTGCTTGCATTACCTGGCTATTGTAAATAGTGCTGCAATGAACATTGTGGTGAATGTGCCTTTTTGATTTATGGTTTTCTGTGGGTATGTGCCCAGAAGTGGGATTGCTGGATCAGATGGTAATTCTATTTCTAGTTTTTTTAAGGAAACTCCATACTGTTCTCCATAGTGACTGTATCAACTTACATCCCCACCAATAGTGGAAGAGGGCTCCTTTTGTCCACACCCTCCCCAGAATTTGTTGTTTGTAGATTTTCTGATGATGCCGATTCTAACAGGTGTGAGGTGATACCTCATTGTAGTTTTGATTTGCATTTCTCTAATAATTAGTGCTGTTGAGCAGCTTTTCATGTGCATCTTGGCCATCTCTGTGTCTTCTTTGAAGAAAAGTCTCTTTAGATCAGCCCATTTTTATATTGGGTTGTTTGTTTTTTTAATAGTAAGCTGCATGAGCTGTTTATATATATATTGGAGATTAAACATTTGTCCATTGATTCATTTGCAACGATTTTCGCCCATTCTGAGGGATGCCTTTTTCCATTCCCGTTTTTTGAACAAAAAAGGAAAGAAAGAAAAAGAAGCAGAACACTAATGTGCGTAAAATATGCCTTTTGAAACGGTCGTTTTGAAATATGGACGTCCTTTGAATTTTTTGGTCGATATGTGACCCCAGGATTTGTTTTCAGGGCAGGTGTCATTTACAGGCCTGCAATGATTTTGAATATCAACTGACCATTAGCGCTGGGATTAAAGCTGCTGTTGCGTGAAACGGCCACAAGGTGGCAGCAGTTCTCCCTTACCAAATCTGGTTACTAGAGCAACAGAGCCTCAATGGAAGTCGTGTTCTAGATTGGAATTTAGAATGGAATGTGCCAGGAGAAAGCCCCTCAAGTTTGTCTCACTACTTGTTGTTCGTGTTTTTAATTTTCTTTTTATTTTCTATTACAGCAAGTTTGATTACAATGTTTGGCTTGTTGTAGGTGTGGAAGATGTGGTTCTTTTACACATATACAGATGTCTGTTCTTCCTGGGATCCTTTTCCCATGTACGTTAGGACAGAATGTTGAGTAGTCTTCTCTTGGTATTCCGTAGGTCTTTGGTGATTATATATGTCACCTGTGTTTGATTATGTCTGTTAACCCCGATATCGTAATGAAACCAATCCTCACAGCTTTCCATTGGTGAACCATAAGTTTGTTTAATGAATCTGTGATTGCCCTTCTCCGTGGAAATATCTGCCCTGGTATCCATTTTTAGGTAACACCTATAAGTGATATGATACGATATGTGTCTTTCACTTTCTGACTTACTCCAAGTCACGTGATTACCTCTAGACTCATCTACGGGGCTGCAAATGGCATTGTGTCCTTTTTTTTCCTTGGCTCCTATTCTGCCTTAGCGAGGTTCATTTTCAACAATGTGATTCCCTGAGGGTTGTGGATTAGCTGACCTGGGCAGCCTTACCCTGCCGGCCGGCCCTCCCCAGGTGTGCCTGGTTGAGGTCAATATAAACAGCTCTCCAGGCAGCAATAGCCCCTGAAGTTGTGCCTGACTCCATATTCTCTGCCCCGTCAGCAGTCTCGGGGCTGTGCTGGTGGGAGGGAGTGAGGGGCCAAGGATTTGTTGGTGGCGTGGTGTGAGTGGGGCTCTTCTGGCCTTTCTGCAGTAGTTGCCAGGCTGCCACCTGTAAAGAAGAGGATGTGTCACCCATACCTTCCGATGGAATTTCTCTCCGGACAGAGGTGAGGAAGGAAAAAAGCAGTGGGGGCCGGGACAGGAGGGGTATCTCAGGCAGGGCAATAGAAAGCTTCCAGAAGAGCGCCCGGGGCCAGGACCATCCTGGCTGGCCTGCAGGCACCAAGTTGGCCTGCGTGCTGTCGCTGGTGTGGCTCCACGGCCCTTCCTCTAGGCTTTCAAGCCCTTGTACATATTCAGGTGTTTTGCCTGGGAAGGGTGGGAACAGTTCAGCAGCAGCTGGCCTGGGGCTCAGCTCACGTTTACTCACAGATGCCTCAGCACGGTCCCCCAGCTTTGCAATGAGGACGCTCCTTGCATGGGGGGTGGGTTTCTGGCTGTATGGGAGGAGATTCCCCACCTCTGACCAATTTCAGTATTGTTTACCACTGGAGCAAGTGCCCTGTAGGGTTTCCCTCTGTATAACTGGTGGGTTCAGGTTTTTTTTTTCTTTTATGGTTCAAGTTAGATTTTATTCCTCTTTTATGTATTTATAGATATAAGCATGGAAATAATTCATTCCTATAAATACATCTGTGTGAATGGAAGAACTTTTTTCTGTTTTATTTTAAAATTTTATTTTTTAAAATTTTGAAATTTAATTTTATTTATTTTTTTATACAGCAGGTTATTATTAGTTATGTATTGTATGCATATACATGTATACAGGTCAATCCCAATCTCCCAACTCATCCCACCACCACCACCCCATGGCTTCCCACACTTGGTGTCCATACGTTTGTTCTCTACCTCTGTGTCTCTATTTCTTCCCTGCAAACCAGTTACTCTGTACCATTTTTTAGGGTCCACATATATGCATTAATATACAATATTTGTTTTCCTCTTTCTGACTTACTTCATTCTGTATGACAGTCTCTAGATCCATCGACGTCTCTACAAATGACCCAGTTTCATTCCTTTTTATGGCTGAGTAATATTCCATTTTATATATGTACCACATCTTTATCCATTCATCTGTCTGTGGACATTTAGGTTGCTTGCTTTACCTGGCTATTGTAAATAGTGCTGCAATGAACATTGTGGTGAATGTGCCTTTTTGATTTATGGTTTTCTGTGGGTATGTGCCCAGAAGTGGGATTGCTGGATCAGATGGTAATTCTATTTCTAGTTTTTTTAAGGAAACTCCATACTGTTCTCCATAGTGACTGTATCAATTTACATCCCCACCAATAGTGGAAGAGGGCTCCTTTTGTCCACACCCTCCCCAGAATTTGTTGTTTGTAGATTTTCTGATGATGCCGATTCTAACAGGTGTGAGGTGATACCTCATTGTAGTTTTGATTTGAATTTCTCTAATAATTAGTGCTGTTGAGCAGCTCTTCATGTGCATCTTGGCCATCTCTGTGTCTTCTTTGAAGAAACGTCTCTTTAGATCTTCTGCCCATTTTTGTATTGTGTTGTTTGTTTTTTTAATATTAAGCTGCATGAGCTGTTTATATATATATTGGAGATTAAACCTTTGTCCATTGATTCATTTGCAACGATTTTCGCCCATTCTGAGGGATGCCTTTTTCCATTCCATTTTTTTGAACAAAAAAGGAAAGAAAGAAAAAGAAGCAGAACACGAATGTGCGTAAAATATGCCTTTTGAAACGGTCGTTTTGAAATATGGACGTCCTTTGAATTTTTTGGTCGATATGTGACCCCAGGATTTGTTTTCAGGGCAGGTGTCATTTACAGGCCTGCAATGATTTTGAATATCAACTGACCATTAGCGCTGGGATTAAAGCTGCTGTTGCGTGAAACGGCCACAAGGTGGCAGCAGTTCTCCCTTACCAAATCTGGTTACTAGAGCAACAGAGCCTCAATGGAAGTCGTGTTCTAGATTGGAATTTAGAATGGAATGTGCCAGGAGAAAGCCCCTCAAGTTTGTCTCACTACTTGTTGTTCGTGTTTTTAATTTTCTTTTTATTTTCTATTACAGCAAGTTTGATTACAATGTTTGGCTTGTTGTAGGTGTGGAAGATGTGGTTCTTTTACACATATACAGATGTCTGTTCTTCTTGGGATCCTTTTCCCATGTACCTTAGGACAGAATGTTGAGTAGTCTTCTCTTGGTATTCCGTAGGTCTTTGGTGATTATATATGTCACCTGTGTTTGATTATGTCTGTTAACCCCGATATCGTAATGAAACCAATCCTCACAGCTTTCCATTGGTGAACCATAAGTTTCTTTAATGAATCTGTGATTGCCCTTCTCCGTGGAAATATCTGCCCTGGTATCCATTTTTAGGTAACACTTATAAGTGATATGATACGATATGTGTCTTTCACTTTCTGACTTACTCCAAGTCACGTGATTACCTCTAGACTCATCTAAGGGGCTGCAAATGGCATTGTGTCCTTTTTTTTCCTTGGCTTCTATTCTGCCTTAGCGAGGTCCATTTTCAACAATGTGATTCCCTGAGGGTTGTGGATTAGCTGACCTGGGCAGCCTTACCCTGCCGGCCGGCCCTCCCCAGGTGTGCCTGGTTGAGGTCAATAGAAACAGCTCTCCAGGCAGCAATAGCCCCTGAAGTTGTGCCTGACTCCATATTCTCTGCCCCGTCAGCAGTCTCGGGGCTGTGCTGGTGGGAGGGAGTGAGGGGCCAAGGCCTTGTTGGTGGCCCGGTGTGAGTGGGGCTCTGCTGGCCTTTCTGCAGGAGTTGCCAGGCTGCCACCTGTAAAGAAGAGGATGTGTCACCCATACCTTCCGATGGAATTTCTCTCCGGACAGAGGTGAGGAAGGAAAAAAGCAGTGGGGGCCGGGACAGGAGGGGTATCTCAGGCAGGGCAATAGAAAGCTTCCAGAAGAGCGCCCGGGTCCAGGACCATCCTGGCTGGCCTGCAGGCACCAAGTTGGCCTGCGTGCTGTCGCTGGTGTGGCTCCACGGCCCTTCCTCTAGGCTTTCAAGCCCTTGTACATATTCAGGTGTTTTACCTGGGAAGGGTGGGAACAGTTCAGCAGCAGCTGGCCTGGGGCTCAGCTCACGTTTACTCACAGATGCCTCAGCACGGTCCCCTAGCTTTGCAATGAGGACGCTCCTTGCATGGGGGGTGGGTTTCTGGCTGTATGGGAGGAGATTCCCCACCTCTGACCAATTTCAGTATTGTTTACCACTGGAGCAAGTGCCCTGTAGGGTTTCCCTCTGTATAACTGGTGGGTTCAGGTTTTTTTTTTTCTTTTATGGTTCAAGTTAGATTTGATTCCTCTTTTATGTATTTATAGATATAAGCATGGAAATAATTCATTCCTATAAATACATCTGTGTGAATGGAAGAACTTTTTTCTGTTTTATTTTAAAATTTTATTTTTTAAAATTTTGAAATTTAATTTTATTTATTTTTTTATACAGCAGGTTATTATTAGTTATGTATTGTATGCATATACATGTATACAGGTCAATCCCAATCTCCCAACTCATCCCACCACCACCACCCCATGGCTTCCCACACTTGGTGTCCATACGTTTGTTCTCTACCTCTGTGTCTCTATTTCTTCCCTGCAAACCAGTTACTCTGTACCATTTTTTAGGGTCCACATATATGCATTAATATACAATATTTGTTTTCCTCTTTCTGACTTACTTCATTCTGTATGACAGTCTCTAGATCCATCGACGTCTCTACAAATGACCCAGTTTCATTCCTTTTTATGGCTGAGTAATATTCCATTTTATATATGTACCACATCTTTATCCATTCATCTGTCTGTGGACATTTAGCTTGCTTCCATTACCTGGCTATTGTAAATAGTGCTGCAAAGATCATTGTGGTGAATTTGCCTTTTTGATTTATGGTTTTCTGTGGGTATGTGCCCAGAAGTGGGATTGCTGGATCAGATGGTAATTCTATTTCTAGTTTTTTTAAGGAAACTCCATACTGTTCTCCATAGTGACTGTATCAATTTACATCCCCACCAATAGTGGAAGAGGGCTCCTTTTGTCCACACCCTCCCCAGAATTTGTTGTTTGTAGATTTTCTGATGATGCCGATTTTAACAGGTGTGGGGTGATACCTCATTGTAGTTTTGATTTGCATTTCTCTAATAATTAGTGCTGTTGAGCAGGTTTTCATGTGCATCTTGGCCATCTCTGTGTCTTCTTTGAAGAAACGTCTCTTTAGATCTTCTGCCCATTTTTGTATTGGGTTGTTTGTTTTTTTAATAGTAAGCTGCATGAGCTGTTTATATATATATATTGGAGATTAAACCTTTGTCCATTGATTCATTTGCAACGATTTTCGCCCATTCTGAGGGATGCCTTTTTCCATTCCCGTTTTTTGAACAAAAAAGGAAAGAAAGAAAAAGAAGCAGAACACTAATGTGCGTAAAATATGCCTTTTGAAACGGTCGTTTTGAAATATGGATGTCCTTTGAAGTTTTTGGTCGATATGTGACCCCAGGATTTGTTTGCAGGGCAGGTGTCATTTACAGGCCTGCAATGATTTTGAATATCAACTGACCATTAGCGCTGGGATTAAAGCTGCTGTTGCGTGAAACGGCCACAAGGTGGCAGCAGTTCTCCCTTACCAAATCTGGTTACTAGAGCAACAGAGCCTCAATGGAAGTCGTGTTCTAGATTGGAATTTAGAATGGAATGTGCCAGGAGAAAGCCCCTCAAGTTTGTCTCACTACTTGTTGTTCGTGTTTTTAATTTTCTTTTTATTTTCTATTACAGCAAGTTTGATTACAATGTTTGGCTTGTTGTAGGTGTGGAAGATGTGGTTCTTTTACACATATACAGATGTCTGTTCTTCCTGGGATCCTTTTCCCATGTACGTTAGGACAGAATGTTGAGTAGTCTTCTCTTGGTATTCCGTAGGTCTTTGGTGATTATATATGTCACCTGTGTTTGATTATGTCTGTTAACCCCGATATCGTAATGAAACCAATCCTCACAGCTTTCCATTGGTGAACCGTAAGTTTGTTTAATGAATCTGTGATTGCCCTTCTCCGTGGAAATATCTGCCCTGGTATCCATTTTAAGGTAACACCTATAAGTGATATGATACGATATGTGTCTTTCACTTTCTGACTTACTCCAAGTCACGTGATTACCTCTAGACTCATCTACGGGGCTACAAATGGCATTGTGTCCTTTTTTTTCCTTGGCTTCTATTCTGCCTTAGCGAAGTCCATTTTCAACAATGTGATTCCCTGAGGGTTGTGGATTAGCTGACCTGGGCAGCCTTACCCCGCCGGCCGGCCCTCCCCAGGTGTGCCTGGTTGAGGTCAATATAAACAGCTCTCCAGGCAGCAATAGCCCCTGAAGTTGTGCCTGACTCCATATTCTCTGCCCCGTCAGCAGTCTCGGGACTGTGCTGGTGGGAGGGAGTGAGGGGCCAAGGCTTTGTTGGTGGCCCGGTGTGAGTGGGGCTCTGCTGGCCTTTCTGCAGGAGTTGCCAGGCTGCCACCTGTAAAGAAGAGGATGTGTCACCCATACCTTCCGATGGAATTTCTCTCCGGACAGAGGTGAGGAAGGAAAAAAGCAGTGGGGGCCGGGACAGGAGGGGTATCTCAGGCAGGGCAATAGAAAGCTTCCAGAAGAGTGCCCGGGGCCAGGACCATCCTGGCTGGCCTGCAGGCACCAAGTTGGCCTGTGTGCTGTCGCTGTTGTGGCTCCACGGCCCTTCCTCTAGGCTTTCAAGCCCTTGTACATATTCAGGTGTTTTACCTGGGAAGGGTGGGAACAGTTCAGCAGCAGCTGGCCTGGGGCTCAGCTCACGTTTACTCACAGATGCCTCAGCAATGTCCCCCAGCTTTGCAATGAGGACGCTCCTTGCATGGGGGGTGGGTTGCTGGCTGTATGGGAGGAGATTCCCCACCTCTGACCAATTTCAGAATTGTTTACCACTGGAGCAAGTGCCCTGATAGGGTTTCCCTCTGTATAACTGGTGGGTTCAGGTTTTTTTTTTCTTTTATGGTTCAAGTTAGATTTTATTCCTCTTTTATGTATTTATAGATATAAGCATGGAAATAATTCATTCCTATAAATACATCTGTGTGAAGGGAAGAACTTTTTTCTGTTTTATTTTAAAATTTTATTTTTTAAAATTTTGAAATTTAATTTTATTTATTTTATTATACAGCAGGTTATTATTACTTATGTATTTTATGCATATACATGTATAGAGGTCAATCCCAATCTCCCAACTCATCCCACCACCACCACCCCATGGCTTCCCACACTTGGTGTCCATACGTTTGTTCTCTACCTCTGTGTCTCTATTTCTTCCCTGCAAACCAGTTCCTCTGTACCATTTTTTTAGGTTCCACATATATGCATTAATATACAATATTTGTTTTCCACTTTCTGACTTACTTCATTCTGTATGACAGTCTCTATATCCATCGACGTCTCTACAAATGACCCAGTTTCATTCCTTTTTATGGCTGAGTAATATTCAATTTTATATATGTACCACATCTTTATCCATTCATCTGTCTGTGGGCATTTAGCTTGCTTCCATTACCTGGCTATTGTAAATAGTGCTGCAATGATCATTGTGGTGAATGTGCCTTTTTGATTTATGGTTTTCTGTGGGTATGTGCCCAGAAGTGGGATTGCTGGATCAGATGGTAATTCTATTTCTAGTTTTTTTAAGGAAACTCCATACTGTTCTCCATAGTGACTGTATCAATTTACATCCCCACCAATAGTGGAAGAGGGCTCCTTTTGTCCACACCCTCCCCAGAATTTGTTGTTTGTAGATTTTCTGATGATGCCGATTTTAACAGGTGTGGGGTGATACCTCATTGTAGTTTTGATTTGCATTTCTCTAATAATTAGTGCTGTTGAGCAGGTTTTCATGTGCATCTTGGCCATCTCTGTGTCTTCTTTGAAGAAACGTCTCTTTAGATCTTCTGCCCATTTTTGTATTGGGTTGTTTGTTTTTTTAATAGTAAGCTGCATGAGCTGTTTATATATATATATTGGAGATTAAACCTTTGTCCATTGATTCATTTGCAACGATTTTCGCCCATTCTGAGGGATGCCTTTTTCCATTCCCGTTTTTTGAACAAAAAAGGAAAGAAAGAAAAAGAAGCAGAACACTAATGTGCGTAAAAAATGCCTTTTGAAACGGTCGTTTTGAAATATGGATGTCCTTTGAAGTTTTTGGTCGATATGTGACCCCAGGATTTGTTTGCAGGGCAGGTGTCATTTACAGGCCTGCAATGATTTTGAATATCAACTGACCATTAGCGCTGGGATTAAAGCTGCTGTTGCGTGAAACGGCCACAAGGTGGCAGCAGTTCTCCCTTACCAAATCTGGTTACTAGAGCAACAGAGCCTCAATGGAAGTCGTGTTCTAGATTGGAATTTAGAATGGAATGTGCCAGGAGAAAGCCCCTCAAGTTTGTCTCACTACTTGTTGTTCGTGTTTTTAATTTTCTTTTTATTTTCTATTACAGCAAGTTTGATTACAATGTTTGGCTTGTTGTAGGTGTGGAAGATGTGGTTCTTTTACACATATACAGATGTCTGTTCTTCCTGGGATCCTTTTCCCATGTACGTTAGGACAGAATGTTGAGTAGTCTTCTCTTGGTATTCCGTAGGTCTTTGGTGATTATATATGTCACCTGTGTTTGATTATGTCTGTTAACCCCGATATCGTAATGAAACCAATCCTCACAGCTTTCCATTGGTGAACCGTAAGTTTGTTTAATGAATCTGTGATTGCCCTTCTCCGTGGAAATATCTGCCCTGGTATCCATTTTAAGGTAACACCTATAAGTGATATGATACGATATGTGTCTTTCACTTTCTGACTTACTCCAAGTCACGTGATTACCTCTAGACTCATCTACGGGGCTACAAATGGCATTGTGTCCTTTTTTTTCCTTGGCTTCTATTCTGCCTTAGCGAAGTCCATTTTCAACAATGTGATTCCCTGAAGGTTGTGGATTAGCTGACCTGGGCAGCCTTACCCTGCCGGCCGGCCCTCCCCAGGTGTGCCTGGTTGAGGTCAATATAAACAGCTCTCCAGGCAGCAATAGCCCCTGAAGTTGTGCCTGACTCCATATTCTCTGCCCCGTCAGCAGTCTCGGGACTGTGCTGGTGGGAGGGAGTGAGGGGCCAAGGCTTTGTTGGTGGCCCGGTGTGAGTGGGGCTCTGCTGGCCTTTCTGCAGGAGTTGCCAGGCTGCCACCTGTAAAGAAGAGGATGTGTCACCCATACCTTCCGATGGAATTTCTCTCCGGACAGAGGTGAGGAAGGAAAAAAGCAGTGGGGGCCGGGACAGGAGGGGTATCTCAGGCAGGGCAATAGAAAGCTTCCAGAAGAGTGCCCGGGGCCAGGACCATCCTGGCTGGCCTGCAGGCACCAAGTTGGCCTGTGTGCTGTCGCTGTTGTGGCTCCACGGCCCTTCCTCTAGGCTTTCAAGCCCTTGTACATATTCAGGTGTTTTACCTGGGAAGGGTGGGAACAGTTCAGCAGCAGCTGGCCTGGGGCTCAGCTCACGTTTACTCACAGATGCCTCAGCAATGTCCCCCAGCTTTGCAATGAGGACGCTCCTTGCATGGGGGGTGGGTTGCTGGCTGTATGGGAGGAGATTCCCCACCTCTGACCAATTTCAGAATTGTTTACCACTGGAGCAAGTGCCCTGATAGGGTTTCCCTCTGTATAACTGGTGGGTTCAGGTTTTTTTTTTTCTTTAATGGTTTAAGTTAGATTTGATTCCTCTTTTATGTATTTATAGATATAAGCATGGAAATAATTCATTCCTATAAATACATCTGTGTGAAGGGAAGAACTTTTTTCTGTTTTATTTTAAAATTTTATTTTTTAAAATTTTGAAATTTAATTTTATTTATTTTATTATACAGCAGGTTATTATTAGTTATGTATTTTATGCATATACATGTATACAGGTCAATCCCAATCTCCCAACTCATCCCACCACCACCACCCCATGGCTTCCCACACTTGGTGTCCATACGTTTGTTCTCTACCTCTGTGTCTCTATTTCTTCCCTGCAAACCAGTTCCTCTGTACCATTTTTTTAGGTTCCACATATATGCATTAATATACAATATTTGTTTTCTTCTTTCTGACTTACTTCATTCTGTATGACAGTCTCTAGATCCATCGATGTCTCTACAAATGACCCAGTTTCTTTCCTTTTTATGGCTGAGTAATATTCCATTTTATATATGTACCACATCTTTATCCATTCATCTGTCTGTGGGCATTTAGGTTGCTTGCATTACCTGGCTATTGTAAATAGAGCTGCAATGAACATTGTGGTGAATGTGCCTTTTTGACTTATGGTTTTCTCTGGGTATATGCCCAGAAGTGGGATTGCTGGATCAGATGGTAATTCTATTTCTAGTTTTTTTATGGAAACTCCATACAGTTCTCCATAGTGACTGTATCAATTTACATCCGCACCAATAGTGGAAGAGGGCTCCTTTTGTCCACACCCTCCCCAGAATTTGTTGTTTGTAGATTTTCTGATGATGCCGATTCTAACAGGTGTGAGGTGATACCTCATTGTAGTTTTGATTTGCATTTCTCTAATAATTAGTGCTGTTGAGCAGCTCTTCATGTGCATCTTGGCCATCTCTGTGTCTTCTTTGAAGAAACGTCTCTTTAGATATTCTGCCCATTTTTGTATTGTGTTGTTTGTTTTTTTAATATTAAGCTGCATGAGCTGTTTATATATATATTGGAGATTAAACCTTTGTCCATTGATTCATTTGCAACGATTTTCGCCCCTTCTGAGGGATGCCTTTTTCCATTCCATTTTTTTGAACAAAAAAGGAAAGAAAGAAAAAGAAGCAGAACACTAATGTGCGTAAAATGTGCCTTTTGAAACGGTCGTTTTGAAATATGGACGTCCTTTGAATTTTTTGGTCGATATGTGACCCCAGGATTTGTTTTCAGGGCAGGTGTCATTTACAGGCGTGCAATGATTTTGAATATCAACTGACCATTAGCGCTGGGATTAAGGCTCCTGTTGCGTGAAACGGCCACAAGGTGGCAGCAGTTCTCCCTTACCAAATCTGGTTACTAGAGCAACAGAGCCTCAATGGAAGCCGTGTTCTAGATTGGAATTTAGAATGGAATGTGCCAGGAGAAAGCCCCTCAAGTTTGTCTCACTACTTGTTGTTCGTGTTTTTAATTTTCTTTTTATTTTCTATTACAGCAAGTTTGATTACAATGTTTGGCTTGTTGTAGGTGTGGAAGATGTGGTTCTTTTACACATATACAGATGTCTGTTCTTCCTGGGATCCTTTTCCCATGTACGTTAGGACAGAATGTTGAGTAGTCTTCTCTTGGTATTCCGTAGGTCTTTGGTGATTATATATGTCACCTGTGTTTGATTATGTCTGTTAACCCCGATATCGTAATGAAACCAATCCTCACAGCTTTCCATTGGTGAACCATAAGTTTCTTTAATGAATCTGTGATTGCCCTTCTCCGTGGAAATATCTGCCCTGGTATCCATTTTTAGGTAACACCTATAAGTGATATGATACGATATGTGTCTTTCACTTTCTGACTTACTCCAAGTCACGTGATTACCTCTAGACTCATCTACGGGGCTGCAAATGGCATTGTGTCCTTTTTTTTCCTTGGCTTCTATTCTGCCTTAGCGAGGTCCATTTTCAACAATGTGATTCCCTGAGGGTTGTGGATTAGCTGACCTGGGCAGCCTTACCCTGCCGGCCGGCCCTCCCCAGGTGTGCCTGGTTGAGGTCAATATAAACAGCTCTCCAGGCAGCAATAGCCCCTGAAGTTGTGCCTGACTCCATATTCTCTGCCCCGTCAGCAGTCTCGGGGCTGTGCTGGTGGGAGGGAGTGAGGGGCCAAGGCCTTGTTGGTGGCCCGGTGTGAGTGGGGCTCTGCTGGCCTTTCTGCAGGAGTTGCCAGGCTGCCACCTGTAAAGAAGAGGATGTGTCACCCATACCTTCCGATGGAATTTCTCTCCGGACAGAGGTGAGGAAGGAAAAAAGCAGTGGGGGCCGGGACAGGAGGGGTATCTCAGGCAGGGCAATAGAAAGCTTCCAGAAGAGCGCCCGGGGCCAGGACCATCCTGGCTGGCCTGCAGGCACCAAGTTGGCCTGTGTGCTGTCGCTGTTGTGGCTCCACGGCCCTTCCTCTAGGCTTTCAAGCCCTTGTACATATTCAGGTGTTTTACCTGGGAAGGGTGGGAACAGTTCAGCAGCAGCTGGCCTGGGGCTCAGCTCACGTTTACTCACAGATGCCTCAGCAATGTCCCCCAGCTTTGCAATGAGGACGCTCCTTGCATGGGGGGTGGGTTGCTGGCTGTATGGGAGGAGATTCCCCACCTCTGACCAATTTCAGAATTGTTTACCACTGGAGCAAGTGCCCTGATAGGGTTTCCCTCTGTATAACTGGTGGGTTCAGGTTTTTTTTTCTTTTATGGTTCAAGTTAGATTTGATTCCTCTTTTATATATTTATAGATATAAGCATGGAAATAATTCATTCCTATAAATACATCTGTGTGAAGGGAAGAACTTTTTTCTGTTTTATTTTAAAATTTTATTTTGTAAAATTTTGAAATTTAATTTTATTTATTTTTTTATACAGCAGGTTATTATTAGTTATGTATTTTATGCATATACATGTATACAGGTCAATCCCAGTCTCCCAACTCTTCCCACCACCACCACCCCATGGCTTCCCACACTTGGTGTCCATACGTTTGTTCTCTACCTCTGTGTCTCTTCCCTGCAAACCAGTTACTCTGTACCATTTTTTAGGTTCCACATATATGCATTAATATACAATATTTGTTTTCCTCTTTCTGACTTACTTCATTCTGTATGACAGTCTCTAGATCCATCGATGTCTCTACAAATGACCCAGTTTCATTCCTTTTTATGGCTGAGTAATATTTCATTTTATATATGTACCACATCTTTATCCATTCATCTGTCTGTGGGCATTTAGCTTGCTTCCATTACCTGGCTATTGTAAATAGTGCTGCAGTGATCATTGTGGTGAATGTGCCTTTTTGATTTATTGTTTTCTGTGGGTATGTGCCCAGAAGTGGGATTGCTGGATCAGATGGTAATTCTATTTCTAGTTTTTTTAAGGAAACTCCATACTGTTCTCCATAGTGACTGTATCAATTTACATCCCCACCAATAGTGGAAGAGGGCTCCTTTTGTCCACACCCTCCCCAGAATTTGTTGTTTGTAGATTTTCTGATGATGCCGATTTTAACAGGTGTGGGGTGATACCTCATTGTAGTTTTGATTTGCATTTCTCTAATAATTAGTGCTGTTGAGCAGGTTTTCATGTGCATCTTGGCCATCTCTGTGTCTTCTTTGAAGAAATGTCTCTTTAGATCTTCTGCCCATTTTTGTATTGGGTTGTTTGTTTTTTTAATAGTAAGCTGCATGAGCTGTTTATATATATATATTGGAGATTAAACCTTTGTCCATTGATTCATTTGCAACGATTTTCGCCCATTCTGAGGGATGCCTTTTTCCATTCCCGTTTTTTGAACAAAACAGGAAAGAAAGAAAAAGAAGCAGAACACTAATGTGCGTAAAATATGCCTCTTGAAACGGTCGTTTTGAAATATGGATGTCCTTTGAAGTTTTTGGTCGATATGTGACCCCAGGATTTGTTTGCAGGGCAGGTGTCATTTACAGGCCTGCAATGATTTTGAATATCAACTGACCATTAGCGCTGGGATTAAAGCTGCTGTTGCGTGAAACGGCCACAAGGTGGCAGCAGTTCTCCCTTACCAAATCTGGTTACTAGAGCAACAGAGCCTCAATGGAAGTCGTGTTCTAGATTGGAATTTAGAATGGAATGTGCCAGGAGAAAGCCCCTCAAGTTGGTCTCACTACTTGTTGTTCGTGTTTTTAATTTTCTTTTTATTTTCTATTACAGCAAGTTTGATTACAATGTTTGGCTTGTTGTAGGTGTGGAAGATGTGGTTCTTTTACACATATACAGATGTCTGTTCTTCCTGGGATCCTTTTCCCATGTACGTTAGGACAGAATGTTGAGTAGTCTTCTCTTGGTATTCCGTAGGTCTTTGGTGATTATATATGTCACCTGTGTTTGATTATGTCTGTTAACCCCGATATCGTAATGAAACCAATCCTCACAGCTTTCCATTGGTGAACCATAAGTTTGTTTAATGAATCTGTGATTGCCCTTCTCCGTGGAAATATCTGCCCTGGTATCCATTTTTAGGTAACACCTATAAGTGATATGATACGATATGTGTCTTTCACTTTCTGACTTACTCCAAGTCACGTGATTACCTCTAGACTCATCTACGGGGCTGCAAATGGCATTGTGTCCTTTTTTTTCCTTGGCTTCTATTCTGCCTTAGCGAGGTCCATTTTCAACAATGTGATTCCCTGAGGGTTGTGGATTAGCTGACCTGGGCAGCCTTACCCTGCCGGCCGGCCCTCCCCAGGTGTGCCTGGTTGAGGTCAATATAAACAGCTCTCCAGGCAGCAATAGCCCCTGAAGTTGTGCCTGACTCCATATTCTCTGCCCCGTCAGCAGTCTCGGGGCTGTGCTGGTGGGAGGGAGTGAGAGGCCAAGGCTTTGTTGGTGGCCCGGTGTGAGTGGGGCTCTGCTGGCCTTTCTGCAGGAGTTGCCAGGCTGCCACCTGTAAAGAAGAGGATGTGTCACCCATACCTTCCGATGGAATTTCTCTCCGGACAGAGGTGAGGAAGGAAAAAAGCAGTGGGGGCCGGGAAAGGAGTGGTATCTCAGGCAGGGCAATAGAAGGCTTCCAGAAGAGCGCCCGGGGCCAGGACCATCCTGGCTGGCCTGCAGGCACCAAGTTGGCCTGCGTGCTGTCGCTGGTGTGGCTCCACGGCCCTTCCTCTAGGCTTTCAAGCCCTTGTACATATTCAGGTGTTTTACCTGGGAAGGGTGGGAACAGTTCAGCAGCAGCTGGCCTGGGACTCAGCTCACGTTTACTCACAGATGCCTCAGCATGGTCCCCCAGCTTTGCAATGAGGACGCTCCTTGCATGGGGGGTGGGTTGCTGTCTCTATGGGAGGTGATTCCCCACCTCTGACCAATTTCAGAATTGTTTACCACTGGAGCAAGTGCCCTGATAGGGTTTCCCTCTGTATAACTGGTAGGTTAAGGTTTTTTTTTTCTTTTATGGTTCAAGTTAGATTTGATTCCTCTTTTATGTATTTATAGATATAAGCATGGAAATAATTCATTCCTATAAATACATCTGTGTGAAGGGAAGAACTTTTTTCTGTTTTATTTTAAATTTTTTGTTTAAATTTTGAAATTTAATTTTATTCTTTTTATACAGCAGGTTATTATTAGTTATGTATATTGTGCATATACATGTATACAGGTCAATCCCAATCTCCCAACTCATCCCACCACCACCACCCCATGGCTTCCCACACTTGGTGTCCATACGTTTGTTCTCTACCTCTGTGTCTCTATTTCTTCCCTGCAATCCAGTTCCTCTGTATCATTTTTTAGGGTCCAAATATATGCATTAATATACAATATTTGATTTCCTCTTTCTGACTTACTTCATTCTGTATGACAGTCTCTAGATCCATCGATGTCTCTACAAATGACCCAGTTTCATTCCTTTTTATGGCTGAGTAATATTCCATTTTATATATGTACCACATCTTTATCCATTCATCTGTCTGTGGACATTTAGGTTGCTTGCATTACCTGGCTATTGTAAATAGTGCTGCAATGAACATTGTGGTGAATGTGCCTTTTTGATTTATGGTTTTCTCTGGGTATGTGCCCAGAAGTGGGATTGCTGGATCAGATGGTAATTCTATTTCTAATTTTTTTAAGGACACTCCATACTGTTCTCCATAGTGACTGTATCAATTTACATCCCCACCAATAGTGGAAGAGGGCTCCTTTTGTCCACACCCTCCCCAGAATTTGTTGTTTGTAGATTTTCTGATGATGCCGATTCTAACAGGTGTGAGGTGATACCTCATTGTAGTTTTGATTTGCATTTCTCTAATAATTAGTGCTGTTGAGCAGCTTTTCATGTGCATCTTGGCCATCTCTGTGTCTTCTTTGAAGAAACGTCTCTTTAGATCTTCTGCCCATTTTTGTATTGGGTTGTTTGTTTTTTTAATAGTAAGCTGCATGAGCTGTTTATATATATATTGGAGATTAAACCTTTGTCCATTGATTCATTTGCAACGATTTTCGCCCATTCTGAGGGATGCCTTATTCCATTCACGTTTTTTGAACAAAAAAGGAAAGAAAGAAAAAGAAGCAGAACACTAATGTGCGTAAAATATGCCTTTCGAAACGGTCGTTTTGAAATATGGACGTCCTTTGAATTTTTTGGTCGATATGTGACCCAGGATTTGTTTTCAGGGCAGGTGTCATTTACAGGCCTGCAATGATTTTGAATATCATCTGACCATTAGCGCTGGGATTAAAGCTGCTGTTGCGTGAAACGGCCACAAGGTGGCAGCAGTTCTCCCTTACCAAATCTGGTTACTAGAGCAACAGAGCCTCAATGGAAGTCGTGTTCTAGATTGGAATTTAGAATGGAATGTGCCAGGAGAAAGCCCCTCAAGTTTGTCTCACTACTTCTTGTTCGTGTTTTTAATTTTCTTTTAATTTTCTATTACAGCAAGTTTGATTACAATGTTTGGCTTGTTGTAGGTGTGGAAGATGTGGTTCTTTTACACATATACAGATGTCTGTTCTTCCTGGGATCCTTTTCCCATGTAGGTTGGGACAGAATGTTGAGTAGTCTTCTCTTGGTATTCCGTAGGTCTTTGGTGATTATATATGTCACCTGTGTTTGATTATGTCTGTTAACCCCAATAGCGTAATGAAACCAATCCTCACAGCTTTCCATTGGTGAACCATAAGATTCTTTAATGAATCTGTGATTGCCCTTCTCCGTGGAAATATCTGCCCTGGTATCCATTTTTAGGTAACACCTATAAGTGATATGATACGATATGTGTCTTTCACTTTCTGACTTACTCCAAGTCACGTGATTACCTCTAGACTCATCTACGGGGCTGCAAATGGCACTGTGTCCTTTTTTTCCTTGGCTTCTATTCTGCCTTAGCGAGGTCCATTTTCAACAATGTGATTCCCTGAGGGTTGTGGATTAGCTGACCTGGGCAGCCTTACCCTGCCGGCCGGCCCTCCCCAGGTGTGCCTGGTTGAGGTCAATATAAACAGCGCTCCAGGCAGCAATAGACCCTGAAGTTGTGCCTGACTCCATATTCTCTGCCCCGTCAGCAGTCTCAGGGCTGTGGTGGTGGGAGGGAGTGAGGGGCCAAGGCTTTGTTGGTGGCCCGGTGTGAGTGGGGCTCTGCTGGCCTTTCTGCAGGAGTTGCCAGGCTGCCACCTGTAAAGAAGAGGATGTGTCACCCATACCTTCCGATGGAATTTCTCTCCGGACAGAGGTGAGGAAGGAAAAAAGCAGTGGGGGCCGGGAAAGGAGTGGTATCTCAGGCAGGGCAATAGAAGGCTTCCAGAAGAGCGCCCGGGGCCAGGACCATCCTGGCTGGCCTGCAGGCACCAAGTTGGCCTGCGTGCTGTCGCTGGTGTGGCTCCACGGCCCTTCCTCTAGGCTTTCAAGCCCTTGTACATATTCAGGTGTTTTACCTGGGAAGGGTGGGAACAGTTCAGCAGCAGCTGGCCTGGGGCTCAGCTCACGTTTACTCACAGATGCCTCAGCACGGTCCCCCAGCTTTGCAATGAGGACGCTCCTTGCATGGGGGGTGGGTTGCTGGCTGTATGAGAGGTGATTCCCCACCTCTGACCAATTTCAGAATTGTTTACTGCTGGAGCAAGTGCCCTGATAGGGTTTTCCTCTGTATAACTGGTGGGTTCAGGTTTTTTTTTTCTTTTATCGTTCAAGTTAGATTTGATTCCTCTTTTATGTATTTATAGATATAAGCATGGAAAGAATTTATTCCTATAAATACATTTGTGTGAAGGGAATAACTTTTTTTCTGTTTTATTTTAAAATTTTATTTTTTAAAATTTTGAAATTTAATTTTATTTATTTTTTTATACAGCAGGTTATTATTAGTTATGTATTTTATGCATATATATGTATACAGGTCAATCCCAATCTCCCAACTCATCCCACCACCACCACCCCATGGCTTCCCACACTTGGTGTCCATACATTTGTTCTCTACCTCTGTGTCTCTATTTCTTCCCTGCAAACCAGTTCATCTGTACCATTTTTTAGGTTCCACATATATGCATTAATATACAATATTTGTTTTCCTCTTTCTGACTTACTTCATTCTGCATGACAGTCTCTAGATCCATCGATGTCTCTACAAATGACCCAGTTTCATTCCTTTTTATGGCTGAGTAATATTCCATTTTATATATGTACCACATCTTTATCCATTCTTCTGTCTGTGGACATTTAGGTTGCTTGCATTACCTGGCTATTGTAAATAGTGCTGCAATGATCATTGTGGTGAATGTGCCTTTTTGATTTATGGTTTTCTGTGGGTATGTGCCCAGAAGTGGGATTGCTGGATCAGATGGTAATTCTATTTCTAGTTTTTTTAAGGAAACTCCTTACTGTTCTCCATAGTGACTGTATCAATTTACATCCCCACCAATAGTGGAAGAGGGCTCCTTTTGTCCACACCCTCCCCAGAATTTGTTGTTTGTAGATTTTCTGATGATGCCGATTCTAACAGGTGTGAGGTGATACCTCATTGTAGTTTTGATTTGCATTTCTCTAATAATTAGTGCTGTTGAGCAGCTTTTCATGTGCATCTTGGCCATCTCTGTGTCTTCTTTGAAGAAACGTCTCTTTAGATCTTCTGCCCATTTTTGTATTGGGTTGTTTGTTTTTTAAATAGTAAGCTGCATGAGCTGTTTATATATATATTGGAGATTAAACCTTTGTCCATTGATTCATTTGCAACAATTTTCCCCCATTCTGAGGGATGCCTTTTTCCATTCCCGTTTTTTGAACAAAAAAGGAAAGAAAGAAAAAGAAGCAGAACACTAATGTGCATAAAATATGCCTTTTGAAATGGTCGTTTTGAAATATGGACGTCCTTTGAATTTTTTCGTCGATATGTGACCCCAGGATTTGTTTTCAGGGCAGGTGTCATTTACAGGCCTGCAATGATTTTGAATATCAACTGACCATTAGCGCTGGGATTAAAGCTGCTGTTGCGTGAAACGGCCACAAGGTGGCAGCAGTTCTCCCTTACCAAATCTGGTTACTAGAGCAACAGAGCCTCAATGGAAGTCCTGTTCTAGATTGGAATTTAGAATGGAATGTGCCAGGAGAAAGCCCCTCAAGTTTGTCTCACTACTTGTTGTTCGTGTTTTTAATTTTCTTTTTATTTTCTATTACAGCAAGTTTGATTACAATGTTTGGCTTGTTGTAGGTGTGGAAGATGTGGTTCTTTTACACATATACAGATGTCTGTTCTTCCTGGGATCCTTTTCCCATGTACGTTAGGACAGAATGTTGAGTAGTCTTCTCTTGGTATTCCGTAGGTCTTTGGTGATTATATATGTCACCTGTGTTTGATTATGTCTGTTAACCCCGATATCGTAATGAAACCAATCCTCACAGCTTTCCATTGGTGAACCATAAGTTTCTTTAATGAATCTGTGATTGCCCTTCTCCGTGGAAATATCTGCCCTGGTATCCATTTTTAGGTAACACCTATAAGTGATATGATACGATATGTGTCTTTCACTTTCTGACTTACTCCAAGTCACGTGATTACCTCTAGACTCATCTACGGGGCTGCAAATGGCATTGTGTCCTTTTTTTTCCTTGGCTCCTATTCTGCCTTAGCGAGGTCCATTTTCAACAATGTGATTCCCTGAGGGTTGTGGATTAGCTGACCTGGGCAGCCTTACCCTGCCAGCCGGCCCTCCACAGGTGTGCCTGGTTGAGGTCAATATAAACAGCTCTCCAGGCAGCAATAGCCCCTGAAGTTGTGCCTGACTCCATATTCTCTGCCCCGTCAGCAGTCTCGGGGCTGTGCTGGTGGGAGGGAGTGAGGGGCCAAGGCTTTGTTGGTGGCGTGGTGTGAGTGGGGCTCTGCTGGCCTTTCTGCAGGAGTTGCCAGGCTGCCACCTGTAAAGAAGAGGATGTGTCACCCATACCTTCCGATGGAATTTCTCTACGGACAGAGGTGAGGAAGGAAAAAAGCAGTGGGGGCCGGGACAGGAGGGGTATCTCAGGCAGGGCAATAGAAAGCTTCCAGAAGAGTGCCCGGGGCCAGGACCATCCTGGCTGGCCTGCAGGCACCAAGTTGGCCTGCGTGCTGTCGCTGGTGTGGCTCCACGGCCCTTCCTCTAGGCTTTCAAGCCCTTGTACATATTCAGGTGTTTTGCCTGGGAAGGGTGGGAACAGTTCAGCAGCAGCTGGCCTGGGGCTCAGCTCACGTTTACTCACAGATGCCTCAGCACGGTCCCCCAGCTTTGCAATGAGGACGCTCCTTGCATGGGGGGTGGGTTGCTGGCTGTATGGGAGGAGATTCCCCACCTCTGACCAATTTCAGTATTGTTTACCACTGGAGCAAGTGCCCTGTAGGGTTTCCCTCTGTATAACTGGTGGGTTCAGGTTTTTTTTTCTTTTATGGTTCAAGTTAGATTTTATTCCTCTTTTATGTATTTATAGATATAAGCATGGAAATAATTCATTCCTATAAATACATCTGTGTGAATGGAAGAACTTTTTCCTGTTTTATTTTAAAATTTTATTTTTTAAAATTTTGAACTTTAATTTTATTTATTTTTTTATACAGCCGGTTATTATTAGTTATGTATTGTATGCATATACATGTATACAGGTCAATCCCAATCTCCCAACTCATCCCACCACCACCACCCCATGGCTTCCCACACTTGGTGTCCATACGTTTGTTCTCTACCTCTGTGTCTCTATTTCTTCCCTGCAAACCAGTTACTCTGTACCATTTTTTAGGGTCCACATATATGCATTAATATACAATATTTGTTTTCCTCTTTCTGACTTACTTCATTCTGTATGACAGTCTCTAGATCCATCGACGTCTCTACAAATGACCCAGTTTCATTCCTTTTTATGGCTGAGTAATATTCCATTTTATATATGTACCACATCTTTATCCATTCATCTGTCTGTGGACATTTAGGTTGCTTGCATTACCTGGCTATTGTAAATAGTGCTGCAATGAACATTGTGGTGAATGTGCCTTTTTGATTTATGGTTTTCTCTGGGTATGTGCCCAGAAGTGGGATTGCTGGATCAGATGGTAATTCTATTTCTAGTTTTTTTAAGGAAACTCCATACTGTTCTCCATAGTGACTGTATCAATTTACATCCCCACCAATAGTGGAAGAGGGCTCCTTTTGTCCACACCCTCCCCAGAATTTGTTGTTTGTAGATTTTCTGATGATGCCGATTCTAACAGGTGTGAGGTGATACCTCATTGTAGTTTTGATTTGCATTTCCCTAATAATTAGTGCTGTTGAGCAGCTTTTCATGTGCATCTTGGCCATCTCTGTGTCTTCTTTGAAGAAAAGTCTCTTTAGATCTGCCCATTTTTGTATTGGGTTGTTTGTTTTTTTAATAGTAAGCTGCATGAGCTGTTTATATATATATTGGAGATTAAACCTTTGTCCATTGATTCGTTTGCAACGATTTTCGCCCATTCTGAGGGATGCCTTTTTCCATTCCCGTTTTTTGAACAAAAAAGGAAAGAAAGAAAAAGAAGCAGAACACTAATGTGCGTAAAATATGTCTTTTGAAACGGTCGTTTTGAAATATGGACGTCCTTTGAATTTTTTGGTCGATATGTGACCCCAGCATTTGTTTTCAGGGCAGGTGTCATTTACAGGCCTGCAATGATTTTGAATATCAACTGACCATTAGCGCTGGGATTAAAGCTGCTGTTGCGTGAAACGGCCACAAGGTGGCAGCAGTTCTCCCTTACCAAATCTGGTTACTAGAGCAACAGAGCCTCAATGGAAGTCGTGTTCTAGATTGGAATTTAGAATGGAATGTGCCAGGAGAAAGCCCCTCAAGTTTGTCTCACTACTTGTTGTTCGTGTTTTTAATTTTCTTTTTATTTTCTATTACAGCAAGTTTGATTACAATGTTTGGCTTGTTGTAGGTGTGGAAGATGTGGTTCTTTTACACATATATAGATGTCTGTTCTTCCTGGGATCCTTTCCCATGTAGGTTAGGACAGAATGTTGAGTAGTCTTCTCTTGGTATTCCGTAGGTCTTTGGTGATTATATATGTCACCTGTGTTTGATTATGTCTGTTAACCCCAATAGCGTAATGAAACCAATCCTCACAGCTTTCCATTGGTGAACCATAAGTTTCTTTAATGAATCTGTGATTGCCCTTCTCCGTGGAAATATCTGCCCTGGTATCCATTTTTAGGTAACACCTATAAGTGATATGATACGATATGTGTCTTTCACTTTCTGACTTACTCCAAGTCACGTGATTACCTCTAGACTCATCTACGGGGCTGCAAATGGCATTGTGTCCTTTTTTTCCTTGGCTTCTATTCTGCCTTAGCGAGGTCCATTTTCAACAATGTGATTCCCTGAGGGTTGTGGATTAGCTGACCTGGGCAGCCTTACCCTGCCGGCCGGCCCTCCCCAGGTGTGCCTGGTTGAGGTCAATATAAACAGCGCTCCAGGCAGCAATAGACCCTGAAGTTGTGCCTGACTCCATATTCTCTGCCCCGTCAGCAGTCTCGGGGCTGTGCTGGTGGGAGGGAGTGAGGGGCCAAGGCCTTGTTGGTGGCCCGGTGTGAGTGGGGCTCTGCTGGCCTTTCTGCAGGAGTTGCCAGGCTGCCACCTGTAAAGAAGAGGATGTGTCACCCATACCTTCCGATGGAATTTCTCTCCGGACAGAGGTGAGGAAGGAAAAAAGCAGTGGGGGCCGGGAAAGGAGTGGTATCTCAGGCAGGGCAATAGAAGGCTTCCAGAAGAGCGCCCGGGGCCAGGACCATCCTGGCTGGCCTGCAGGCACCAAGTTGGCCTGCGTGCTGTCGCTGGTGTGGCTCCACGGCCCTTCCTCTAGGCTTTCAAGCCCTTGTACATATTCAGGTGTTTTACCTGGGAAGGGTGGGAACAGTTCAGCAGCAGCTGGCCTGGGGCTCAGCTCACGTTTACTCACAGATGCCTCAGCACGGTCCCCCAGCTTTGCAATGAGGACGCTCCTTGCATGGGGGTGGGTTGCTGGCTGTATGGGAGGTGATTCCCCACCTCTGACCAATTTCAGAATTGTTTACCAAAGGAGCAAGTGCCCTGATAGGGTTTCCCTCTGTATAACTGGTGGGTTCAGGTGTTTTTTTTTCTTTTATGGTTCAAGTTAGATTTGATTCCTCTTTTATGTATTTATAGATATAAGCATGGAAATAATTCATTCCTATAAATACATCTGTGTGAAGGGAAGAACTTTTTTCTGTTTTATTTTAAAATTTTATTTTTAAAAATTTTGAAATTTAATTTTATTTTTTTTATACAGCAGGTTATTATTAGTTATGTATTTTGTGCATATACATGTATACAGTTCAATCCCAGTCTCCCAACTCATTCCACCACCACCACCCCATGGCTTCCCACAGTTGGTGTCCATACGTTTGTTCTCTACCTCTGTGTCTCTATTTCTTCCCTGCAATCCAGTTCCTCTGTACCATTTTTTAGGGTCCAAATATATGCATTAATATACAATATTTGTTTTCCTCTTTCTGACTTACTTCATTCTGTATGACAGTCTCTAGATCCATCGATGTCTCTACAAATGACCCAGTTTCATTCCTTTTTATGGCTGAGTAATATTCCATTTTATATATGTACCACATCTTTATCCATTCATCTGTCTGTGGACATTTAGGTTGCTTGCATTACCTGGCTATTGTAAATAGTGCTGCAATGAACATTGTGGTGAATGTGCCTTTTTGATTTATGGTTTTCTCTGGGTATGTGCCCAGAAGTGGGATTGCTGGATCAGATGGTAATTCTATTTCTAGTTTTTTTAAGGAAACTCCATACTGTTCTCCATAGTGACTGTATCAATTTACATCCCCACCAATAGTGGAAGAGGGCTCCTTTTGTCCACACCCTCCCCAGAATTTGTTGTTTGTAGATTTTCTGATGATGCCGATTCTAACAGGTGTGAGGTGATACCTCATTGTAGTTTTGATTTGCATTTCTCTAATAATTAGTGCTGTTGAGCAGCTTTTCATGTGCATCTTGGCCATCTCTGTGTCTTCTTTGAAGAAACGTCTCTTTAGATCTTCTGCCCATTTTTGTATTGGGTTGTTTGTTTTTTTAATAGTAAGCTGCATGAGCTGTTTATATATATATTGGAGATTAAACCTTTGTCCATTGATTCATTTGCAACGATTTTCGCCCATTCTGAGGGATGCCTTTTTCCATTCCCGTTTTTTGAACAAAAAAGGAAAGAAAGAAAAAGAAGCAGAACACTAATGTGCGTAAAATATGCCTTTTGAAATGGTCGTTTTGAAATATGGACGTCCTTTGAATTTTTTGGTCGATATGTGACCCCAGGATTTGTTTTCAGGGCAGGTGTCATTTACAGGCCTGCAATGATTTTGAATATCAACTGACCATTAGCGCTGGGATTAAAGCTGCTGTTGCGTGAAACGGCCACAAGGTGGCAGCAGTTCTCCCTTACCAAATCTGGTTACTAGAGCAACAGAGCCTCAATGGAAGTCGTGTTCTAGATTGGAATTTAGAATGGAATGTGCCAGGAGAAAGCCCCTCAAGTTTGTCTCACTACTTGTTGTTCGTGTTTTTAATTTTCTTTTTATTTTCTATTACAGCAAGTTTGATTACAATGTTTGGCTTGTTGTAGGTGTGGAAGATGTGGTTCTTTTACACATATACAGATGTCTGTTCTTCCTGGGATCCTTTTCCCATGTACGTTAGGACAGAATGTTGAGTAGTCTTCTCTTGGTATTCCGTAGGTCTTTGGTGATTATATATGTCACCTGTGTTTGATTATGTCTGTTAACCCCGATATCGTAATGAAACCAATCCTCACAGCTTTCCATTGGTGAACCATAAGTTTCTTTAATGAATCTGTGATTGCCCTTCTCCGTGGAAATATCTGCCCTGGTATCCATTTTTAGGTAACACCTATAAGTGATATGATACGATATGTGTCTTTCACTTTCTGACTTACTCCAAGTCACGTGATTACCTCTAGACTCATCTACGGGGCTGCAAATGGCATTGTGTCCTTTTTTTTCCTTGGCTCCTATTCTGCCTTAGCGAGGTCCATTTTCAACAATGTGATTCCCTGAGGGTTGTGGATTAGCTGACCTGGGCAGCCTTACCCTGCCAGCCGGCCCTCCACAGGTGTGCCTGGTTGAGGTCAATATAAACAGCTCTCCAGGCAGCAATAGCCCCTGAAGTTGTGCCTGACTCCATATTCTCTGCCCCGTCAGCAGTCTCGGGGCTGTGCTGGTGGGAGGGAGTGAGGGGCCAAGGCTTTGTTGGTGGCGTGGTGTGAGTGGGGCTCTGCTGGCCTTTCTGCAGGAGTTGCCAGGCTGCCACCTGTAAAGAAGAGGATGTGTCACCCATACCTTCCGATGGAATTTCTCTACGGACAGAGGTGAGGAAGGAAAAAAGCAGTGGGGGCCGGGACAGGAGGGGTATCTCAGGCAGGGCAATAGAAAGCTTCCAGAAGAGTGCCCGGGGCCAGGACCATCCTGGCTGGCCTGCAGGCACCAAGTTGGCCTGCGTGCTGTCGCTGGTGTGGCTCCACGGCCCTTCCTCTAGGCTTTCAAGCCCTTGTACATATTCAGGTGTTTTGCCTGGGAAGGGTGGGAACAGTTCAGCAGCAGCTGGCCTGGGGCTCAGCTCACGTTTACTCACAGATGCCTCAGCACGGTCCCCCAGCTTTGCAATGAGGACGCTCCTTGCATGGGGGGTGGGTTGCTGGCTGTATGGGAGGAGATTCCCCACCTCTGACCAATTTCAGTATTGTTTACCACTGGAGCAAGTGCCCTGTAGGGTTTCCCTCTGTATAACTGGTGGGTTCAGGTTTTTTTTTCTTTTATGGTTCAAGTTAGATTTTATTCCTCTTTTATGTATTTATAGATATAAGCATGGAAATAATTCATTCCTATAAATACATCTGTGTGAATGGAAGAACTTTTTCCTGTTTTATTTTAAAATTTTATTTTTTAAAATTTTGAACTTTAATTTTATTTATTTTTTTATACAGCCGGTTATTATTAGTTATGTATTGTATGCATATACATGTATACAGGTCAATCCCAATCTCCCAACTCATCCCACCACCACCACCCCATGGCTTCCCACACTTGGTGTCCATACGTTTGTTCTCTACCTCTGTGTCTCTATTTCTTCCCTGCAAACCAGTTACTCTGTACCATTTTTTAGGGTCCACATATATGCATTAATATACAATATTTGTTTTCCTCTTTCTGACTTACTTCATTCTGTATGACAGTCTCTAGATCCATCGACGTCTCTACAAATGACCCAGTTTCATTCCTTTTTATGGCTGAGTAATATTCCATTTTATATATGTACCACATCTTTATCCATTCATCTGTCTGTGGACATTTAGGTTGCTTGCATTACCTGGCTATTGTAAATAGTGCTGCAATGAACATTGTGGTGAATGTGCCTTTTTGATTTATGGTTTTCTCTGGGTATGTGCCCAGAAGTGGGATTGCTGGATCAGATGGTAATTCTATTTCTAGTTTTTTTAAGGAAACTCCATACTGTTCTCCATAGTGACTGTATCAATTTACATCCCCACCAATAGTGGAAGAGGGCTCCTTTTGTCCACACCCTCCCCAGAATTTGTTGTTTGTAGATTTTCTGATGATGCCGATTCTAACAGGTGTGAGGTGATACCTCATTGTAGTTTTGATTTGCATTTCCCTAATAATTAGTGCTGTTGAGCAGCTTTTCATGTGCATCTTGGCCATCTCTGTGTCTTCTTTGAAGAAAAGTCTCTTTAGATCTGCCCATTTTTGTATTGGGTTGTTTGTTTTTTTAATAGTAAGCTGCATGAGCTGTTTATATATATATTGGAGATTAAACCTTTGTCCATTGATTCGTTTGCAACGATTTTCGCCCATTCTGAGGGATGCCTTTTTCCATTCCCGTTTTTTGAACAAAAAAGGAAAGAAAGAAAAAGAAGCAGAACACTAATGTGCGTAAAATATGTCTTTTGAAACGGTCGTTTTGAAATATGGACGTCCTTTGAATTTTTTGGTCGATATGTGACCCCAGGATTTGTTTTCAGGGCAGGTGTCATTTACAGGCCTGCAATGATTTTGAATATCAACTGACCATTAGCGCTGGGATTAAAGCTGCTGTTGCGTGAAACGGCCACAAGGTGGCAGCAGTTCTCCCTTACCAAATCTGGTTACTAGAGCAACAGAGCCTCAATGGAAGTCGTGTTCTAGATTGGAATTTAGAATGGAATGTGCCAGGAGAAAGCCCCTCAAGTTTGTCTCACTACTTGTTGTTCGTGTTTTTAATTTTCTTTTTATTTTCTATTACAGCAAGTTTGATTACAATGTTTGGCTTGTTGTAGGTGTGGAAGATGTGGTTCTTTTACACATATATAGATGTCTGTTCTTCCTGGGATCCTTTCCCATGTAGGTTAGGACAGAATGTTGAGTAGTCTTCTCTTGGTATTCCGTAGGTCTTTGGTGATTATATATGTCACCTGTGTTTGATTATGTCTGTTAACCCCAATAGCGTAATGAAACCAATCCTCACAGCTTTCCATTGGTGAACCATAAGTTTCTTTAATGAATCTGTGATTGCCCTTCTCCGTGGAAATATCTGCCCTGGTATCCATTTTTAGGTAACACCTATAAGTGATATGATACGATATGTGTCTTTCACTTTCTGACTTACTCCAAGTCACGTGATTACCTCTAGACTCATCTACGGGGCTGCAAATGGCATTGTGTCCTTTTTTTCCTTGGCTTCTATTCTGCCTTAGCGAGGTCCATTTTCAACAATGTGATTCCCTGAGGGTTGTGGATTAGCTGACCTGGGCAGCCTTACCCTGCCGGCCGGCCCTCCCCAGGTGTGCCTGGTTGAGGTCAATATAAACAGCGCTCCAGGCAGCAATAGACCCTGAAGTTGTGCCTGACTCCATATTCTCTGCCCCGTCAGCAGTCTCGGGGCTGTGCTGGTGGGAGGGAGTGAGGGGCCAAGGCCTTGTTGGTGGCCCGGTGTGAGTGGGGCTCTGCTGGCCTTTCTGCAGGAGTTGCCAGGCTGCCACCTGTAAAGAAGAGGATGTGTCACCCATACCTTCCGATGGAATTTCTCTCCGGACAGAGGTGAGGAAGGAAAAAAGCAGTGGGGGCCGGGAAAGGAGTGGTATCTCAGGCAGGGCAATAGAAAGCTTCCAGAAGAGCGCCCGGGGCCAGGACCATCCTGGCTGACCTGCAGGCACCAAGTTGGCCTGCGTGCTGTCGCTGGTGTGGCTCCACGGCCCTTCCTCTAGGCTTTCAAGCCCTTGTACATATTCAGGTGTTTTACCTGGGAAGGGTGGGAACAGTTCAGCAGCAGCTGGCCTGGGGCTCAGCTCACGTTTACTCACAGATGCCTCAGCACGGTCCCCCAGCTTTGCAATGAGGACGCTCCTTGCATGGGGGTGGGTTGCTGGCTGTATGGGAGGTGATTCCCCACCTCTGACCAATTTCAGAATTGTTTACCAAAGGAGCAAGTGCCCTGATAGGGTTTCCCTCTGTATAACTGGTGGGTTCAGGTGTTTTTTTTTCTTTTATGGTTCAAGTTAGATTTGATTCCTCTTTTATGTATTTATAGATATAAGCATGGAAATAATTCATTCCTATAAATACATCTGTGTGAAGGGAAGAACTTTTTTCTGTTTTATTTTAAAATTTTATTTTTTAAAATTTTGAAATTTAATTTTATTTTTTTTATACAGCAGGTTATTATTAGTTATGTATTTTGTGCATATACATGTATACAGTTCAATCCCAGTCTCCCAACTCATTCCACCACCACCACCCCATGGCTTCCCACAGTTGGTGTCCATACGTTTGTTCTCTACCTCTGTGTCTCTATTTCTTCCCTGCAATCCAGTTCCTCTGTACCATTTTTTAGGGTCCACATATATGCATTAATATACAATATTTGTTTTCCTCTTTCTGACTTACTTCATTCTGTATGACAGTCTCTAGATCCATCGATGTCTCTACAAATGACCCAGTTTCATTCCTTTTTATGGCTGAGTAATATTCCATTTTATATATGTACCACATCTTTATCCATTCATCTGTCTGTGGACATTTAGGTTGCTTGCATTACCTGGCTATTGTAAATAGTGCTGCAATGAACATTGTGGTGAATGTGCCTTTTTGATTTATGGTTTTCTCTGGGTATGTGCCCAGAAGTGGGATTGCTGGATCAGATGGTAATTCTATTTCTAGTTTTTTTAAGGAAACTCCATACTGTTCTCCATAGTGACTGTATCAATTTACATCCCCACCAATAGTGGAAGAGGGCTCCTTTTGTCCACACCCTCCCCAGAATTTGTTGTTTGTAGATTTTCTGATGATGCCGATTCTAACAGGTGTGAGGTGATACCTCATTGTAGTTTTGATTTGCATTTCTCTAATAATTAGTGCTGTTGAGCAGCTTTTCATGTGCATCTTGGCCATCTCTGTGTCTTCTTTGAAGAAACGTCTCTTTAGATCTTCTGCCCATTTTTGTATTGGGTTGTTTGTTTTTTTAATAGTAAGCTGCATGAGCTGTTTATATATATATTGGAGATTAAACCTTTGTCCATTGATTCATTTGCAACGATTTTCGCCCATTCTGAGGGATGCCTTTTTCCATTCCCGTTTTTTGAACAAAAAAGGAAAGAAAGAAAAAGAAGCAGAACACTAATGTGCGTAAAATATGCCTTTTGAAATGGTCGTTTTGAAATATGGACGTCCTTTGAATTTTTTGGTCGATATGTGACCCCAGGATTTGTTTTCAGGGCAGGTGTCATTTACAGGCCTGCAATGATTTTGAATATCAACTGACCATTAGCGCTGGGATTAAAGCTGCTGTTGCGTGAAACGGCCACAAGGTGGCAGCAGTTCTCCCTTACCAAATCTGGTTACTAGAGCAACAGAGCCTCAATGGAAGTCGTGTTCTAGATTGGAATTTAGAATGGAATGTGCCAGGAGAAAGCCCCTCAAGTTTGTCTCACTACTTGTTGTTCGTGTTTTTAATTTTCTTTTTATTTTCTATTACAGCAAGTTTGATTACAATGTTTGGCTTGTTGTAGGTGTGGAAGATGTGGTTCTTTTACACATATACAGATGTCTGTTCTTCCTGGGATCCTTTTCCCATGTACGTTAGGACAGAATGTTGAGTAGTCTTCTCTTGGTATTCCGTAGGTCTTTGGTGATTATATATGTCACCTGTGTTTGATTATGTCTGTTAACCCCGATATCGTAATGAAACCAATCCTCACAGCTTTCCATTGGTGAACCATAAGTTTCTTTAATGAATCTGTGATTGCCCTTCTCCGTGGAAATATCTGCCCTGGTATCCATTTTTAGGTAACACCTATAAGTGATATGATACGATATGTGTCTTTCACTTTCTGACTTACTCCAAGTCATGTGATTACCTCTAGACTCATCTACGGGGCTGCAAATGGCATTGTGTCCTTTTTTTTCCTTGGCTCCTATTCTGCCTTAGCGAGGTTCATTTTCAACAATGTGATTCCCTGAGGGTTGTGGATTAGCTGACCTGGGCAGCCTTACCCTGCCGGCCGGCCCTCCCCAGGTGTGCCTGGTTGAGGTCAATATAAACAGCTCTCCAGGCAGCATTGCCCCTGAAGTTGTGCCTGACTCCATATTCTCTGCCCCGTCAGCAGTCTCGGGGCTGTGCTGGTGGGAGGGAGTGAGGGGCCAAGGCTTTGTTGGTGGCGTGGTGTGAGTGGGGCTCTGCTGGCCTTTCTGCAGGAGTTGCCAGGCTGCCACCTGTAAAGAAGAGGATGTGTCACCCATACCTTCCGATGGAATTTCTCTCCGGACAGAGGTGACGAAGGAAAAAAGCAGTGGGGGCCGGGACAGGAGGGGTATCTCAGGCAGGGCAATAGAAAGCTTCCAGAAGAGCGCCCGGGGCCAGGACCATCCTGGCTGGCCTGCAGGCACCAAGTTGGCCTGCGTGCTGTCGCTGGTGTGGCTCCACGGCCCTTCCTCTAGGCTTTCAAGCCCTTGTACATATTCAGGTGTTTTGCCTGGGAAGGGTGGGAACAGTTCAGCAGCAGCTGGCCTGGGGCTCAGCTCACGTTTACTCACAGATGCCTCAGCACGGTCCCCCAGCTTTGCAATGAGGACGCTCCTTGCATGGGGGGTGGGTTGCTGGCTGTATGGGAGGAGATTCCCCACCTCTGACCAATTTCAGTATTGTTTACCACTGGAGCAAGTGCCCTGTAGGGTTTCCCTCTGTATAACTGGTGGGTTCAGGTTTTTTTTTTTCTTTTATGGTTCAAGTTAGATTTGATTCCTCTTTTATGTATTTATAGATATAAGCATGGAAATAATTCATTCCTATAAATACATCTGTGTGAATGGAAGAACTTTTTTCTGTTTTATTTTAAAATTTTATTTTTTAAAATTTTGAAATTTAATTTTATTTATTTGTTTATACAGCAGGTTATTATTAGTTATGTATTGTATGCATATACATGTATACAGGTCAATCCCAATCTCCCAACTCATCCCACCACCACCACCCCATGGCTTCCCACACTTGGTGTCCATACGTTTGTTCTCTACCTCTGTGTCTCTATTTCTTCCCTGCAAACCAGTTACTCTGTACCATTTTTTAGGGTCCACATATATGCACTAATATACAATATTTGTTTTCCTCTTTCTGACTTACTTCATTCTGTATGACAGTCTCTAGATCCATCGACGTCTCTACAAATGACCCAGTTTCATTCCATGTTATGGCTGAGTAATATTCCATTTTATATATGTACCACATCTTTATCCATTCATCTGTCTGTGGACATTTAGGTTGCTTGCATTACCTGGCTATTGTAAATAGTGCTGCAATGAACATTGTGGTGAATGTGCCTTTTTGATTTATGGTTTTCTCTGGGTATGTGCCCAGAAGTGGGATTGCTGGATCAGATGGTAATTCTATTTCTAGTTTTTTTAAGGAAACTCCATACTGTTCTCCATAGTGACTGTATCAACTTACATCCCCACCAATAGTGGAAGAGGGCTCCTTTTGTCCACACCCTCCCCAGAATTTGTTGTTTGTAGATTTTCTGATGATGCCGATTCTAACAGGTGTGAGGTGATACCTCATTGTAGTTTTGATTTGCATTTCTCTAATAATTAGTGCTGTTGAGCAGCTTTTCATGTGCATCTTGGCCATCTCTGTGTCTTCTTTGAAGAAAAGTCTCTTTAGATCAGTCCATTTTTATATTGGGTTGTTTGTTTTTTTAATAGTAAGCTGCATGAGCTGTTTATATATATATTGGAGATTAAACATTTGTCCATTGATTCATTTGCAACGATTTTCGCCCATTCTAAGGGATGCCTTTTTCCATTCCCGTTTTTTGAACAAAAAAGGAAAGAAAGAAAAAGAAGCAGAACACTAATGTGCGTAAAATATGCCTTTTGAAACGGTCGTTTTGAAATATGGACGTCCTTTGAATTTTTTGGTCGATATGTGACCCCAGGATTTGTTTTCAGGGCAGGTGTCATTTACAGGCCTGCAATGATTTTGAATATCAACTGACCATTAGCGCTGGGATTAAAGCTGCTGTTGCGTGAAACGGCCACAAGGTGGCAGCAGTTCTCCCTTACCAAATCTGGTTACTAGAGCAACAGAGCCTCAATGGAAGTCGTGTTCTAGATTGGAATTTAGAATGGAATGTGCCAGGAGAAAGCCCCTCAAGTTTGTCTCACTACTTGTTGTTCGTGTTTTTAATTTTCTTTTTATTTTCTATTACAGCAAGTTTGATTACAATGTTTGGCTTGTTGTAGGTGTGGAAGATGTGGTTCTTTTACACATATACAGATGTCTGTTCTTCCTGGGATCCTTTTCCCATGTACGTTAGGACAGAATGTTGAGTAGTCTTCTCTTGGTATTCCGTAGGTCTTTGGTGATTATATATGTCACCTGTGTTTGATTATGTCTGTTAACCCCGATATCGTAATGAAACCAATCCTCACAGCTTTCCATTGGTGAACCATAAGTTTGTTTAATGAATCTGTGATTGCCCTTCTCCGTGGAAATATCTGCCCTGGTATCCATTTTTAGGTAACACCTATAAGTGATATGATACGATATGTGTCTTTCACTTTCTGACTTACTCCAAGTCACGTGATTACCTCTAGACTCATCTACGGGGCTGCAAATGGCATTGTGTCCTTTTTTTTCCTTGGCTCCTATTCTGCCTTAGCGAGGTTCATTTTCAACAATGTGATTCCCTGAGGGTTGTGGATTAGCTGACCTGGGCAGCCTTACCCTGCCGGCCGGCCCTCCCCAGGTGTGCCTGGTTGAGGTCAATATAAACAGCTCTCCAGGCAGCAATAGCCCCTGAAGTTGTGCCTGACTCCATATTCTCTGCCCCGTCAGCAGTCTCGGGGCTGTGCTGGTGGGAGGGAGTGAGGGGCCAAGGATTTGTTGGTGGCGTGGTGTGAGTGGGGCTCTTCTGGCCTTTCTGCAGTAGTTGCCAGGCTGCCACCTGTAAAGAAGAGGATGTGTCACCCATACCTTCCGATGGAATTTCTCTCCGGACAGAGGTGAGGAAGGAAAAAAGCAGTGGGGGCCGGGACAGGAGGGGTATCTCAGGCAGGGCAATAGAAAGCTTCCAGAAGAGCGCCCGGGGCCAGGACCATCCTGGCTGGCCTGCAGGCACCAAGTTGGCCTGCGTGCTGTCGCTGGTGTGGCTCCACGGCCCTTCCTCTAGGCTTTCAAGCCCTTGTACATATTCAGGTGTTTTGCCTGGGAAGGGTGGGAACAGTTCAGCAGCAGCTGGCCTGGGGCTCAGCTCACGTTTACTCACAGATGCCTCAGCACGGTCCCCCAGCTTTGCAATGAGGACGCTCCTTGCATGGGGGGTGGGTTTCTGGCTGTATGGGAGGAGATTCCCCACCTCTGACCAATTTCAGTATTGTTTACCACTGGAGCAAGTGCCCTGTAGGGTTTCCCTCTGTATAACTGGTGGGTTCAGGTTTTTTTTTTCTTTTATGGTTCAAGTTAGATTTTATTCCTCTTTTATGTATTTATAGATATAAGCATGGAAATAATTCATTCCTATAAATACATCTGTGTGAATGGAAGAACTTTTTTCTGTTTTATTTTAAAATTTTATTTTTTAAAATTTTGAAATTTAATTTTATTTATTTTTTTATACAGCAGGTTATTATTAGTTATGTATTGTATGCATATACATGTATACAGGTCAATCCCAATCTCCCAACTCATCCCACCACCAACACCCCATGGCTTCCCACACTTGGTGTCCATACGTTTGTTCTCTACCTCTGTGTCTCTATTTCTTCCCTGCAAACCAGTTACTCTGTACCATTTTTTAGGGTCCACATATATGCATTAATATACAATATTTGTTTTCCTCTTTCTGACTTACTTCATTCTGTATGACAGTCTCTAGATCCATCGACGTCTCTACAAATGACCCAGTTTCATTCCTTTTTATGGCTGAGTAATATTCCATTTTATATATGTACCACATCTTTATCCATTCATCTGTCTGTGGACATTTAGGTTGCTTGCTTTACCTGGCTATTGTAAATAGTGCTGCAATGAACATTGTGGTGAATGTGCCTTTTTGATTTATGGTTTTCTGTGGGTATGTGCCCAGAAGTGGGATTGCTGGATCAGATGGTAATTCTATTTCTAGTTTTTTTAAGGAAACTCCATACTGTTCTCCATAGTGACTGTATCAATTTACATCCCCACCAATAGTGGAAGAGGGCTCCTTTTGTCCACACCCTCCCCAGAATTTGTTGTTTGTAGATTTTCTGATGATGCCGATTCTAACAGGTGTGAGGTGATACCTCATTGTAGTTTTGATTTGAATTTCTCTAATAATTAGTGCTGTTGAGCAGCTCTTCATGTGCATCTTGGCCATCTCTGTGTCTTCTTTGAAGAAACGTCTCTTTAGATCTTCTGCCCATTTTTGTATTGTGTTGTTTGTTTTTTTAATATTAAGCTGCATGAGCTGTTTATATATATATTGGAGATTAAACCTTTGTCCATTGATTCATTTGCAACGATTTTCGCCCATTCTGAGGGATGCCTTTTTCCATTCCATTTTTTTGAACAAAAAAGGAAAGAAAGAAAAAGAAGCAGAACACGAATGTGCGTAAAATATGCCTTTTGAAACGGTCGTTTTGAAATATGGACGTCCTTTGAATTTTTTGGTCGATATGTGACCCCAGGATTTGTTTTCAGGGCAGGTGTCATTTACAGGCCTGCAATGATTTTGAATATCAACTGACCATTAGCGCTGGGATTAAAGCTGCTGTTGCGTGAAACGGCCACAAGGTGGCAGCAGTTCTCCCTTACCAAATCTGGTTACTAGAGCAACAGAGCCTCAATGGAAGTCGTGTTCTAGATTGGAATTTAGAATGGAATGTGCCAGGAGAAAGCCCCTCAAGTTTGTCTCACTACTTGTTGTTCGTGTTTTTAATTTTCTTTTTATTTTCTATTACAGCAAGTTTGATTACAATGTTTGGCTTGTTGTAGGTGTGGAAGATGTGGTTCTTTTACACATATACAGATGTCTGTTCTTCCTGGGATCCTTTTCCCATGTACGTTAGGACAGAATGTTGAGTAGTCTTCTCTTGGTATTCCGTAGGTCTTTGGTGATTATATATGTCACCTGTGTTTGATTATGTCTGTTAACCCCGATATCGTAATGAAACCAATCCTCACAGCTTTCCATTGGTGAACCATAAGTTTCTTTAATGAATCTGTGATTGCCCTTCTCCGTGGAAATATCTGCCCTGGTATCCATTTTTAGGTAACACTTATAAGTGATATGATACGATATGTGTCTTTCACTTTCTGACTTACTCCAAGTCACGTGATTACCTCTAGACTCATCTAAGGGGCTGCAAATGGCATTGTGTCCTTTTTTTTCCTTGGCTTCTATTCTGCCTTAGCGAGGTCCATTTTCAACAATGTGATTCCCTGAGGGTTGTGGATTAGCTGACCTGGGCAGCCTTACCCTGCCGGCCGGCCCTCCCCAGGTGTGCCTGGTTGAGGTCAATATAAACAGCTCTCCAGGCAGCAATAGCCCCTGAAGTTGTGCCTGACTCCATATTCTCTGCCCCGTCAGCAGTCTCGGGGCTGTGCTGGTGGGAGGGAGTGAGGGGCCAAGGCCTTGTTGGTGGCCCGGTGTTAGTGGGGCTCTGCTGGCCTTTCTGCAGGAGTTGCCAGGCTGCCACCTGTAAAGAAGAGGATGTGTCACCCATACCTTCCGATGGAATTTCTCTCCGGACAGAGGTGAGGAAGGAAAAAAGCAGTGGGGGCCGGGACAGGAGGGGTATCTCAGGCAGGGCAATAGAAAGCTTCCAGAAGAGCGCCCGGGGCCAGGACCATCCTGGCTGGCCTGCAGGCACCAAGTTGGCCTGTGTGCTGTCGCTGGTGTGGCTCCACGGCCCTTCCTCTAGGCTTTCAAGCCCTTGTACATATTCAGGTGTTTTACCTGGGAAGGGTGGGAACAGTTCAGCAGCAGCAGGCCTGGGGCTCAGCTCACGTTTACTCACAGATGC
Source organism: Mesoplodon densirostris (assembly GCF_025265405.1). NCBI lineage: Eukaryota > Metazoa > Chordata > Mammalia > Artiodactyla > Ziphiidae > Mesoplodon > Mesoplodon densirostris. Next base: position 244,876,535 of record NC_082661.1, read on the forward strand.
CTCAGCAATGTCCCCCAGCTTTGCAATGAGGACGCTCCTTGCATGGGGGGTGGGTTGCTGGCTCTATGGGAGGAGATTTCCCCACCTCTGACCAATTTCAGAATTGTTTACCACTGGAGCAAGTGCCCTGAGAGGGTTTCCCTCTGTATAACTGGTGGGTTCAGGTTTTTTTTTTCTTTTATGGTTCAAGTTAGATTTGATTCCTCTTTTATGTATTTATAGATATAAGCATGGAAATAATTCATTCCTATAAATACATCTGTGTGAAGGGAAGAACTTTTTTCTGTTTTATTTTAAAATTTTATTTTTTAAAATTTTGAAATTTAATTTTATTTATTTTTTTATACAGCAGGTTATTATTAGTTATGTATTTTATGCATATACATGTATACAGGTCAATCCCAGTCTCCCAACTCTTCCCACCACCACCACCCCATGGCTTCCCACACTTGGTGTCCATACGTTTGTTCTCTACCTCTGTGTCTCTATTTCTTCCCTGCAAACCAGTTACTCTGTACCATTTTTTAGGTTCCACATATATGCATTAATATACAATATTTGTTTTCCTCTTTCTGACTTACTTCATTCTGTATGACAGTCTCTAGATCCATCGATGTCTCTACAAATGACCCAGTTTCATTCCTTTTTATGGCTGAGTAATATTCCATTTTATATATGTACCACATCTTTATCCATTCATCTGTCTGTGGGCATTTAGCTTGCTTCCATTACCTGGCTATTGTAAATAGTGCTGCAAAGATCATTGTGGTGAATTTGCCTTTTTGATTTATGGTTTTCTGTGGGTATGTGCCCAGAAGTGGGATTGCTGGATCAGATGGTAATTCTATTTCTAGTTTTTTTAAGGAAACTCCATACTGTTCTCCATAGTGACTGTATCAATTTACATCCCCACCAATAGTGGAAGAGGGCTCCTTTTGTCCACACCCTCCCCAGAATTTGTTGTTTGTAGATTTTCTGATGATGCCGATTTTAACAGGTGTGGGGTGATACCTCATTGTAGTTTTGATTTGCATTTCTCTAATAATTAGTGCTGTTGAGCAGGTTTTCATGTGCATCTTGGCCATCTCTGTGTCTTCTTTGAAGAAACGTCTCTTTAGATCTTCTGCCCATTTTTGTATTGGGTTGTTTGTTTTTTTAATAGTAAGCTGCATGAGCTGTTTATATATATATATTGGAGATTAAACCTTTGTCCATTGATTCATTTGCAACGATTTTCGCCCATTCTGAGGGATGCCTTTTTCCATTCTCGTTTTTTGAACAAAAAAGGAAAGAAAGAAAAAGAAGCAGAACACTAATGTGCGTAAAATATGCCTTTTGAAACGGTCGTTTTGAAATATGGATGTCCTTTGAATTTTTTGGTCGATATGTGACCCCAGGATTTGTTTGCAGGGCAGGTGTCATTTACAGGCCTGCAATGATTTTGAATATCAACTGACCATTAGCGCTGGGATTAAAGCTGCTGTTGCGTGAAACGGCCACAAGGTGGCAGCAGTTCTCCCTTACCAAATCTGGTTACTAGAGCAACAGAGCCTCAATGGAAGTCGTGTTCTAGATTGGAATTTAGAATGGAATGTGCCAGGAGAAAGCCCCTCAAGTTTGTCTCACTACTTGTTGTTCGTGTTTTTAATTTTCTTTTTATTTTCTATTACAGCAAGTTTGATTACAATGTTTGGCTTGTTGTAGGTGTGGAAGATGTGGTTCTTTTACACATATACAGATGTCTGTTCTTCCTGGGATCCTTTTCCCATGTACGTTAGGACAGAATGTTGAGTAGTCTTCTCTTGGTATTCCGTAGGTCTTTGGTGATTATATATGTCACCTGTGTTTGATTATGTCTGTTAACCCCGATATCGTAATGAAACCAATCCTCACAGCTTTCCATTGGTGAACCATAAGTTTCTTTAATGAATCTGTGATTGCCCTTCTCCGTGGAAATATCTGCCCTGGTATCCATTTTTAGGTAACACCTATAAGTGATATGATACGATATGTGTCTTTCACTTTCTGACTTACTCCAAGTCATGTGATTACCTCTAGACTCATCTACGGGGCTGCAAATGGCATTGTGTCCTTTTTTTTCCTTGGCTCCTATTCTGCCTTAGCGAGGTTCATTTTCAACAATGTGATTCCCTGAGGGTTGTGGATTAGCTGACCTGGGCAGCCTTACCCTGCCGGCCGGCCCTCCCCAGGTGTGCCTGGTTGAGGTCAATATAAACAGCTCTCCAGGCAGCATTGCCCCTGAAGTTGTGCCTGACTCCATATTCTCTGCCCCGTCAGCAGTCTCGGGGCTGTGCTGGTGGGAGGGAGTGAGGGGCCAAGGCTTTGTTGGTGGCGTGGTGTGAGTGGGGCTCTGCTGGCCTTTCTGCAGGAGTTGCCAGGCTGCCACCTGTAAAGAAGAGGATGTGTCACCCATACCTTCCGATGGAATTTCTCTCCGGACAGAGGTGACGAAGGAAAAAAGCAGTGGGGGCCGGGACAGGAGGGGTATCTCAGGCAGGGCAATAGAAAGCTTCCAGAAGAGCGCCCGGGGCCAGGACCATCCTGGCTGGCCTGCAGGCACCAAGTTGGCCTGCGTGCTGTCGCTGGTGTGGCTCCACGGCCCTTCCTCTAGGCTTTCAAGCCCTTGTACATATTCAGGTGTTTTGCCTGGGAAGGGTGGGAACAGTTCAGCAGCAGCTGGCCTGGGGCTCAGCTCACGTTTACTCACAGATGCCTCAGCACGGTCCCCCAGCTTTGCAATGAGGACGCTCCTTGCATGGGGGGTGGGTTGCTGGCTGTATGGGAGGAGATTCCCCACCTCTGACCAATTTCAGTATTGTTTACCACTGGAGCAAGTGCCCTGTAGGGTTTCCCTCTGTATAACTGGTGGGTTCAGGTTTTTTTTTTCTTTTATGGTTCAAGTTAGATTTTATTCCTCTTTTATGTATTTATAGATATAAGCATGGAAATAATTCATTCCTATAAATACATCTGTGTGAATGGAAGAACTTTTTTCTGTTTTATTTTAAAATTTTATTTTTTAAAATTTTGAAATTTAATTTTATTTATTTGTTTATACAGCAGGTTATTATTAGTTATGTATTGTATGCATATACATGTATACAGGTCAATCCCAATCTCCCAACTCATCCCACCACCACCACCCCATGGCTTCCCACACTTGGTGTCCATACGTTTGTTCTCTACCTCTGTGTCTCTATTTCTTCCCTGCAAACCAGTTACTCTGTACCATTTTTTAGGGTCCACATATATGCACTAATATACAATATTTGTTTTCCTCTTTCTGACTTACTTCATTCTGTATGACAGTCTCTAGATCCATCGACGTCTCTACAAATGACCCAGTTTCATTCCATGTTATGGCTGAGTAATATTCCATTTTATATATGTACCACATCTTTATCCATTCATCTGTCTGTGGACATTTAGGTTGCTTGCATTACCTGGCTATTGTAAATAGTGCTGCAATGAACATTGTGGTGAATGTGCCTTTTTGATTTATGGTTTTCTCTGGGTATGTGCCCAGAAGTGGGATTGCTGGATCAGATGGTAATTCTATTTCTAGTTTTTTTAAGGAAACTCCATACTGTTCTCCATAGTGACTGTATCAACTTACATCCCCACCAATAGTGGAAGAGGGCTCCTTTTGTCCACACCCTCCCCAGAATTTGTTGTTTGTAGATTTTCTGATGATGCCGATTCTAACAGGTGTGAGGTGATACCTCATTGTAGTTTTGATTTGCATTTCTCTAATAATTAGTGCTGTTGAGCAGCTTTTCATGTGCATCTTGGCCATCTCTGTGTCTTCTTTGAAGAAAAGTCTCTTTAGATCAGCCCATTTTTATATTGGGTTGTTTGTTTTTTTAATAGTAAGCTGCATGAGCTGTTTATATATATATTGGAGATTAAACATTTGTCCATTGATTCATTTGCAACGATTTTCGCCCATTCTGAGGGATGCCTTTTTCCATTCCCGTTTTTTGAACAAAAAAGGAAAGAAAGAAAAAGAAGCAGAACACTAATGTGCGTAAAATATGCCTTTTGAAACGGTCGTTTTGAAATATGGACGTCCTTTGAATTTTTTGGTCGATATGTGACCCCAGGATTTGTTTTCAGGGCAGGTGTCATTTACAGGCCTGCAATGATTTTGAATATCAACTGACCATTAGCGCTGGGATTAAAGCTGCTGTTGCGTGAAACGGCCACAAGGTGGCAGCAGTTCTCCCTTACCAAATCTGGTTACTAGAGCAACAGAGCCTCAATGGAAGTCGTGTTCTAGATTGGAATTTAGAATGGAATGTGCCAGGAGAAAGCCCCTCAAGTTTGTCTCACTACTTGTTGTTCGTGTTTTTAATTTTCTTTTTATTTTCTATTACAGCAAGTTTGATTACAATGTTTGGCTTGTTGTAGGTGTGGAAGATGTGGTTCTTTTACACATATACAGATGTCTGTTCTTCCTGGGATCCTTTTCCCATGTACGTTAGGACAGAATGTTGAGTAGTCTTCTCTTGGTATTCCGTAGGTCTTTGGTGATTATATATGTCACCTGTGTTTGATTATGTCTGTTAACCCCGATATCGTAATGAAACCAATCCTCACAGCTTTCCATTGGTGAACCATAAGTTTGTTTAATGAATCTGTGATTGCCCTTCTCCGTGGAAATATCTGCCCTGGTATCCATTTTTAGGTAACACCTATAAGTGATATGATACGATATGTGTCTTTCACTTTCTGACTTACTCCAAGTCACGTGATTACCTCTAGACTCATCTACGGGGCTGCAAATGGCATTGTGTCCTTTTTTTTCCTTGGCTCCTATTCTGCCTTAGCGAGGTTCATTTTCAACAATGTGATTCCCTGAGGGTTGTGGATTAGCTGACCTGGGCAGCCTTACCCTGCCGGCCGGCCCTCCCCAGGTGTGCCTGGTTGAGGTCAATATAAACAGCTCTCCAGGCAGCAATAGCCCCTGAAGTTGTGCCTGACTCCATATTCTCTGCCCCGTCAGCAGTCTCAGGGCTGTGCTGGTGGGAGGGAGTGAGGGGCCAAGGATTTGTTGGTGGCGTGGTGTGAGTGGGGCTCTTCTGGCCTTTCTGCAGTAGTTGCCAGGCTGCCACCTGTAAAGAAGAGGATGTGTCACCCATACCTTCCGATGGAATTTCTCTCCGGACAGAGGTGAGGAAGGAAAAAAGCAGTGGGGGCCGGGACAGGAGGGGTATCTCAGGCAGGGCAATAGAAAGCTTCCAGAAGAGCGCCCGGGGCCAGGACCATCCTGGCTGGCCTGCAGGCACCAAGTTGGCCTGCGTGCTGTCGCTGGTGTGGCTCCACGGCCCTTCCTCTAGGCTTTCAAGCCCTTGTACATATTCAGGTGTTTTGCCTGGGAAGGGTGGGAACAGTTCAGCAGCAGCTGGCCTGGGGCTCAGCTCACGTTTACTCACAGATGCCTCAGCACGGTCCCCCAGCTTTGCAATGAGGACGCTCCTTGCATGGGGGGTGGGTTTCTGGCTGTATGGGAGGAGATTCCCCACCTCTGACCAATTTCAGTATTGTTTACCACTGGAGCAAGTGCCCTGTAGGGTTTCCCTCTGTATAACTGGTGGGTTCAGGTTTTTTTTTTCTTTTATGGTTCAAGTTAGATTTTATTCCTCTTTTATGTATTTATAGATATAAGCATGGAAATAATTCATTCCTATAAATACATCTGTGTGAATGGAAGAACTTTTTTCTGTTTTATTTTAAAATTTTATTTTTTAAAATTTTGAAATTTAATTTTATTTATTTTTTTATACAGCAGGTTATTATTAGTTATGTATTGTATGCATATACATGTATACAGGTCAATCCCAATCTCCCAACTCATCCCACCACCACCACCCCATGGCTTCCCACACTTGGTGTCCATACGTTTGTTCTCTACCTCTGTGTCTCTATTTCTTCCCTGCAAACCAGTTACTCTGTACCATTTTTTAGGGTCCACATATATGCATTAATATACAATATTTGTTTTCCTCTTTCTGACTTACTTCATTCTGTATGACAGTCTCTAGATCCATCGACGTCTCTACAAATGACCCAGTTTCATTCCTTTTTATGGCTGAGTAATATTCCATTTTATATATGTACCACATCTTTATCCATTCATCTGTCTGTGGACATTTAGGTTGCTTGCTTTACCTGGCTATTGTAAATAGTGCTGCAATGAACATTGTGGTGAATGTGCCTTTTTGATTTATGGTTTTCTGTGGGTATGTGCCCAGAAGTGGGATTGCTGGATCAGATGGTAATTCTATTTCTAGTTTTTTTAAGGAAACTCCATACTGTTCTCCATAGTGACTGTATCAATTTACATCCCCACCAATAGTGGAAGAGGGCTCCTTTTGTCCACACCCTCCCCAGAATTTGTTGTTTGTAGATTTTCTGATGATGCCGATTCTAACAGGTGTGAGGTGATACCTCATTGTAGTTTTGATTTGCATTTCTCTAATAATTAGTGCTGTTGAGCAGCTCTTCATGTGCATCTTGGCCATCTCTGTGTCTTCTTTGAAGAAACGTCTCTTTAGATCTTCTGCCCATTTTTGTATTGTGTTGTTTGTTTTTTTAATATTAAGCTGCATGAGCTGTTTATATATATATTGGAGATTAAACCTTTGTCCATTGATTCATTTGCAACGATTTTCGCCCATTCTGAGGGATGCCTTTTTCCATTCCATTTTTTTGAACAAAAAAGGAAAGAAAGAAAAAGAAGCAGAACACGAATGTGCATAAAATATGCCTTTTGAAACGGTCGTTTTGAAATATGGACGTCCTTTGAATTTTTTGGTCGATATGTGACCCCAGGATTTGTTTTCAGGGCAGGTGTCATTTACAGGCCTGCAATGATTTTGAATATCAACTGACCATTAGCGCTGGGATTAAAGCTGCTGTTGCGTGAAACGGCCACAAGGTGGCAGCAGTTCTCCCTTACCAAATCTGGTTAGTAGAACAACAGAGCCTCAATGGAAGTCGTGTTCTAGATTGGAATTTAGAATGGAATGTGCCAGGAGAAAGCCCCTCAAGTTTGTCTCACTACTTGTTGTTCGTGTTTTTAATTTTCTTTTTATTTTCTATTACAGCAAGTTTGATTACAATGTTTGGCTTGTTGTAGGTGTGGAAGATGTGGTTCTTTTACACATATACAGATGTCTGTTCTTCCTGGGATCCTTTTCCCATGTACGTTAGGACAGAATGTTGAGTAGTCTTCTCTTGGTATTCCGTAGGTCTTTGGTGATTATATATGTCACCTGTGTTTGATTATGTCTGTTAACCCCGATATCGTAATGAAACCAATCCTCACAGCTTTCCATTGGTGAACCATAAGTTTCTTTAATGAATCTGTGATTGCCCTTCTCCGTGGAAATATCTGCCCTGGTATCCATTTTTAGGTAACACTTATAAGTGATATGATACGATATGTGTCTTTCACTTTCTGACTTACTCCAAGTCACGTGATTACCTCTAGACTCATCTAAGGGGCTGCAAATGGCATTGTGTCCTTTTTTTTCCTTGGCTTCTATTCTGCCTTAGCGAGGTCCATTTTCAACAATGTGATTCCCTGAGGGTTGTGGATTAGCTGACCTGGGCAGCCTTACCCTGCCGGCCGGCCCTCCCCAGGTGTGCCTGGTTGAGGTCAATATAAACAGCTCTCCAGGCAGCAATAGCCCCTGAAGTTGTGCCTGACTCCATATTCTCTGCCCCGTCAGCAGTCTCGGGGCTGTGCTGGTGGGAGGGAGTGAGGGGCCAAGGCCTTGTTGGTGGCCCGGTGTTAGTGGGGCTCTGCTGGCCTTTCTGCAGGAGTTGCCAGGCTGCCACCTGTAAAGAAGAGGATGTGTCACCCATACCTTCCGATGGAATTTCTCTCCGGACAGAGGTGAGGAAGGAAAAAAGCAGTGGGGGCCGGGACAGGAGGGGTATCTCAGGCAGGGCAATAGAAAGCTTCCAGAAGAGCGCCCGGGGCCAGGACCATCCTGGCTGGCCTGCAGGCACCAAGTTGGCCTGTGTGCTGTCGCTGGTGTGGCTCCACGGCCCTTCCTCTAGGCTTTCAAGCCCTTGTACATATTCAGGTGTTTTACCTGGGAAGGGTGGGAACAGTTCAGCAGCAGCAGGCCTGGGGCTCAGCTCACGTTTACTCACAGATGCCTCAGCAATGTCCCCCAGCTTTGCAATGAGGACGCTCCTTGCATGGGGGGTGGGTTGCTGGCTCTATGGGAGGAGATTTCCCCACCTCTGACCAATTTCAGAATTGTTTACCACTGGAGCAAGTGCCCTGAGAGGGTTTCCCTCTGTATAACTGGTGGGTTCAGGTTTTTTTTTTCTTTTATGGTTCAAGTTAGATTTGATTCCTCTTTTATGTATTTATAGATATAAGCATGGAAATAATTCATTCCTATAAATACATCTGTGTGAAGGGAAGAACTTTTTTCTGTTTTATTTTAAAATTTTATTTTTTAAAATTTTGAAATTTAATTTTATTTATTTTTTTATACAGCAGGTTATTATTAGTTATGTATTTTATGCATATACATGTATACAGGTCAATCCCAGTCTCCCAACTCTTCCCACCACCACCACCCCATGGCTTCCCACACTTGGTGTCCATACGTTTGTTCTCTACCTCTGTGTCTCTATTTCTTCCCTGCAAACCAGTTACTCTGTACCATTTTTTAGGTTCCACATATATGCATTAATATACAATATTTGTTTTCCTCTTTCTGACTTACTTCATTCTGTATGACAGTCTCTAGATCCATCGATGTCTCTACAAATGACCCAGTTTCATTCCTTTTTATGGCTGAGTAATATTCCATTTTATATATGTACCACATCTTTATCCATTCATCTGTCTGTGGACATTTAGCTTGCTTCCATTACCTGGCTATTGTAAATAGTGCTGCAAAGATCATTGTGGTGAATTTGCCTTTTTGATTTATGGTTTTCTGTGGGTATGTGCCCAGAAGTGGGATTGCTGGATCAGATGGTAATTCTATTTCTAGTTTTTTTAAGGAAACTCCATACTGTTCTCCATAGTGACTGTATCAATTTACATCCCCACCAATAGTGGAAGAGGGCTCCTTTTGTCCACACCCTCCCCAGAATTTGTTGTTTGTAGATTTTCTGATGATGCCGATTTTAACAGGTGTGGGGTGATACCTCATTGTAGTTTTGATTTGCATTTCTCTAATAATTAGTGCTGTTGAGCAGGTTTTCATGTGCATCTTGGCCATCTCTGTGTCTTCTTTGAAGAAACGTCTCTTTAGATCTTCTGCCCATTTTTGTATTGGGTTGTTTGTTTTTTTAATAGTAAGCTGCATGAGCTGTTTATATATATATATTGGAGATTAAACCTTTGTCCATTGATTCATTTGCAACGATTTTCGCCCATTCTGAGGGATGCCTTTTTCCATTCTCGTTTTTTGAACAAAAAAGGAAAGAAAGAAAAAGAAGCAGAACACTAATGTGCGTAAAATATGCCTTTTGAAACGGTCGTTTTGAAATATGGATGTCCTTTGAATTTTTTGGTCGATATGTGACCCCAGGATTTGTTTGCAGGGCAGGTGTCATTTACAGGCCTGCAATGATTTTGAATATCAACTGACCATTAGCGCTGGGATTAAAGCTGCTGTTGCGTGAAACGGCCACAAGGTGGCAGCAGTTCTCCCTTACCAAATCTGGTTACTAGAGCAACAGAGCCTCAATGGAAGTCGTGTTCTAGATTGGAATTTAGAATGGAATGTGCCAGGAGAAAGCCCCTCAAGTTTGTCTCACTACTTGTTGTTCGTGTTTTTAATTTTCTTTTTATTTTCTATTACAGCAAGTTTGATTACAATGTTTGGCTTGTTGTAGGTGTGGAAGATGTGGTTCTTTTACACATATACAGATGTCTGTTCTTCCTGGGATCCTTTTCCCATGTACGTTAGGACAGAATGTTGAGTAGTCTTCTCTTGGTATTCCGTAGGTCTTTGGTGATTATATATGTCACCTGTGTTTGATTATGTCTGTTAACCCCGATATCGTAATGAAACCAATCCTCACAGCTTTCCATTGGTGAACCGTAAGTTTGTTTAATGAATCTGTGATTGCCCTTCTCCGTGGAAATATCTGCCCTGGTATCCATTTTAAGGTAACACCTATAAGTGATATGATACGATATGTGTCTTTCACTTTCTGACTTACTCCAAGTCACGTGATTACCTCTAGACTCATCTACGGGGCTACAAATGGCATTGTGTCCTTTTTTTTCCTTGGCTTCTATTCTGCCTTAGCGAAGTCCATTTTCAACAATGTGATTCCCTGAGGGTTGTGGATTAGCTGACCTGGGCAGCCTTACCCCGCCGGCCGGCCCTCCCCAGGTGTGCCTGGTTGAGGTCAATATAAACAGCTCTCCAGGCAGCAATAGCCCCTGAAGTTGTGCCTGACTCCATATTCTCTGCCCCGTCAGCAGTCTCGGGACTGTGCTGGTGGGAGGGAGTGAGGGGCCAAGGCTTTGTTGGTGGCCCGGTGTGAGTGGGGCTCTGCTGGCCTTTCTGCAGGAGTTGCCAGGCTGCCACCTGTAAAGAAGAGGATGTGTCACCCATACCTTCCGATGGAATTTCTCTCCGGACAGAGGTGAGGAAGGAAAAAAGCAGTGGGGGCCGGGACAGGAGGGGTATCTCAGGCAGGGCAATAGAAAGCTTCCAGAAGAGTGCCCGGGGCCAGGACCATCCTGGCTGGCCTGCAGGCACCAAGTTGGCCTGTGTGCTGTCGCTGTTGTGGCTCCACGGCCCTTCCTCTAGGCTTTCAAGCCCTTGTATATATTCAGGTGTTTTACCTGGGAAGGGTGGGAACAGTTCAGCAGCAGCTGGCCTGGGGCTCAGCTCACGTTTACTCACAGATGCCTCAGCAATGTCCCCCAGCTTTGCAATGAGGACGCTCCTTGCATGGGGGGTGGGTTGCTGGCTGTATGGGAGGAGATTCCCCACCTCTGACCAATTTCAGAATTGTTTACCACTGGAGCAAGTGCCCTGATAGGGTTTCCCTCTGTATAACTGGTGGGTTCAGGTTTTTTTTTTCTTTTATGGTTCAAGTTAGATTTTATTCCTCTTTTATGTATTTATAGATATAAGCATGGAAATAATTCATTCCTATAAATACATCTGTGTGAAGGGAAGAACTTTTTTCTGTTTTATTTTAAAATTTTATTTTTTAAAATTTTGAAATTTAATTTTATTTATTTTATTATACAGCAGGTTATTATTAGTTATGTATTTTATGCATATACATGTATAGAGGTCAATCCCAATCTCCCAACTCATCCCACCACCACCACCCCATGGCTTCCCACACTTGGTGTCCATACGTTTGTTCTCTACCTCTGTGTCTCTATTTCTTCCCTGCAAACCAGTTCCTCTGTACCATTTTTTTAGGTTCCACATATATGCATTAATATACAATATTTGTTTTCCACTTTCTGACTTACTTCATTCTGTATGACAGTCTCTATATCCATCGACGTCTCTACAAATGACCCAGTTTCATTCCTTTTTATGGCTGAGTAATATTCCATTTTATATATGTACCACATCTTTATCCATTCATCTGTCTGTGGGCATTTAGCTTGCTTCCATTACCTGGCTATTGTAAATAGTGCTGCAATGATCATTGTGGTGAATGTGCCTTTTTGATTTATGGTTTTCTGTGGGTATGTGCCCAGAAGTGGGATTGCTGGATCAGATGGTAATTCTATTTCTAGTTTTTTTAAGGAAACTCCATACTGTTCTCCATAGTGACTGTATCAATTTACATCCCCACCAATAGTGGAAGAGGGCTCCTTTTGTCCACACCCTCCCCAGAATTTGTTGTTTGTAGATTTTCTGATGATGCCGATTTTAACAGGTGTGGGGTGATACCTCATTGTAGTTTTGATTTGCATTTCTCTAATAATTAGTGCTGTTGAGCAGGTTTTCATGTGCATCTTGGCCATCTCTGTGTCTTCTTTGAAGAAACGTCTCTTTAGATCTTCTGCCCATTTTTGTATTGGGTTGTTTGGTTTTTTAATAGTAAGCTGCATGAGCTGTTTATATATATATATTGGAGATTAAACCTTTGTCCATTGATTCATTTGCAACGATTTTCGCCCATTCTGAGGGATGCCTTTTTCCATTCCCGTTTTTTGAACAAAAAAGGAAAGAAAGAAAAAGAAGCAGAACACTAATGTGCGTAAAAAATGCCTTTTGAAACGGTCGTTTTGAAATATGGATGTCCTTTGAAGTTTTTGGTCGATATGTGACCCCAGGATTTGTTTGCAGGGCAGGTGTCATTTACAGGCCTGCAATGATTTTGAATATCAACTGACCATTAGCGCTGGGATTAAAGCTGCTGTTGCGTGAAACGGCCACAAGGTGGCAGCAGTTCTCCCTTACCAAATCTGGTTACTAGAGCAACAGAGCCTCAATGGAAGTCGTGTTCTAGATTGGAATTTAGAATGGAATGTGCCAGGAGAAAGCCCCTCAAGTTTGTCTCACTACTTGTTGTTCGTGTTTTTAATTTTCTTTTTATTTTCTATTACAGCAAGTTTGATTACAATGTTTGGCTTGTTGTAGGTGTGGAAGATGTGGTTCTTTTACACATATACAGATGTCTGTTCTTCCTGGGATCCTTTTCCCATGTACGTTAGGACAGAATGTTGAGTAGTCTTCTCTTGGTATTCCGTAGGTCTTTGGTGATTATATATGTCACCTGTGTTTGATTATGTCTGTTAACCCCGATATCGTAATGAAACCAATCCTCACAGCTTTCCATTGGTGAACCGTAAGTTTGTTTAATGAATCTGTGATTGCCCTTCTCCGTGGAAATATCTGCCCTGGTATCCATTTTAAGGTAACACCTATAAGTGATATGATACGATATGTGTCTTTCACTTTCTGACTTACTCCAAGTCACGTGATTACCTCTAGACTCATCTACGGGGCTACAAATGGCATTGTGTCCTTTTTTTTCCTTGGCTTCTATTCTGCCTTAGCGAAGTCCATTTTCAACAATGTGATTCCCTGAAGGTTGTGGATTAGCTGACCTGGGCAGCCTTACCCTGCCGGCCGGCCCTCCCCAGGTGTGCCTGGTTGAGGTCAATATAAACAGCTCTCCAGGCAGCAATAGCCCCTGAAGTTGTGCCTGACTCCATATTCTCTGCCCCGTCAGCAGTCTCGGGACTGTGCTGGTGGGAGGGAGTGAGGGGCCAAGGCTTTGTTGGTGGCCCGGTGTGAGTGGGGCTCTGCTGGCCTTTCTGCAGGAGTTGCCAGGCTGCCACCTGTAAAGAAGAGGATGTGTCACCCATACCTTCTGATGGAATTTCTCTCCGGACAGAGGTGAGGAAGGAAAAAAGCAGTGGGGGCCGGGACAGGAGGGGTATCTCAGGCAGGGCAATAGAAAGCTTCCAGAAGAGTGCCCGGGGCCAGGACCATCCTGGCTGGCCTGCAGGCACCAAGTTGGCCTGTGTGCTGTCGCTGTTGTGGCTCCACGGCCCTTCCTCTAGGCTTTCAAGCCCTTGTACATATTCAGGTGTTTTACCTGGGAAGGGTGGGAACAGTTCAGCAGCAGCTGGCCTGAGGCTCAGCTCACGTTTACTCACAGATGCCTCAGCAATGTCCCCCAGCTTTGCAATGAGGACGCTCCTTGCATGGGGGGTGGGTTGCTGGCTGTATGGGAGGAGATTCCCCACCTCTGACCAATTTCAGAATTGTTTACCACTGGAGCAAGTGCCCTGATAGGGTTTCCCTCTGTATAACTGGTGGGTTCAGGTTTTTTTTTTTCTTTAATGGTTCAAGTTAGATTTGATTCCTCTTTTATGTATTTATAGATATAAGCATGGAAATAATTCATTCCTATAAATACATCTGTGTGAAGGGAAGAACTTTTTTCTGTTTTATTTTAAAATTTTATTTTTTAAAATTTTGAAATTTAATTTTATTTATTTTATTATACAGCAGGTTATTATTAGTTATGTATTTTATGCATATACATGTATACAGGTCAATCCCAATCTCCCAACTCATCCCACCACCACCACCCCATGTCTTCCCACACTTGGTGTCCATACGTTTGTTCTCTACCTCTGTGTCTCTATTTCTTCCCTGCAAACCAGTTCCTCTGTACCATTTTTTTAGGTTCCACATATATGCATTAATATACAATATTTGTTTTCTTCTTTCTGACTTACTTCATTCTGTATGACAGTCTCTAGATCCATCGATGTCTCTACAAATGACCCAGTTTCTTTCCTTTTTATGGCTGAGTAATATTCCATTTTATATATGTACCACATCTTTATCCATTCATCTGTCTGTGGGCATTTAGGTTGCTTGCATTACCTGGCTATTGTAAATAGAGCTGCAATGAACATTGTGGTGAATGTGCCTTTTTGACTTATGGTTTTCTCTGGGTATATGCCCAGAAGTGGGATTGCTGGATCAGATGGTAATTCTATTTCTAGTTTTTTTATGGAAACTCCATACAGTTCTCCATAGTGACTGTATCAATTTACATCCCCACCAATAGTGGAAGAGGGCTCCTTTTGTCCACACCCTCCCCAGAATTTGTTGTTTGTAGATTTTCTGATGATGCCGATTCTAACAGGTGTGAGGTGATACCTCATTGTAGTTTTGATTTGCATTTCTCTAATAATTAGTGCTGTTGAGCAGCTCTTCATGTGCATCTTGGCCATCTCTGTGTCTTCTTTGAAGAAACGTCTCTTTAGATCTTCTGCCCATTTTTGTATTGTGTTGTTTGTTTTTTTAATATTAAGCTGCATGAGCTGTTTATATATATATTGGAGATTAAACCTTTGTCCATTGATTCATTTGCAACGATTTTCGCCCATTCTGAGGGATGCCTTTTTCCATTCCATTTTTTTGAACAAAAAAGGAAAGAAAGAAAAAGAAGCAGAACACTAATGTGCGTAAAATGTGCCTTTTGAAACGGTCGTTTTGAAATATGGACGTCCTTTGAATTTTTTGGTCGATATGTGACCCCAGGATTTGTTTTCAGGGCAGGTGTCATTTACAGGCGTGCAATGATTTTGAATATCAACTGACCATTAGCGCTGGGATTAAGGCTGCTGTTGCGTGAAACGGCCACAAGGTGGCAGCAGTTCTCCCTTACCAAATCTGGTTACTAGAGCAACAGAGCCTCAATGGAAGCCGTGTTCTAGATTGGAATTTAGAATGGAATGTGCCAGGAGAAAGCCCCTCAAGTTTGTCTCACTACTTGTTGTTCGTGTTTTTAATTTTCTTTTTATTTTCTATTACAGCAAGTTTGATTACAATGTTTGGCTTGTTGTAGGTGTGGAAGATGTGGTTCTTTTACACATATACAGATGTCTGTTCTTCCTGGGATCCTTTTCCCATGTACGTTAGGACAGAATGTTGAGTAGTCTTCTCTTGGTATTCCGTAGGTCTTTGGTGATTATATATGTCACCTGTGTTTGATTATGTCTGTTAACCCCGATATCGTAATGAAACCAATCCTCACAGCTTTCCATTGGTGAACCATAAGTTTCTTTAATGAATCTGTGATTGCCCTTCTCCGTGGAAATATCTGCCCTGGTATCCATTTTTAGGTAACACCTATAAGTGATATGATACGATATGTGTCTTTCACTTTCTGACTTACTCCAAGTCACGTGATTACCTCTAGACTCATCTACGGGGCTGCAAATGGCATTGTGTCCTTTTTTTTCCTTGGCTTCTATTCTGCCTTAGCGAGGTCCATTTTCAACAATGTGATTCCCTGAGGGTTGTGGATTAGCTGACCTGGGCAGCCTTACCCTGCCGGCCGGCCCTCCCCAGGTGTGCCTGGTTGAGGTCAATATAAACAGCTCTCCAGGCAGCAATAGCCCCTGAAGTTGTGCCTGACTCCATATTCTCTGCCCCGTCAGCAGTCTCGGGGCTGTGCTGGTGGGAGGGAGTGAGGGGCCAAGGCCTTGTTGGTGGCCCGGTGTGAGTGGGGCTCTGCTGGCCTTTCTGCAGGAGTTGCCAGGCTGCCACCTGTAAAGAAGAGGATGTGTCACCCATACCTTCCGATGGAATTTCTCTCCGGACAGAGGTGAGGAAGGAAAAAAGCAGTGGGGGCCGGGACAGGAGGGGTATCTCAGGCAGGGCAATAGAAAGCTTCCAGAAGAGCGCCCGGGGCCAGGACCATCCTGGCTGGCCTGCAGGCACCAAGTTGGCCTGTGTGCTGTCGCTGTTGTGGCACCACGGCCCTTCCTCTAGGCTTTCAAGCCCTTGTACATATTCAGGTGTTTTACCTGGGAAGGGTGGGAACAGTTCAGCAGCAGCTGGCCTGGGGCTCAGCTCACGTTTACTCACAGATGCCTCAGCAATGTCCCCCAGCTTTGCAATGAGGACGCTCCTTGCATGGGGGGTGGGTTGCTGGCTGTATGGGAGGAGATTCCCCACCTCTGACCAATTTCAGAATTGTTTACCACTGGAGCAAGTGCCCTGATAGGGTTTCCCTCTGTATAACTGGTGGGTTCAGGTTTTTTTTTCTTTTATGGTTCAAGTTAGATTTGATTCCTCTTTTATGTATTTATAGATATAAGCATGGAAATAATTCATTCCTATAAATACATCTGTGTGAAGGGAAGAACTTTTTTCTGTTTTATTTTAAAATTTTATTTTGTAAAATTTTGAAATTTAATTTTATTTATTTTTTTATACAGCAGGTTATTATTAGTTATGTATTTTATGCATATACATGTATACAGGTCAATCCCAGTCTCCCAACTCTTCCCACCACCACCACCCCATGGCTTCCCACACTTGGTGTCCATACGTTTGTTCTCTACCTCTGTGTCTCTTCCCTGCAAACCAGTTACTCTGTACCATTTTTTAGGTTCCACATATATGCATTAATATACAATATTTGTTTTCCTCTTTCTGACTTACTTCATTCTGTATGACAGTCTCTAGATCCATCGATGTCTCTACAAATGACCCAGTTTCATTCCTTTTTATGGCTGAGTAATATTTCATTTTATATATGTACCACATCTTTATCCATTCATCTGTCTGTGGGCATTTAGCTTGCTTCCATTACCTGGCTATTGTAAATAGTGCTGCAATGATCATTGTGGTGAATGTGCCTTTTTGATTTATTGTTTTCTGTGGGTATGTGCCCAGAAGTGGGATTGCTGGATCAGATGGTAATTCTATTTCTAGTTTTTTTAAGGAAACTCCATACTGTTTTCCATAGTGACTGTATCAATTTACATCCCCACCAATAGTGGAAGAGGGCTCCTTTTGTCCACACCCTCCCCAGAATTTGTTGTTTGTAGATTTTCTGATGATGCCGATTTTAACAGGTGTGGGGTGATACCTCATTGTAGTTTTGATTTGCATTTCTCTAATAATTAGTGCTGTTGAGCAGGTTTTCATGTGCATCTTGGCCATCTCTGTGTCTTCTTTGAAGAAATGTCTCTTTAGATCTTCTGCCCATTTTTGTATTGGGTTGTTTGTTTTTTTAATAGTAAGCTGCATGAGCTGTTTATATATATATATTGGAGATTAAACCTTTGTCCATTGATTCATTTGCAACGATTTTCGCCCATTCTGAGGGATGCCTTTTTCCATTCCCGTTTTTTGAACAAAACAGGAAAGAAAGAAAAAGAAGCAGAACACTAATGTGCGTAAAATATGCCTCTTGAAACGGTCGTTTTGAAATATGGATGTCCTTTGAAGTTTTTGGTCGATATGTGACCCCAGGATTTGTTTGCAGGGCAGGTGTCATTTACAGGCCTGCAATGATTTTGAATATCAACTGACCATTAGCGCTGGGATTAAAGCTGCTGTTGCGTGAAACGGCCACAAGGTGGCAGCAGTTCTCCCTTACCAAATCTGGTTACTAGAGCAACAGAGCCTCAATGGAAGTCGTGTTCTAGATTGGAATTTAGAATGGAATGTGCCAGGAGAAAGCCCCTCAAGTTTGTCTCACTACTTGTTGTTCGTGTTTTTAATTTTCTTTTTATTTTCTATTACAGCAAGTTTGATTACAATGTTTGGCTTGTTGTAGGTGTGGAAGATGTGGTTCTTTTACACATATACAGATGTCTGTTCTTCCTGGGATCCTTTTCCCATGTACGTTAGGACAGAATGTTGAGTAGTCTTCTCTTGGTATTCCGTAGGTCTTTGGTGATTATATATGTCACCTGTGTTTGATTATGTCTGTTAACCCCGATATCGTAATGAAACCAATCCTCACAGCTTTCCATTGGTGAACCATAAGTTTCTTTAATGAATCTGTGATTGCCCTTCTCCGTGGAAATATCTGCCCTGGTATCCATTTTTAGGTAAAACCTATAAGTGATATGATACGATATGTGTCTTTCACTTTCTGACTTACTCCAAGTCACGTGATTACCTCTAGACTCATCTACGGGGCTGCAAATGGCATTGTGTCCTTTTTTTTCCTTGGCTTCTATTCTGCCTTAGCGAGGTCCATTTTCAACAATGTGATTCCCTGAGGGTTGTGGATTAGCTGACCTGGGCAGCCTTACCCTGCCGGCCGGCCCTCCCCAGGTGTGCCTGGTTGAGGTCAATATAAACAGCTCTCCAGGCAGCAATAGCCCCTGAAGTTGTGCCTGACTCCATATTCTCTGCCCCGTCAGCAGTCTCGGGGCTGTGCTGGTGGGAGGGAGTGAGAGGCCAAGGCTTTGTTGGTGGCCCGGTGTGAGTGGGGCTCTGCTGGCCTTTCTGCAGGAGTTGCCAGGCTGCCACCTGTAAAGAAGAGGATGTGTCACCCATACCTTCCGATGGAATTTCTCTCCGGACAGAGGTGAGGAAGGAAAAAAGCAGTGGGGGCCGGGAAAGGAGTGGTATCTCAGGCAGGGCAATAGAAGGCTTCCAGAAGAGCGCCCGGGGCCAGGACCATCCTGGCTGGCCTGCAGGCACCAAGTTGGCCTGCGTGCTGTCGCTGGTGTGGCTCCACGGCCCTTCCTCTAGGCTTTCAAGCCCTTGTACATATTCAGGTGTTTTACCTGGGAAGGGTGGGAACAGTTCAGCAGCAGCTGGCCTGGGACTCAGCTCACGTTTACTCACAGATGCCTCAGCATGGTCCCCCAGCTTTGCAATGAGGACGCTCCTTGCATGGGGGGTGGGTTGCTGGCTGTATGGGAGGTGATTCCCCACCTCTGACCAATTTCAGAATTGTTTACCACTGGAGCAAGTGCCCTGATAGGGTTTCCCTCTGTATAACTGGTGGGTTCAGGTTTTTTTTTTCTTTTATGGTTCAAGTTAGATTTGATTCCTCTTTTATGTATTTATAGATATAAGCATGGAAATAATTCATTCCTATAAATACATCTGTGTGAAGGGAAGAACTTTTTTCTGTTTTATTTTAAAATTTTATTTTTTAAAATTTTGAAATTTAATTTTATTTTTTTTATACAGCAGGTTATTATTAGTTATGTATTTTGTGCATATACATGTATACAGGTCAATCCCAGTCTCCCAACTCATCCCACCACCACCACCCCATGGCTTCCCACACTTGGTGTCCATACGTTTGTTCTCTACCTCTGTGTCTCTATTTCTTCCCTGCAATCCAGTTCCTCTGTACCATTTTTTAGGGTCCAAATATATGCATTAATATACAATATTTGTTTTCCTCTTTCTGACTTACTTCATTCTGTATGACAGTCTCTAGATCCATCGACGTCTCTACAAATGACCCAGTTTCATTCCTTTTTATGGCTGAGTAATATTCCATTTTATATATGTACCACATCTTTATCCATTCATCTGTCTGTGGACATTTAGGTTGCTTGCATTACCTGGCTATTGTAAATAGTGCTGCAATGAACATTGTGGTGAATGTGCCTTTTTGATTTATGGTTTTCTCTGGGTATGTGCCCAGAAGTGGGATTGCTGGATCAGATGGTAATTCTATTTCTAGTTTTTTTAAGGAAACTCCATACTGTTCTCCATAGTGACTGTATCAATTTACATCCCCACCAATAGTGGAAGAGGGCTCCTTTTGTCCACACCCTCCCCAGAATTTGTTGTTTGTAGATTTTCTGATGATGCCGATTCTAACAGGTGTGAGGTGATACCTCATTGTAGTTTTGATTTGCATTTCTCTAATAATTAGTGCTGTTGAGCAGCTCTTCATGTGCATCTTGGCCATCTCTGTGTCTTCTTTGAAGAAACGTCTCTTTAGATCTTCTGCCCATTTTTGTATTGGGTTGTTTGTTTTTTAAATAGTAAGCTGCATGAGCTGTTTATATATATATTGGAGATTAAACCTTTGTCCATTGATTCATTTGCAACAATTTTCGCCCATTCTGAGGGATGCCTTTTTCCATTCCCGTTTTTTGAACAAAAAAGGAAAGAAAGAAAAAGAAGCAGAACACTAATGTGCGTAAAATATGCCTTTTGAAATGGTCGTTTTGAAATATGGACGTCCTTTGAATTTTTTGGTCGATATGTGACCCCAGGATTTGTTTTCAGGGCAGGTGTCATTTACAGGCCTGCAATGATTTTGAATATCAACTGACCATTAGCGCTGGGATTAAAGCTGCTGTTGCGTGAAACGGCCACAAGGTGGCAGCAGTTCTCCCTTACCAAATCTGGTTACTAGAGCAACAGAGCCTCAATGGAAGTCGTGTTCTAGATTGGAATTTAGAATGGAATGTGCCAGGAGAAAGCCCCTCAAGTTTGTCTCACTACTTGTTGTTCGTGTTTTTAATTTTCTTTTTATTTTCTATTACAGCAAGTTTGATTACAATGTTTGGCTTGTTGTAGGTGTGGAAGATGTGGTTCTTTTACACATATACAGATGTCTGTTCTTCCTGGGATCCTTTTCCCATGTACGTTAGGACAGAATGTTGAGTAGTCTTCTCTTGGTATTCCGTAGGTCTTTGGTGATTATATATGTCACCTGTGTTTGATTATGTCTGTTAACCCCGATATCGTAATGATACCAATCCTCACAGCTTTCCATTGGTGAACCATAAGTTTGTTTAATGAATCTGTGATTGCCCTTCTCCGTGGAAATATCTGCCCTGGTATCCATTTTTAGGTAACACCTATAAGTGATATGATACGATATGTGTCTTTCACTTTCTGACTTACTCCAAGTCACGTGATTACCTCTAGACTCATCTACGGGGCTGCAAATGGCATTGTGTCCTTTTTTTTCCTTGGCTCCTATTCTGCCTTAGCGAGGTTCATTTTCAACAATGTGATTCCCTGAGGGTTGTGGATTAGCTGACCTGGGCAGCCTTACCCTGCCGGCCGGCCCTCCCCAGGTCTGCCTGGTTGAGGTCAATATAAACAGCTCTCCAGGCAGCAATAGCCCCTGAATTTGTGCCTGACTCCATATTCTCTGCCCCGTCAGCAGTCTCGGGGCTGTGCTGGTGGGAGGGAGTGAGGGGCCAAGGCTTTGTTGGTGGCCCGGTGTGAGTGGGGCTCTGCTGGCCTTTCTGCAGGAGTTGCCAGGCTGCCACCTGTAAAGAAGAGGATGTGTCACCCATACCTTCCGATGGAATTTCTCTCCGGACAGAGGTGAGGAAGGAAAAAAGCAGTGGGGGCCGGGACAGGAGGGGTATCTCAGGCAGGGCAATAGAAAGCTTCCAGAAGAGCGCCCGGGGGCAGGACCATCCTGGCTGGCCTGCAGGCACCAAGTTGGCCTGCGTGCTGTCGCTGGTGTGGCTCCACGGCCCTTCCTCTAGGCTTTCAAGCCCTTGTACATATTCAGGTGTTTTGCCTGGGAAGGGTGGGAACAGTTCAGCAGCAGCTGGCCTGGGGCTCAGCTCACGTTTACTCACAGATGCCTCAGCACGGTCCCCCAGCTTTGCAATGAGGACGCTCCTTGCATGGGGGGTGGGTTGCTGGCTGTATGGGAGGAGATTCCCCACCTCTGACCAATTTCAGTATTGTTTACCACTGGAGCAAGTGCCCTGTAGGGTTTCCCTCTGTATAACTGGTGGGTTCAGGTTTTTTTTTTTTCTTTTATGGTTCAAGTTAGATTTTATTCCTCTTTTATGTATTTATAGATATAAGCATGGAAATAATTCATTCCTATAAATACATCTGTGTGAATGGAAGAACTTTTTTCTGTTTTATTTTAAAATTTTATTTTTTAAAATTTTGAAATTTAATTTTATTTATTTTTTTATACAGCAGGTTATTATTAGTTATGTATTGTATGCATATACATGTATACAGGTCAATCCCAATCTCCCAACTCATCCCACCACCACCACCCCATGGCTTCCCACACTTGGTGTCCATACGTTTGTTCTCTACCTCTGTGTCTCTATTTCTTCCCTGCAAACCAGTTACTCTGTACCATTTTTTAGGGTCCACATATATGCATTAATATACAATATTTGTTTTCCTCTTTCTGACTTACTTCATTCTGTATGACAGTCTCTAGATCCATCGACGTCTCTACAAATGACCCAGTTTCATTCCTTTTTATGGCTGAGTAATATTCCATTTTATATATGTACCACATCTTTATCCTTTCATCTGTCTGTGGACATTTAGGTTGCTTGCATTACCTGGCTATTGTAAATAGTGCTGCAATGAACATTGTGGTGAATGTGCCTTTTTGATTTATGGTTTTCTCTGGGTATGTGCCCAGAAGTGGGATTGCTGGATCAGATGGTAATTCTATTTCTAGTTTTTTTAAGGAAACTCCATACTGTTCTCCATAGTGACTGTATCAATTTACATCCCCACCAATAGTGGAAGAGGGCTCCTTTTGTCCACACCCTCCCCAGAATTTGTTGTTTGTAGATTTTCTGATGATGCCGATTCTAACAGGTGTGAGGTGATACCTCATTGTAGTTTTGATTTGCATTTCTCTAATAATTAGTGCTGTTGAGCAGCTTTTCATGTGCATCTTGGCCATCTCTGTGTCTTCTTTGAAGAAAAGTCTCTTTAGATCTGCCCATTTTTGTATTGGGTTGTTTGTTTTTTTAATAGTAAGCTGCATGAGCTGTTTATATATATATTGGAGATTAAACCTTTGTCCATTGATTCATTTGCAACGATTTTTGCCCATTCTGAGGGATGCCTTTTTCCATTCCCGTTTTTTGAACAAAAAAGGAAAGAAAGAAAAAGAAGCAGAACACTAATGTGCGTAAAATATGCCTTTTGAAACGGTCGTTTTGAAATATGGACGTCCTTTGAATTTTTTGGTCGATATGTGACCCAGGATTTGTTTTCAGGGCAGGTGTCATTTACAGGCCTGCAATGATTTTGAATATCATCTGACCATTAGCGCTGGGATTAAAGCTGCTGTTGCGTGAAACGGCCACAAGGTGGCAGCAGTTCTCCCTTACCAAATCTGGTTACTAGAGCAACAGAGCCTCAATGGAAGTCGTGTTCTAGATTGGAATTTAGAATGGAATGTGCCAGGAGAAAGCCCCTCAAGTTTGTCTCACTACTTCTTGTTCGTGTTTTTAATTTTCTTTTTATTTTCTATTACAGCAAGTTTGATTACAATGTTTGGCTTGTTGTAGGTGTGGAAGATGTGGTTCTTTTACACATATATAGATGTCTGTTCTTCCTGGGATCCTTTCCCATGTAGGTTAGGACAGAATGTTGAGTAGTCTTCTCTTGGTATTCCGTAGGTCTTTGGTGATTATATATGTCACCTGTGTTTGATTATGTCTGTTAACCCCAATAGCGTAATGAAACCAATCCTCACAGCTTTCCATTGGTGAACCATAAGATTCTTTAATGAATCTGTGATTGCCCTTCTCCGTGGAAATATCTGCCCTGGTATCCATTTTTAGGTAACACCTATAAGTGATATGATACGATATGTGTCTTTCACTTTCTGACTTACTCCAAGTCACGTGATTACCTCTAGACTCATCTACGGGGCTGCAAATGGCATTGTGTCCTTTTTTTCCTTGGCTTCTATTCTGCCTTAGCGAGGTCCATTTTCAACAATGTGATTCCCTGAGGGTTGTGGATTAGCTGACCTGGGCAGCCTTACCCTGCCGGCCGGCCCTCCCCAGGTGTGCCTGGTTGAGGTCAATATAAACAGCGCTCCAGGCAGCAATAGACCCTGAAGTTGTGCCTGACTCCATATTCTCTGCCCCGTCAGCAGTCTCGGGGCTGTGCTGGTGGGAGGGAGTGAGGTGCCAAGGCCTTGTTGGTGGCCCGGTGTGAGTGGGGCTCTGCTGGCCTTTCTGCAGGAGTTGCCAGGCTGCCACCTGTAAAGAAGAGGATGTGTCACCCATACCTTCCGATGGAATTTCTCTCCGGACAGAGGTGAGGAAGGAAAAAAGCATTGGGGGCCGGGAAAGGAGTTGTATCTCAGGCAGGGCAATAGAAGGCTTCCAGAAGAGCGCCCGGGGCCAGGACCATCCTGGCTGGCCTGCAGGCACCAAGTTGGCCTGCGTGCTGTCGCTGGTGTGGCTCCACGGCCCTTCCTCTAGGCTTTCAAGCCCTTGTACATATTCAGGTGTTTTACCTGGGAACGGTGGGAACAGTTCAGCAGCAGCTGGCCTGGGGCTCAGCTCACGTTTACTCACAGATGCCTCAGCACGGGCCCCCAGCTTTGCAATGAGGACGCTCCTTGCATGGGGGGTGGGTTGCTGGCTGTATGGGAGGTGATTCCCCACCTCTGACCAATTTCAGAATTGTTTACTGCTGGAGCAAGTGCCCTGATAGGGTTTTCCTCTGTATAACTGGTGGGTTCAGGTTTTTTTTTTTTCTTTTATGGTTCAAGTTAGATTTGATTCCTCTTTTATGTATTTATAGATATAAGCATGGAAAAAATTTATTCCTATAAATACATTTGTGTGAAGGGAATAACTTTTTTCTGTTTTATTTTAAAATTTTATTTTTTAAAATTTTGAAATTTAATTTTATTTATTTTTTTATACAGCAGGTTATTATTAGTTATGTATTTTATGCATATATATGTATACAGGTCAATCCCAATCTCCCAACTCATCCCACCACCACCACCCCATGGCTTCCCACACTTGGTGTCCATACATTTGTTCTCTACCTCTGTGTCTCTATTTCTTCCCTGCAAACCAGTTCATCTGTACCATTTTTTAGGTTCCACATATATGCATTAATATACAATATTTGTTTTCCTCTTTCTGACTTACTTCATTCTGTATGACAGTCTCTAGATCCATCGATGTCTCTACAAATGACCCAGTTTCATTCCTTTTTATGGCTGAGTAATATTCCATTTTATATATGTACCACATCTTTATCCATTCATCTGTCTGTGGGCATTTAGCTTGCTTCCATTACCTGGCTATTGTAAATAGTGCTGCAATGATCATTGTGGTGAATGTGCCTTTTTGATTTATGGTTTTCTGTGGGTATGTGCCCAGAAGTGGGATTGCTGGATCAGATGGTAATTCTATTTCTAGTTTTTTTAAGGAAACTCCATACTGTTCTCCATAGTGACTGTATCAATTTACATCCCCACCAATAGTGGAAGAGGGCTCCTTTTGTCCACACCCTCCCCAGAATTTGTTGTTTGTAGATTTTCTGATGATGCCGATTTTAACAGGTGTGGGGTGATACCTCATTGTAGTTTTGATTTGCATTTCTCTAATAATTAGTGCTGCTGAGCCGCTCTTCATGTGCATCTTGGCCATCTCTGTGTCTTCTTTGAAGAAACGTCTCTTTAGATCTTCTGCCCATTTTTGTATTGGGTTGTTTGTTTTTTTAATAGTAAGCTGCATGAGCTGTTTATATATATATATTGGAGATTAAACCTTTGTCCATTGATTCATTTGCAACGATTTTCGCCCATTCTGAGGGATGCCTGTTTCCATTCCCGTTTTTTGAACAAAAAAGGAAAGAAAGAAAAAGAAGCAGAACACTAATGTGCGTAAAATATGCCTTTTGAAACGGTCGTTTGGAAATATGGACGTCCTTTGAATTTTTTGGTCGATATGTGACCCCAGGATTTGTTTTCAGGGCAGGTGTCATTTACAGGCCTGCAATGATTTTGAATATCAACTGACCATTGGCGCTGGGATTAAAGCTGCTGTTGCGTGAAACGGCCACAAGGTGGCAGCAGTTCTCCCTTACCAAGTCTGGTTACTAGAGCAACAGAGCCTCAATGGAAGTCGTGTTCTAGATTGGAATTTAGAATGGAATGTGCCAGGAGAAAGCCCCTCAAGTTTGTCTCACTACTTGTTGTTCGTGTTTTTAATTTTCTTTTTATTTTCTATTACAGCAAGTTTGATTACAATGTTTGGCTTGTTGTAGGTGTGGAAATGTGGTTCTTTTACACATATACAGATGTCTGTTCTTCCTGGGATCCTTTTCCCATGTACGTTAGGACAGAATGTTGAGTAGTCTTCTCTTGGTATTCCGTAGGTCTTTGGTGATTATATATGTCACCTGTGTTTGATTATGTCTGTTAACCCCGATATCGTAATGAAACCAATCCTCACAGCTTTCCATTGGTGAACCATAAGTTTCTTTAATGAATCTGTGATTGCCCTTCTCCGTGGAAATATCTGCCCTGGTATCCATTTTTAGGTAACACCTATAAGTGATATGATACGATATGTGTCTTTCACTTTCTGACTTACTCCAAGTCACGTGATTACCTCTAGACTCATCTACGGGGCTGCAAATGGCATTGTGTCCTTTTTTTTCCTTGGCTTCTATTCTGCCTTAGCGAGGTCCATTTTCAACAATGTGATTCCCTGAGGGTTGTGAATTAGCTGACCTGGGCAGCCTTACCCTGCCGGCCGGCCCTCCCCAGGTGTGCCTGGTTGAGGTCAATATAAACAGCTCTCCAGGCAGCAATAGCCCCTGAAGTTGTGCCTGACTCCATATTCTCTGCCCCGTCAGCAGTCTCGGGGCTGTGCTGGTGGGAGGGAGTGAGAGGCCAAGGCTTTGTTGGTGGCCCGGTGTGAGTGGGGCTCTGCTGGCCTTTCTGCAGGAGTTGCCAGGCTGCCACCTGTAAAGAAGAGGATGTGTCACCCATACCTTCCGATGGAATTTCTCTCCGGACAGAGGTGAGGAAGGAAAAAAGCAGTGGGGGCCGGGACAGGAGTGGTATCTCAGGCAGGGCAATAGAAAGCTTCCAGAAGAGCGCCCGGGGCCAGGACCATCCTGGCTGGCCTGCAGGCACCAAGTTGGCCTGCGTGCTGTCGCTGGTGTGGCTCCACGGCCCTTCCTCTAGGCTTTCAAGCCCTTGTACATATTCAGGTGTTTTACCTGGGAAGGGTGGGAACAGTTCAGCAGCAGCTGGCCTGGGACTCCGCTCACGTTTACTCACAGATGACTCAGCATGGTCCCCCAGCTTTGCAATGAGGACGCTCCTTGCATGGGGGGTGGGTTGCTGGCTGTATGGGAGGTGATTCCCCACCTCTGACCAATTTCAGAATTGTTTACCACTGGAGCAAGTGCCCTGATAGGGTTTCCCTCTGTATAACTGGTGGGTTCAGGTTTTTTTTTTCTTTTATGGTTCAAGTTAGATTTGATTCCTCTTTTATGTATTTATAGATATAAGCATGGAAATAATTCATTCCTATAAATACATCTGTGTGAAGGGAAGAACTTTTTTCTGTTTTATTTTAAATTTTTTTTTTAAATTTTGAAATTTAATTTTATTTTTTTTATACAGCAGGTTATTATTAGTTATGTATATTGTGCATATACATGTATACAGGTCAATCCCAATCTCCCAACTCATCCCACCACCACCACCCCATGGCTTCCCACACTTGGTGTCCATACGTTTGTTCTCTACCTCTGTGTCTCTATTTCTTCCCTGAAATCCAGTTCCTCTGTATCATTTTTTAGGGTCCAAATATATGCATTAATATACAATATTTGTTTTCCTCTTTCTGACTTACTTCATTCTGTATGACAGTCTCTAGATCCATCGATGTCTCTACAAATGACCCAGTTTCATTCCTTTTTATGGCTGAGTAATATTCCATTTTATATATGTACCACATCTTTATCCATTCATCTGTCTGTGGACATTTAGGTTGCTTGCATTACCTGGCTATTGTAAATAGTGCTGCAATGAACATTGTGGTGAATGTGCCTTTTTGATTTATGGTTTTCTCTGGGTATGTGCCCAGAAGTGGGATTGCTGGATCAGATGGTAATTCTATTTCTAGTTTTTTTAAGGAAACTCCATACTGTTCTCCATAGTGACTGTATCAATTTACATCCCCACCAATAGTGGAAGAGGGCTCCTTTTGTCCACACCCTCCCCAGAATTTGTTGTTTGTAGATTTTCTGATGATGCCGATTCTAACAGGTGTGAGGTGATACCTCATTGTAGTTTTGATTTGCATTTCTCTAATAATTAGTGCTGTTGAGCAGCTTTTCATGTGCATCTTGGCCATCTCTGTGTCTTCTTTGAAGAAACGTCTCTTTAGATCTTCTGCCCATTTTTGTATTGGGTTGTTTGTTTTTTTAATAGTAAGCTGCATGAGCTGTTTATATATATATTGGAGATTAAACCTTTGTC
Organism: Mesoplodon densirostris; assembly: GCF_025265405.1. Taxonomy (NCBI): domain Eukaryota; kingdom Metazoa; phylum Chordata; class Mammalia; order Artiodactyla; family Ziphiidae; genus Mesoplodon; species Mesoplodon densirostris. Next base: position 244,905,053 of record NC_082661.1, read on the forward strand.
CATTGATTCATTTGCAACGATTTTCGCCCATTCTGAGGGATGCCTTTTTCCATTCCCGTTTTTTGAACAAAAAAGGAAAGAAAGAAAAAGAAGCAGAACACTAATGTGCGTAAAATATGCCTTTTGAAACGGTCGTTTTGAAATATGGACGTCCTTTGAATTTTTTGGTCGATATGTGACCCAGGATTTGTTTTCAGGGCAGGTGTCATTTACAGGCCTGCAATGATTTTGAATATCATCTGACCATTAGCGCTGGGATTAAAGCTGCTGTTGCGTGAAACGGCCACAAGGTGGCAGCAGTTCTCCCTTACCAAATCTGGTTACTAGAGCAACAGAGCCTCAATGGAAGTCGTGTTCTAGATTGGAATTTAGAATGGAATGTGCCAGGAGAAAGCCCCTCAAGTTTGTCTCACTACTTCTTGTTCGTGTTTTTAATTTTCTTTTTATTTTCTATTACAGCAAGTTTGATTACAATGTTTGGCTTGTTGTAGGTGTGGAAGATGTGGTTCTTTTACACATATACAGATGTCTGTTCTTCCTGGGATCCTTTTCCCATGTAGGTTGGGACAGAATGTTGAGTAGTCTTCTCTGGGTATTCCGTAGGTCTTTGGTGATTATATATGTCACCTGTGTTTGATTATGTCTGTTAACCCCAATAGCATAATGAAACCAATCCTCACAGCTTTCCATTGGTGAACCATAAGATTCTTTAATGAATCTGTGATTGCCCTTCTCCGTGGAAATATCTGCCCTGGTATCCATTTTTAGGTAACACCTATAAGTGATATGATACGATATGTGTCTTTCACTTTCTGACTTACTCCAAGTCACGTGATTACCTCTAGACTCATCTACGGGGCTGCAAATGGCATTGTGTCCTTTTTTTCCTTGGCTTCTATTCTGCCTTAGCGAGGTCCATTTTCAACAATGTGATTCCCTGAGGGTTGTGGATTAGCTGACCTGGGCAGCCTTACCCTGCCGGCCGGCCCTCCCCAGGTGTGCCTGGTTGAGGTCAATATAAACAGCGCTCCAGGCAGCAATAGACCCTGAAGTTGTGCCTGACTCCATATTCTCTGCCCCGTCAGCAGTCTCAGGGCTGTGCTGGTGGGAGGGAGTGAGGGGCCAATGCTTTGTTGGTGGCCCGGTGTGAGTGGGGCTCTGCTGGCCTTTCTGCAGGAGTTGCCAGGCTGCCACCTGTAAAGAAGAGGATGTGTCACCCATACCTTCCGATGGAATTTCTCTCCGGACAGAGGTGAGGAAGGAAAAAAGCAGTGGGGGCCGGGAAAGGAGTGGTATCTCAGGCAGGGCAATAGAAGGCTACCAGAACAGCGCCCGGGGCCAGGACCATCCTGGCTGGCCTGCAGGCACCAAGTTGGCCTGCGTGCTGTCACTGGTGTGGCTCCACGGCCCTTCCTCTAGGCTTTCAAGCCCTTGTACATATTCAGGTGTTTTACCTGGGAAGGGTGGGAACAGTTCAGCAGCAGCTGGCCTGGGGCTCAGCTCACGTTTACTCACAGATGCCTCAGCACGGTCCCCCAGCTTTGCAATGAGGACGCTCCTTGCATGGGGGGTGGGTTGCTGGCTGTATGGGAGGTGATTCCCCACCTCTGACCAATTTCAGAATTGTTTACTGCTGGAGCAAGTGCCCTGATATGGTTTTCCTCTGTATAACTGGTGGGTTCAGGTTTTTTTTTTTCTTTTATGGTTCAAGTTAGATTTGATTCCTCTTTTATGTATTTATAGATATAAGCATGGAAAAAATTTATTCCTATAAATACATTTGTGTGAAGGGAATAACTTTTTTCTGTTTTATTTTAAAATTTTATTTTTTAAAATTTTGAAATTTAATTTTATTTTTTTTATACAGCAGGTTATTATTAGTTATGTATTTTGTGCATATACATGTATACAGGTCAATCCCAGTCTCCCAACTCATCCCACCACCACCACCCCATGGCTTCCCACACTTGGTGTCCATACGTTTGTTCTCTACCTCTGTGTCTCTATTTCTTCCCTGCAATCCAGTTCCTCTGTACCATTTTTTAGGGTCCAAATATATGCATTAATATACAATATTTGTTTTCCTCTTTCTGACTTACTTCATTCTGTATGACAGTCTCTAGATCCATCGATGTCTCTACAAATGACCAAGTTTCATTCCTTTTTATGGCTGAGTAATATTCCATTTTATATATGTACCACATCTTTATCCATTCATCTGTCTGTGGACATTTAGGTTGCTTGCATTACCTGGCTATTGTAAATAGTGCTGCAATGAACATTGTGGTGAATGTGCCTTTTTGATTTATGGTTTTCTCTGGGTATGTGCCCAGAAGTGGGATTGCTGGATCAGATGGTAATTCTATTTCTAGTTTTTTTAAGGAAACTCCATACTGTTCTCCATAGTGACTGTATCAATTTACATCCCCACCAATAGTGGAAGAGGGCTCCTTTTGTCCACACCCTCCCCAGAATTTGTTGTTTGTAGATTTTCTGATGATGCCGATTCTAACAGGTGTGAGGTGATACCTCATTGTAGTTTTGATTTGCATTTCTCTAATAATTAGTGCTGTTGAGCAGCTTTTCATGTGCATCTTGGCCATCTCTGTGTCTTCTTTGAAGAAACGTCTCTTTAGATCTTCTGCCCATTTTTGTATTGGGTTGTTTGTTTTTTAAATAGTAAGCTGCATGAGCTGTTTATATATATATTGGAGATTAAACCTTTGTCCATTGATTCATTTGCAACAATTTTCGCCCATTCTGAGGGATGCCTTTTTCCATTCCCGTTTTTTGAACAAAAAAGGAAAGAAAGAAAAAGAAGCAGAACACTAATGTGCGTAAAATATGCCTTTGGAAATGGTCGTTTTGAAATATGGACGTCCTTTGAATTTTTTGGTCGATATGTGACCCCAGGATTTGTTTTCAGGGCAGGTGTCATTTACAGGCCTGCAATGATTTTGAATATCAACTGACCATTAGCGCTGGGATTAAAGCTGCTGTTGCGTGAAACGGCCACAAGGTGGCAGCAGTTCTCCCTTACCAAATCTGGTTACTAGAGCAACAGAGCCTCAATGGAAGTCGTGTTCTAGATTGGAATTTAGAATGGAATGTGCCAGGAGAAAGCCCCTCAAGTTTGTCTCACTACTTGTTGTTCGTGTTTTTAATTTTCTTTTTATTTTCTATTACAGCAAGTTTGATTACAATGTTTGGCTTGTTGTAGGTGTGGACGATGTGGTTCTTTTACACATATACAGATGTCTGTTCTTCCTGGGATCCTTTTCCCATGTACGTTAGGACAGAATGTTGAGTAGTCTTCTCTTGGTATTCCGTAGGTCTTTGGTGATTATATATGTCACCTGTGTTTGATTATGTCTGTTAACCCCGATATCGTAATGAAACCAATCCTCACAGCTTTCCATTGGTGAACCATAAGTTTCTTTAATGAATCTGTGATTGCCCTTCTCCGTGGAAATATCTGCCCTGGTATCCATTTTTAGGTAACACCTATAAGTGATATGATACGATATGTGTCTTTCACTTTCTGACTTACTCCAAGTCACGTGATTACCTCTAGACTCATCTACGGGGCTGCAAATGGCATTGTGTCCTTTTTTTTCCTTGGCTCCTATTCTGCCTTAGCGAGGTCCATTTTCAACAATGTGATTCCCTGAGGGTTGTGGATTAGCTGACCTGGGCAGCCTTACCCTGCCGGCCGGCCCTCCCCAGGTGTGCCTGGTTGAGGTCAATATAAACAGCTCTGCAGGCAGCAATAGCCCCTGAAGTTGTGCCTGACTCCATATTCTCTGCCCCGTCAGCAGTCTCGGGGCTGTGCTGGTGGGAGGGAGTGAGGGGCCAAGGCTTTGTTGGTGGCGTGGTGTGAGTGGGGCTCTGCTGGCCTTTCTGCAGGAGTTGCCAGGCTGCCACCTGTAAAGAAGAGGATGTGTCACCCATACCTTCCGATGGAATTTCTCTACGGACAGAGGTGAGGAAGGAAAAAAGCAGTGGGGGCCGGGACAGGAGGGGTATCTCAGGCAGGGCAATAGAAAGCTTCCAGAAGAGCGCCAGGGGGCAGGACCATCCTGGCTGGCCTGCAGGCACCAAGTTGGCCTGCGTGCTGTCGCTGGTGTGGCTCCACGGCCCTTCCTCTAGGCTTTCAAGCCCTTGTACATATTCAGGTGTTTTACCTGGGAAGGGTGGGAACAGTTCAGCAGCAGCTGGCCTGGGGCTCAGCTCACGTTTACTCACAGATGCCTCAGCACGGTCCCCCAGCTTTGCAATGAGGACGCTCCTTGCATGGGGGGTGGGTTGCTGGCTGTATGGGAGGAGATTCCCCACCTCTGACCAATTTCAGTATTGTTTACCACTGGAGCAAGTGCCCTGTAGGGTTTCCCTCTGTATAACTGGTGGGTTCAGGTTTTGTTTTTTTCTTTTATGGTTCAAGTTAGATTTGATTCCTCTTTTATGTATTTATAGATATAAGCATGGAAATAATTCATTCCTATAAATACATCTGTGTGAAGGGAAGAACTTTTTTCTGTTTTATTTTAAAATTTTATTTTTTAAAATTTTGAAATTTAATTTTATTTTTTTTATACAGCAGGTTATTATTAGTTATGTATTTTGTGCACATACATGTATACAGGTCAATCCCAGTCTCCCAACTCATCCCACCACCACCACCCCATGGCTTCCCACACTTGGTGTCCATACGTTTGTTCTCTACCTCTGTGTCTCTATTTCTTCCCTGCAATCCAGTTCCTCTGTACCATTTTTTAGGGTCCAAATATATGCATTAATATACAATATTTGTTTTCCTCTTTCTGACTTACTTCATTCTGTATGACAGTCTCTAGATCCATCGATGTCTCTACAAATGACCCAGTTTCATTCCTTTTTATGGCTGAGTAATATTCCATTTTATATATGTACCACATCTTTATCCATTCATCTGTCTGTGGACATTTAGGTTGCTTGCATTACCTGGCTATTGTAAATAGTGCTGCAATGAACATTGTGGTGAATGTGCCTTTTTGATTTATGGTTTTCTCTGGGTATGTGCCCAGAAGTGGGATTGCTGGATCAGATGGTAATTCTATTTCTAGTTTTTTTAAGGAAACTCCATACTGTTCTCCATAGTGACTGTATCAATTTACATCCCCACCAATAGTGGAAGAGGGCTCCTTTTGTCCACACCCTCCCCAGAATTTGTTGTTTGTAGATTTTCTGATGATGCCGATTTTAACAGGTGTGGGGTGATACCTCATTGTAGTTTTGATTTGCATTTCTCTAATAATTAGTGCTGCTGAGCAGCTCTTCATGTGCATCTTGGCCATCTCTGTGTCTTCTTTGAAGAAACGTCTCTTTAGATCTTCTGCCCATTTTTGTATTGGGTTGTTTGTTTTTTTAATAGTAAGCTGCATGAGCTGTTTATATATATATATTGGAGATTAAACCTTTGTCCATTGATTCATTTGCAACGATTTTCGCCCATTCTGAGGGATGCCTGTTTCCATTCCCGTTTTTTGAACAAAAAAGGAAAGAAAGAAAAAGAAGCAGAACACTAATGTGCGTAAAATATGCCTTTTGAAACGGTCGTTTGGAAATATGGACGTCCTTTGAATTTTTTGGTCGATATGTGACCCCAGGATTTGTTTTCAGGGCAGGTGTCATTTACAGGCCTGCAATGATTTTGAATATCAACTGACCATTGGCGCTGGGATTAAAGCTGCTGTTGCGTGAAACGGCCACAAGGTGGCAGCAGTTCTCCCTTACCAAATCTGGTTACTAGAGCAACAGAGCCTCAATGGAAGTCGTGTTCTAGATTGGAATTTAGAATGGAATGTGCCAGGAGAAAGCCCCTCAAGTTTGTCTCACTACTTGTTGTTCGTGTTTTTAATTTTCTTTTTATTTTCTATTACAGCAAGTTTGATTACAATGTTTGGCTTGTTGTAGGTGTGGAAATGTGGTTCTTTTACACATATACAGATGTCTGTTCTTCCTGGGATCCTTTTCCCATGTACGTTAGGACAGAATGTTGAGTAGTCTTCTCTTGGTATTCCGTAGGTCTTTGGTGATTATATATGTCACCTGTGTTTGATTATGTCTGTTAACCCCGATATCGTAATGAAACCAATCCTCACAGCTTTCCATTGGTGAACCATAAGTTTCTTTAATGAATCTGTGATTGCCCTTCTCCGTGGAAATATCTGCCCTGGTATCCATTTTTAGGTAACACCTATAAGTGATATGATACGATATGTGTCTTTCACTTTCTGACTTACTCCAAGTCACGTGATTACCTCTAGACTCATCTACGGGGCTGCAAATGGCATTGTGTCCTTTTTTTTCCTTGGCTTCTATTCTGCCTTAGCGAGGTCCATTTTCAACAATGTGATTCCCTGAGGGTTGTGAATTAGCTGACCTGGGCAGCCTTACCCTGCCGGCCGGCCCTCCCCAGGTGTGCCTGGTTGAGGTCAATATAAACAGCTCTCCAGGCAGCAATAGCCCCTGAAGTTGTGCCTGACTCCATATTCTCTGCCCCGTCAGCAGTCTCGGGGCTGTGCTGGTGGGAGGGAGTGAGAGGCCAAGGCTTTGTTGGTGGCCCGGTGTGAGTGGGGCTCTGCTGGCCTTTCTGCAGGAGTTGCCAGGCTGCCACCTGTAAAGAAGAGGATGTGTCACCCATACCTTCCGATGGAATTTCTCTCCGGACAGAGGTGAGGAAGGAAAAAAGCAGTGGGGGCCGGGACAGGAGTGGTATCTCAGGCAGGGCAATAGAAAGCTTCCAGAAGAGCGCCCGGGGCCAGGACCATCCTGGCTGGCCTGCAGGCACCAAGTTGGCCTGCGTGCTGTCGCTGGTGTGGCTCCACGGCCCTTCCTCTAGGCTTTCAAGCCCTTGTACATATTCAGGTGTTTTACCTGGGAAGGGTGGGAACAGTTCAGCAGCAGCTGGCCTGGGACTCCGCTCACGTTTACTCACAGATGCCTCAGCATGGTCCCCCAGCTTTGCAATGAGGACGCTCCTTGCATGGGGGGTGGGTTGCTGGCTGTATGGGAGGTGATTCCCCACCTCTGACCAATTTCAGAATTGTTTACCACTGGAGCAAGTGCCCTGATAGGGTTTCCCTCTGTATAACTGGTGGGTTCAGGTTTTTTTTTTCTTTTATGGTTCAAGTTAGATTTGATTCCTCTTTTATGTATTTATAGATATAAGCATGGAAATAATTCATTCCTATAAATACATCTGTGTGAAGGGAAGAACTTTTTTCTGTTTTATTTTAAATTTTTTTTTTAAATTTTGAAATTTAATTTTATTTTTTTTATACAGCAGGTTATTATTAGTTATGTATATTGTGCATATACATGTATACAGGTCAATCCCAATCTCCCAACTCATCCCACCACCACCACCCCATGGCTTCCCACACTTGGTGTCCATACGTTTGTTCTCTACCTCTGTGTCTCTATTTCTTCCCTGAAATCCAGTTCCTCTGTATCATTTTTTAGGGTCCAAATATATGCATTAATATACAATATTTGTTTTCCTCTTTCTGACTTACTTCATTCTGTATGACAGTCTCTAGATCCATCGATGTCTCTACAAATGACCCAGTTTCATTCCTTTTTATGGCTGAGTAATATTCCATTTTATATATGTACCACATCTTTATCCATTCATCTGTCTGTGGACATTTAGGTTGCTTGCATTACCTGGCTATTGTAAATAGTGCTGCAATGAACATTGTGGTGAATGTGCCTTTTTGATTTATGGTTTTCTCTGGGTATGTGCCCAGAAGTGGGATTGCTGGATCAGATGGTAATTCTATTTCTAGTTTTTTTAAGGAAACTCCATACTGTTCTCCATAGTGACTGTATCAATTTACATCCCCACCAATAGTGGAAGAGGGCTCCTTTTGTCCACACCCTCCCCAGAATTTGTTGTTTGTAGATTTTCTGATGATGCCGATTCTAACAGGTGTGAGGTGATACCTCATTGTAGTTTTGATTTGCATTTCTCTAATAATTAGTGCTGTTGAGCAGCTTTTCATGTGCATCTTGGCCATCTCTGTGTCTTCTTTGAAGAAACGTCTCTTTAGATCTTCTGCCCATTTTTGTATTGGGTTGTTTGTTTTTTTAATAGTAAGCTGCATGAGCTGTTTATATATATATTGGAGATTAAACCTTTGTCCATTGATTCATTTGCAACGATTTTCGCCCATTCTGAGGGATGCCTTTTTCCATTCCCGTTTTTTGAACAAAAAAGGAAAGAAAGAAAAAGAAGCAGAACACTAATGTGCGTAAAATATGCCTTTTGAAACGGTCGTTTTGAAATATGGACGTCCTTTGAATTTTTTGGTCGATATGTGACCCAGGATTTGTTTTCAGGGCAGGTGTCATTTACAGGCCTGCAATGATTTTGAATATCATCTGACCATTAGCGCTGGGATTAAAGCTGCTGTTGCGTGAAACGGCCACAAGGTGGCAGCAGTTCTCCCTTACCAAATCTGGTTACTAGAGCAACAGAGCCTCAATGGAAGTCGTGTTCTAGATTGGAATTTAGAATGGAATGTGCCAGGAGAAAGCCCCTCAAGTTTGTCTCACTACTTCTTGTTCGTGTTTTTAATTTTCTTTTTATTTTCTATTACAGCAAGTTTGATTACAATGTTTGGCTTGTTGTAGGTGTGGAAGATGTGGTTCTTTTACACATATACAGATGTCTGTTCTTCCTGGGATCCTTTTCCCATGTAGGTTGGGACAGAATGTTGAGTAGTCTTCTCTGGGTATTCCGTAGGTCTTTGGTGATTATATATGTCACCTGTGTTTGATTATGTCTGTTAACCCCAATAGCATAATGAAACCAATCCTCACAGCTTTCCATTGGTGAACCATAAGATTCTTTAATGAATCTGTGATTGCCCTTCTCCGTGGAAATATCTGCCCTGGTATCCATTTTTAGGTAACACCTATAAGTGATATGATACGATATGTGTCTTTCACTTTCTGACTTACTCCAAGTCACGTGATTACCTCTAGACTCATCTACGGGGCTGCAAATGGCATTGTGTCCTTTTTTTCCTTGGCTTCTATTCTGCCTTAGCGAGGTCCATTTTCAACAATGTGATTCCCTGAGGGTTGTGGATTAGCTGACCTGGGCAGCCTTACCCTGCCGGCCGGCCCTCCCCAGGTGTGCCTGGTTGAGGTCAATATAAACAGCGCTCCAGGCAGCAATAGACCCTGAAGTTGTGCCTGACTCCATATTCTCTGCCCCGTCAGCAGTCTCAGGGCTGTGCTGGTGGGAGGGAGTGAGGGGCCAATGCTTTGTTGGTGGCCCGGTGTGAGTGGGGCTCTGCTGGCCTTTCTGCAGGAGTTGCCAGGCTGCCACCTGTAAAGAAGAGGATGTGTCACCCATACCTTCCGATGGAATTTCTCTCCGGACAGAGGTGAGGAAGGAAAAAAGCAGTGGGGGCCGGGAAAGGAGTGGTATCTCAGGCAGGGCAATAGAAGGCTACCAGAACAGCGCCCGGGGCCAGGACCATCCTGGCTGGCCTGCAGGCACCAAGTTGGCCTGCGTGCTGTCACTGGTGTGGCTCCACGGCCCTTCCTCTAGGCTTTCAAGCCCTTGTACATATTCAGGTGTTTTACCTGGGAAGGGTGGGAACAGTTCAGCAGCAGCTGGCCTGGGGCTCAGCTCACGTTTACTCACAGATGCCTCAGCACGGTCCCCCAGCTTTGCAATGAGGACGCTCCTTGCATGGGGGGTGGGTTGCTGGCTGTATGGGAGGTGATTCCCCACCTCTGACCAATTTCAGAATTGTTTACTGCTGGAGCAAGTGCCCTGATATGGTTTTCCTCTGTATAACTGGTGGGTTCAGGTTTTTTTTTTTCTTTTATGGTTCAAGTTAGATTTGATTCCTCTTTTATGTATTTATAGATATAAGCATGGAAAAAATTTATTCCTATAAATACATTTGTGTGAAGGGAATAACTTTTTTCTGTTTTATTTTAAAATTTTATTTTTTAAAATTTTGAAATTTAATTTTATTTTTTTTATACAGCAGGTTATTATTAGTTATGTATTTTGTGCATATACATGTATACAGGTCAATCCCAGTCTCCCAACTCATCCCACCACCACCACCCCATGGCTTCCCACACTTGGTGTCCATACGTTTGTTCTCTACCTCTGTGTCTCTATTTCTTCCCTGCAATCCAGTTCCTCTGTACCATTTTTTAGGGTCCAAATATATGCATTAATATACAATATTTGTTTTCCTCTTTCTGACTTACTTCATTCTGTATGACAGTCTCTAGATCCATCGATGTCTCTACAAATGACCAAGTTTCATTCCTTTTTATGGCTGAGTAATATTCCATTTTATATATGTACCACATCTTTATCCATTCATCTGTCTGTGGACATTTAGGTTGCTTGCATTACCTGGCTATTGTAAATAGTGCTGCAATGAACATTGTGGTGAATGTGCCTTTTTGATTTATGGTTTTCTCTGGGTATGTGCCCAGAAGTGGGATTGCTGGATCAGATGGTAATTCTATTTCTAGTTTTTTTAAGGAAACTCCATACTGTTCTCCATAGTGACTGTATCAATTTACATCCCCACCAATAGTGGAAGAGGGCTCCTTTTGTCCACACCCTCCCCAGAATTTGTTGTTTGTAGATTTTCTGATGATGCCGATTCTAACAGGTGTGAGGTGATACCTCATTGTAGTTTTGATTTGCATTTCTCTAATAATTAGTGCTGTTGAGCAGCTTTTCATGTGCATCTTGGCCATCTCTGTGTCTTCTTTGAAGAAACGTCTCTTTAGATCTTCTGCCCATTTTTGTATTGGGTTGTTTGTTTTTTAAATAGTAAGCTGCATGAGCTGTTTATATATATATTGGAGATTAAACCTTTGTCCATTGATTCATTTGCAACAATTTTCGCCCATTCTGAGGGATGCCTTTTTCCATTCCCGTTTTTTGAACAAAAAAGGAAAGAAAGAAAAAGAAGCAGAACACTAATGTGCGTAAAATATGCCTTTGGAAATGGTCGTTTTGAAATATGGACGTCCTTTGAATTTTTTGGTCGATATGTGACCCCAGGATTTGTTTTCAGGGCAGGTGTCATTTACAGGCCTGCAATGATTTTGAATATCAACTGACCATTAGCGCTGGGATTAAAGCTGCTGTTGCGTGAAACGGCCACAAGGTGGCAGCAGTTCTCCCTTACCAAATCTGGTTACTAGAGCAACAGAGCCTCAATGGAAGTCGTGTTCTAGATTGGAATTTAGAATGGAATGTGCCAGGAGAAAGCCCCTCAAGTTTGTCTCACTACTTGTTGTTCGTGTTTTTAATTTTCTTTTTATTTTCTATTACAGCAAGTTTGATTACAATGTTTGGCTTGTTGTAGGTGTGGACGATGTGGTTCTTTTACACATATACAGATGTCTGTTCTTCCTGGGATCCTTTTCCCATGTACGTTAGGACAGAATGTTGAGTAGTCTTCTCTTGGTATTCCGTAGGTCTTTGGTGATTATATATGTCACCTGTGTTTGATTATGTCTGTTAACCCCGATATCGTAATGAAACCAATCCTCACAGCTTTCCATTGGTGAACCATAAGTTTCTTTAATGAATCTGTGATTGCCCTTCTCCGTGGAAATATCTGCCCTGGTATCCATTTTTAGGTAACACCTATAAGTGATATGATACGATATGTGTCTTTCACTTTCTGACTTACTCCAAGTCACGTGATTACCTCTAGACTCATCTACGGGGCTGCAAATGGCATTGTGTCCTTTTTTTTCCTTGGCTCCTATTCTGCCTTAGCGAGGTCCATTTTCAACAATGTGATTCCCTGAGGGTTGTGGATTAGCTGACCTGGGCAGCCTTACCCTGCCGGCCGGCCCTCCCCAGGTGTGCCTGGTTGAGGTCAATATAAACAGCTCTGCAGGCAGCAATAGCCCCTGAAGTTGTGCCTGACTCCATATTCTCTGCCCCGTCAGCAGTCTCGGGGCTGTGCTGGTGGGAGGGAGTGAGGGGCCAAGGCTTTGTTGGTGGCGTGGTGTGAGTGGGGCTCTGCTGGCCTTTCTGCAGGAGTTGCCAGGCTGCCACCTGTAAAGAAGAGGATGTGTCACCCATACCTTCCGATGGAATTTCTCTACGGACAGAGGTGAGGAAGGAAAAAAGCAGTGGGGGCCGGGACAGGAGGGGTATCTCAGGCAGGGCAATAGAAAGCTTCCAGAAGAGCGCCAGGGGGCAGGACCATCCTGGCTGGCCTGCAGGCACCAAGTTGGCCTGCGTGCTGTCGCTGGTGTGGCTCCACGGCCCTTCCTCTAGGCTTTCAAGCCCTTGTACATATTCAGGTGTTTTACCTGGGAAGGGTGGGAACAGTTCAGCAGCAGCTGGCCTGGGGCTCAGCTCACGTTTACTCACAGATGCCTCAGCACGGTCCCCCAGCTTTGCAATGAGGACGCTCCTTGCATGGGGGGTGGGTTGCTGGCTGTATGGGAGGAGATTCCCCACCTCTGACCAATTTCAGTATTGTTTACCACTGGAGCAAGTGCCCTGTAGGGTTTCCCTCTGTATAACTGGTGGGTTCAGGTTTTGTTTTTTTCTTTTATGGTTCAAGTTAGATTTGATTCCTCTTTTATGTATTTATAGATATAAGCATGGAAATAATTCATTCCTATAAATACATCTGTGTGAAGGGAAGAACTTTTTTCTGTTTTATTTTAAAATTTTATTTTTTAAAATTTTGAAATTTAATTTTATTTTTTTTATACAGCAGGTTATTATTAGTTATGTATTTTGTGCACATACATGTATACAGGTCAATCCCAGTCTCCCAACTCATCCCACCACCACCACCCCATGGCTTCCCACACTTGGTGTCCATACGTTTGTTCTCTACCTCTGTGTCTCTATTTCTTCCCTGCAATCCAGTTCCTCTGTACCATTTTTTAGGGTCCAAATATATGCATTAATATACAATATTTGTTTTCCTCTTTCTGACTTACTTCATTCTGTATGACAGTCTCTAGATCCATCGATGTCTCTACAAATGACCCAGTTTCATTCCTTTTTATGGCTGAGTAATATTCCATTTTATATATGTACCACATCTTTATCCATTCATCTGTCTGTGGACATTTAGGTTGCTTGCATTACCTGGCTATTGTAAATAGTGCTGCAATGAACATTGTGGTGAATGTGCCTTTTTGATTTATGGTTTTCTCTGGGTATGTGCCCAGAAGTGGGATTGCTGGATCAGATGGTAATTCTATTTCTAGTTTTTTTAAGGAAACTCCATACTGTTCTCCATAGTGACTGTATCAATTTACATCCCCACCAATAGTGGAAGAGGGCTCCTTTTGTCCACACCCTCCCCAGAATTTGTTGTTTGTAGATTTTCTGATGATGCCGATTCTAACAGGTGTGAGGTGATACCTCATTGTAGTTTTGATTTGCATTTCTCTAATAATTAGTGCTGTTGAGCAGCTTTTCATGTGCATCTTGGCCATCTCTGTGTCTTCTTTGAAGAAAAGTCTCTTTAGATCTGCCCATTTTTGTATTGGGTTGTTTGTTTTTTTAATAGTAAGCTGCATGAGCTGTTTATATATATATTGGAGATTAAACCTTTGTCCATTGATTCGTTTGCAACGATTTTCGCCCATTCTGAGGGATGCCTTTTCCATTCCCGTTTTTTGAACAAAAAAGGAAAGAAAGAAAAAGAAGCAGAACACTAATGTGCGTAAAATATGCCTTTTGAAACGGTCGTTTTGAAATATGGACGTCCTTTGAATTTTTTGGTCGATATGTGACCCCAGGATTTGTTTTCAGGGCAGGTGTCATTTACAGGCCTGCAATGATTTTGAATATCAACTGACCATTAGCGCTGGGATTAAAGCTGCTGTTGCGTGAAACGGCCACAAGGTGGCAGCAGTTCTCCCTTACCAAATCTGGTTACTAGAGCAACAGAGCCTCAATGGAAGTCGTGTTCTAGATTGGAATTTAGAATGGAATGTGCCAGGAGAAAGCCCCTCAAGTTTGTCTCACTACTTGTTGTTCGTGTTTTTAATTTTCTTTTTATTTTCTATTACAGCAAGTTTGATTACAATGTTTGGCTTGTTGTAGGTGTGGAAGATGTGGTTCTTTTACACATATACAGATGTCTGTTCTTCCTGGGATCCTTTTCCCATGTACGTTAGGACAGAATGTTGAGTAGTCTTCTCTTGGTATTCCGTAGGTCTTTGGTGATTATATATGTCACCTGTGTTTGATTATGTTTGTTAACCCCGATATCGTAATGAAACCAATCCTCACAGCTTTCCATTGGTGAACCATAAGTTTCTTTAAAGAATCTGTGATTGCCCTTCTCCGTGGAAATATCTGCCCTGGTATCCATTTTCAGGTAACACCTATAAGTGATATGATACGATATGTGTCTTTCACTTTCTGACTTACTCCAAGTCACGTGATTACCTCTAGACTCATCTACGGGGCTGCAAATGGCATTGTGTCCTTTTTTTTCCTTGGCTCCTATTCTGCCTTAGCGAGGTTCATTTTCAACAATGTGATTCCCTGAGGGTTGTGGATTAGCTGACCTGGGCAGCCTTACCCTGCCGGCCGGCCCTCCCCAGGTGTGCCTGGTTGAGGTCAATATAAACAGCTCTCCAGGCAGCAATAGCCCCTGAAGTTGTGCCTGACTCCATATTCTCTGCCCCGTCAGCAGTCTCGGGGCTGTGCTGGTGGGAGGGAGTGAGGGGCCAAGGCTTTGTTGGTGGCCCGGTGTGAGTGGGGCTCTGCTGGCCTTTCTGCAGGAGTTGCCAGGCTGCCACCTGTAAAGAAGAGGATGTGTCACCCATACCTTCCGATGGAATTTCTCTCCGGACAGAGGTGAGGAAGGAAAAAAGCAGTGGGGGCCGGGACAGGAGGGGTATCTCAGGCAGGGCAATAGAAAGCTTCCAGAAGAGCGCCCGGGGCCAGGACCATCCTGGCTGGCCTGCAGGCACCAAGTTGGCCTGCGTGCTGTCGCTGGTGTGGCTCCACGGCCCTTCCTCTAGGCTTTCAAGCCCTTGTACATATTCAGGTGTTTTACCTGGGAAGGGTGGGAACAGTTCAGCAGCAGCTGGCCTGGGGCTCAGCTCACGTTTACTCACAGATGCCTCAGCACGGTCCCCCAGCTTTGCAATGAGGACGCTCCTTGCATGGGGGGTGGGTTGCTGGCTGTATGGGAGGAGATTCCCCACCTCTGACCAATTTCAGTATTGTTTACCACTGGAGCAAGTGCCCTGTAGGGTTTCCCTCTGTATAACTGGTGGGTTCAGGTTTTGTTTTTTTCTTTTATGGTTCAAGTTAGATTTGATTCCTCTTTTATGTATTTATAGATATAAGCATGGAAATAATTCATTCCTATAAATACATCTGTGTGAAGGGAAGAACTTTTTTCTGTTTTATTTTAAAATTTTATTTTTTAAAATTTTGAAATTTAATTTTATTTTTTTTATACAGCAGGTTATTATTAGTTATGTATTTTGTGCATATACATGTATACAGGTCAATCCCAGTCTCCCAACTCATCCCACCACCACCACCCCATGGCTTCCCACACTTGGTGTCCATACGTTTGTTCTCTACCTCTGTGTCTCTATTTCTTCCCTGCAATCCAGTTCCTCTGTACCATTTTTTAGGGTCCAAATATATGCATTAATATACAATATTTGTTTTCCTCTTTCTGACTTACTTCATTCTGTATGACAGTCTCTAGATCCATCGATGTCTCTACAAATGACCAAGTTTCATTCCTTTTTATGGCTGAGTAATATTCCATTTTATATATGTACCACATCTTTATCCATTCATCTGTCTGTGGACATTTAGGTTGCTTGCATTACCTGGCTATTGTAAATAGTGCTGCAATGAACATTGTGGTGAATGTGCCTTTTTGATTTATGGTTTTCTCTGGGTATGTGCCCAGAAGTGGGATTGCTGGATCAGATGGTAATTCTATTTCTAGTTTTTTTAAGGAAACTCCATACTGTTCTCCATAGTGACTGTATCAATTTACATCCCCACCAATAGTGGAAGAGGGCTCCTTTTGTCCACACCCTCCCCAGAATTTGTTGTTTGTAGATTTTCTGATGATGCCGATTCTAACAGGTGTGAGGTGATACCTCATTGTAGTTTTGATTTGCATTTCTCTAATAATTAGTGCTGTTGAGCAGCTTTTCATTTGCATCTTGGCCATCTCTGTGTCTTCTTTGAAGAAACGTCTCTTTAGATCTTCTGCCCATTTTTGTATTGGGTTGTTTGTTTTTTTAATAGTAAGCTGCATGAGCTGTTTATATATATATTGGAGATTAAACCTTTGTCCATTGATTCGTTTGCAACAATTTTCGCCAATTCTGAGGGATGCCTTTTTCCATTCCCGTTTTTTGAACAAAAAAGGAAAGAAAGAAAAAGAAGCAGAACACTAATGTGCGTAAAATATGCCTTTTGAAATGGTCGTTTTGAAATATGGACGTCCTTTGAATTTTTTGGTCGATATGTGACCCCAGGATTTGTTTTCAGGGCAGGTGTCATTTACAGGCGTGCAATGATTTTGAATATCAACTGACCATTAGCGCTGGGATTAAAGCTGCTGTTGCGTGAAACGGCCACAAGGTGGCAGCAGTTCTCCCTTACCAAATCTGGTTACTAGAGCAACAGAGCCTCAATGGAAGTCGTGTTCTAGATTGGAATTTAGAATGGAATGTGCCAGGAGAAAGCCCCTCAAGTTTGTCTCACTACTTGTTGTTCGTGTTTTTAATTTTCTTTTTATTTTCTATTACAGCAAGTTTGATTACAATGTTTGGCTTGTTGTAGGTGTGGAAGATGTGGTTCTTTTACACATATACAGATGTCTGTTCTTCCTGGGATCCTTTTCCCATGTACGTTAGGACAGAATGTTGAGTAGTCTTCTCTTGGTATTCCGTAGGTCTTTGGTGATTATATATGTCACCTGTGTTTGATTATGTCTGTTAACCCCGATATCGTAATGAAACCAATCCTCACAGCTTTCCATTGGTGAACCATAAGTTTCTTTAATGAATCTGTGATTGCCCTTCTCCGTGGAAATATCTGCCCTGGTATCCATTTTTAGGTAACACCTATAAGTGATATGATACGATATGTGTCTTTCACTTTCTGACTTACTCCAAGTCACGTGATTACCTCTAGACTCATCTACGGGGCTGCAAATGGCATTGTGTCCTTTTTTTTCCTTGGCTCCTATTCTGCCTTAGCGAGGTTCATTTTCAACAATGTGATTCCCTGAGGGTTGTGGATTAGCTGACCTGGGCAGCCTTACCCTGCCGGCCGGCCCTCCCCAGGTGTGCCTGGTTGAGGTCAATATAAACAGCTCTCCAGGCAGCAATAGCCCCTGAAGTTGTGCCTGACTCCATATTCTCTGCCCCGTCAGCAGTCTCGGGGCTGTGCTGGTGGGAGGGAGTGAGGGGCCAAGGCTTTGTTGGTGGCCCGGTGTGAGTGGGGCTCTGCTGGCCTTTCTGCAGGAGTTGCCAGGCTGCCACCTGTAAAGAAGAGGATGTGTCACCCATACCTTCCGATGGAATTTCTCTCTGGACAGAGGTGAGGAAGGAAAAAAGCAGTGGGGGCCGGGACAGGAGGGGTATCTCAGGCAGGGCAATAGAAAGCTTCCAGAAGAGCACCCGGGGCCAGGACCATCCTGGCTGGCCTGCAGGCACCAAGTTGGCCTGCGTGCTGTCGCTGGTGTGGCTCCACGGCCCTTCCTCTAGGCTTTCAAGCCCTTGTACATATTCAGGTGTTTTGCCTGGGAAGGGTGGGAACAGTTCAGCAGCAGCTGGCCTGGGGCTCAGCTCACGTTTACTCACAGATGCCTCAGCACGGTCCCCCAGCTTTGCAATGAGGACGCTCCTTGCATGGGGGGTGGGTTGCTGGCTGTATGGGAGGAGATTCCCCACCTCTGACCAATTTCAGTATTGTTTACCACTGGAGCAAGTGCCCTGTAGGGTTTCCCTCTGTATAACTGGTGGGTTCAGGTTTTGTTTTTTTCTTTTATGGTTCAAGTTAGATTTGATTCCTCTTTTATGTATTTATAGATATAAGCATGGAAATAATTCATTCCTATAAATACATCTGTGTGAAGGGAAGAACTTTTTTCTGTTTTATTTTAAAATTTTATTTTTTAAAATTTTGAAATTTAATTTTATTTTTTTTATACAGCAGGTTATTATTAGTTATGTATTTTGTGCATATACATGTATACAGGTCAATCCCAGTCTCCCAACTCATCCCACCACCACCACCCCATGGCTTCCCACACTTGGTGTCCATACGTTTGTTCTCTACCTCTGTGTCTCTATTTCTTCCCTGCAATCCAGTTCCTCTGTACCATTTTTTAGGGTCCAAATATATGCATTAATATACAATATTTGTTTTCCTCTTTCTGACTTACTTCATTCTGTATGACAGTCTCTAGATCCATCGATGTCTCTACAAATGACCAAGTTTCATTCCTTTTTATGGCTGAGTAATATTCCATTTTATATATGTACCACATCTTTATCCATTCATCTGTCTGTGGACATTTAGGTTGCTTGCATTACCTGGCTATTGTAAATAGTGCTGCAATGAACATTGTGGTGAATGTGCCTTTTTGATTTATGGTTTTCTCTGGGTATGTGCCCAGAAGTGGGATTGCTGGATCAGATGGTAATTCTATTTCTAGTTTTTTTAAGGAAACTCCATACTGTTCTCCATAGTGACTGTATCAATTTACATCCCCACCAATAGTGGAAGAGGGCTCCTTTTGTCCACACCCTCCCCAGAATTTGTTGTTTGTAGATTTTCTGATGATGCCGATTCTAACAGGTGTGAGGTGATACCTCATTGTAGTTTTGATTTGCATTTCTCTAATAATTAGTGCTGTTGAGCAGCTTTTCATTTGCATCTTGGCCATCTCTGTGTCTTCTTTGAAGAAACGTCTCTTTAGATCTTCTGCCCATTTTTGTATTGGGTTGTTTGTTTTTTTAATAGTAAGCTGCATGAGCTGTTTATATATATATTGGAGATTAAACCTTTGTCCATTGATTCGTTTGCAACAATTTTCGCCCATTCTGAGGGATGCCTTTTTCCATTCCCGTTTTTTGAACAAAAAAGGAAAGAAAGAAAAAGAAGCAGAACACTAATGTGCGTAAAATATGCCTTTTGAAATGGTCGTTTTGAAATATGGACGTCCTTTGAATTTTTTGGTCGATATGTGACCCCAGGATTTGTTTTCAGGGCAGGTGTCATTTACAGGCGTGCAATGATTTTGAATATCAACTGACCATTAGCGCTGGGATTAAAGCTGCTGTTGCGTGAAACGGCCACAAGGTGGCAGCAGTTCTCCCTTACCAAATCTGGTTACTAGAGCAACAGAGCCTCAATGGAAGTCGTGTTCTAGATTGGAATTTAGAATGGAATGTGCCAGGAGAAAGCCCCTCAAGTTTGTCTCACTACTTGTTGTTCGTGTTTTTAATTTTCTTTTTATTTTCTATTACAGCAAGTTTGATTACAATGTTTGGCTTGTTGTAGGTGTGGAAGATGTGGTTCTTTTACACATATACAGATGTCTGTTCTTCCTGGGATCCTTTTCCCATGTACGTTAGGACAGAATGTTGAGTAGTCTTCTCTTGGTATTCCGTAGGTCTTTGGTGATTATATATGTCACCTGTGTTTGATTATGTCTGTTAACCCCGATATCGTAATGAAACCAATCCTCACAGCTTTCCATTGGTGAACCATAAGTTTGTTTAATGAATCTGTGATTGCCCTTCTCCGTGGAAATATCTGCCCTGGTATCCATTTTTAGGTAACACCTATAAGTGATATGATACGATATGTGTCTTTCACTTTCTGACTTACTCCAAGTCACGTGATTACCTCTAGACTCATCTACGGGGCTGCAAATGGCATTGTGTCCTTTTTTTTCCTTGGCTCCTATTCTGCCTTAGCGAGGTTCATTTTCAACAATGTGATTCCCTGAGGGTTGTGGATTAGCTGACCTGGGCAGCCTTACCCTGCCGGCCGGCCCTCCCCAGGTGTGCCTGGTTGAGGTCAATATAAACAGCTCTCCAGGCAGCAATAGCCCCTGAAGTTGTGCCTGACTCCATATTCTCTGCCCCGTCAGCAGTTTCGGGGCTGTTCTGGTGGGAGGGAGTGAGGGGCCAAGGCTTTGTTGGTGGCCCGGTGTGAGTGGGGCTCTGCTGGCCTTTCTGCAGGAGTTGCCAGGCTGCCACCTGTAAAGAAGAGGATGTGTCACCCATACCTTCCGATGGAATTTCTCTCCGGACAGAGGTGAGGAAGGAAAAAAGCAGTGGGGGCCGGGACAGGAGGGGTATCTCAGGCAGGGCAATAGAAAGCTTCCAGAAGAGCGCCCGGGGCCAGGACCATCCTGGCTGGCCTGCAGGCACCAAGTTGGCCTGCGTGCTGTCGCTGGTGTGGCTCCACGGCCCTTCCTCTAGGCTTTCAAGCCCTTGTACATATTCAGGTGTTTTGCCTGGGAAGGGTGGGAACAGTTCAGCAGCAGCTGGCCTGGGGCTCAGCTCACGTTTACTCACAGATGCCTCAGCACGGTCCCCCAGCTTTGCAATGAGGACGCTCCTTGCATGGGGGGTGGGTTGCTGGCTGTATGGGAGGAGATTCCCCACCTCTGACCAATTTCAGTATTGTTTACCACTGGAGCAAGTGCCCTGTAGGGTTTCCCTCTGTATAACTGGTGGGTTCAGGTTTTGTTTTTTTCTTTTATGGTTCAAGTTAGATTTGATTCCTCTTTTATGTATTTATAGATATAAGCATGGAAATAATTCATTCCTATAAATACATCTGTGTGAAGGGAAGAACTTTTTTCTGTTTTATTTTAAAATTTTATTTTTTAAAATTTTGAAATTTAATTTTATTTTTTTTATACAGCAGGTTATTATTAGTTATGTATTTTGTGCATATACATGTATACAGGTCAATCCCAGTCTCCCAACTCATCCCACCACCACCACCCCATGGCTTCCCACACTTGGTGTCCATACGTTTGTTCTCTACCTCTGTGTCTCTATTTCTTCCCTGCAATCCAGTTCCTCTGTACCATTTTTTAGGGTCCAAATATATGCATTAATATACAATATTTGTTTTCCTCTTTCTGACTTACTTCATTCTGTATGACAGTCTCTAGATCCATCGATGTCTCTACAAATGACCAAGTTTCATTCCTTTTTATGGCTGAGTAATATTCCATTTTATATATGTACCACATCTTTATCCATTCATCTGTCTGTGGACATTTAGGTTGCTTGCATTACCTGGCTATTGTAAATAGTGCTGCAATGAACATTGTGGTGAATGTGCCTTTTTGATTTATGGTTTTCTCTGGGTATGTGCCCAGAAGTGGGATTGCTGGATCAGATGGTAATTCTATTTCTAGTTTTTTTAAGGAAACTCCATACTGTTCTCCATAGTGACTGTATCAATTTACATCCCCACCAATAGTGGAAGAGGGCTCCTTTTGTCCACACCCTCCCCAGAATTTGTTGTTTGTAGATTTTCTGATGATGCCGATTCTAACAGGTGTGAGGTGATACCTCATTGTAGTTTTGATTTGCATTTCTCTAATAATTAGTGCTGTTGAGCAGCTTTTCATGTGCATCTTGGCCATCTCTGTGTCTTCTTTGAAGAAACGTCTCTTTAGATCTTCTGCCCATTTTTGTATTGGGTTGTTTGTTTTTTTAATAGTAAGCTGCATGAGCTGTTTATATATATATTGGAGATTAAACCTTTGTCCATTGATTCGTTTGCAACAATTTTCGCCCATTCTGAGGGATGCCTTTTTCCATTCCCGTTTTTTGAACAAAAAAGGAAAGAAAGAAAAAGAAGCAGAACACTAATGTGCGTAAAATATGCCTTTTGAAATGGTCGTTTTGAAATATGGACGTCCTTTGAATTTTTTGGTCGATATGTGACCCCAGGATTTGTTTTCAGGGCAGGTGTCATTTACAGGCGTGCAATGATTTTGAATATCAACTGACCATTAGCGCTGGGATTAAAGCTGCTGTTGCGTGAAACGGCCACAAGGTGGCAGCAGTTCTCCCTTACCAAATCTGGTTACTAGAGCAACAGAGCCTCAATGGAAGTCGTGTTCTAGATTGGAATTTAGAATGGAATGTGCCAGGAGAAAGCCCCTCAAGTTTGTCTCACTACTTGTTGTTCGTGTTTTTAATTTTCTTTTTATTTTCTATTACAGCAAGTTTGATTACAATGTTTGGCTTGTTGTAGGTGTGGAAGATGTGGTTCTTTTACACATATACAGATGTCTGTTCTTCCTGGGATCCTTTTCCCATGTACGTTAGGACAGAATGTTGAGTAGTCTTCTCTTGGTATTCCGTAGGTCTTTGGTGATTATATATGTCACCTGTGTTTGATTATGTCTGTTAACCCCGATATCGTAATGAAACCAATCCTCACAGCTTTCCATTGGTGAACCATAAGTTTGTTTAATGAATCTGTGATTGCCCTTCTCCGTGGAAATATCTGCCCTGGTATCCATTTTTAGGTAACACCTATAAGTGATATGATACGATATGTGTCTTTCACTTTCTGACTTACTCCAAGTCACGTGATTACCTCTAGACTCATCTACGGGGCTGCAAATGGCATTGTGTCCTTTTTTTTCCTTGGCTCCTATTCTGCCTTAGCGAGGTTCATTTTCAACAATGTGATTCCCTGAGGGTTGTGGATTAGCTGACCTGGGCAGCCTTACCCTGCCGGCCGGCCTTCCCCAGGTGTGCCTGGTTGAGGTCAATATAAACAGCTCTCCAGGCAGCAAGAGCCCCTGAAGTTGTGCCTGACTCCATATTCTCTGCCCCGTCAGCAGTCTCGGGGCTGTGCTGGTGGGAGGGAGTGAGGGGCCAAGGCTTTGTTGGTGGCCCGGTGTGAGTGGGGCTCTGCTGGCCTTTCTGTAGGAGTTGCCAGGCTGCCACCTGTAAAGAAGAGGATGTGTCACCCATACCTTCCGATGGAATTTCTCTCCGGACAGAGGTGAGGAAGGAAAAAAGCAGTGGGGGCCGGGACAGGAGGGGTATCTCAGGCAGGGCAATAGAAAGCTTCCAGAAGAGCGCCCGGGGCCAGGACCATCCTGGCTGGCCTGCAGGCACCAAGTTGGCCTGCGTGCTGTCGCTGGTGTGGCTCCACGGCCCTTCCTCTAGGCTTTCAAGCCCTTGTACATATACAGGTGTTTTGCCTGGGAAGGGTGGGAACAGTTCAGCAGCAGCTGGCCTGGGTCTCAGCTCACGTTTACTCACAGATGCCTCAGCACGGTCCCCCAGCTTTGCAATGAGGACGCTCCTTGCATGGGGGGTGGGTTGCTGGCTGTATGGGAGGAGATTCCCCACCTCTGACCAATTTCAGTATTGTTTACCACTGGAGCAAGTGCCCTGTAGGGTTTCCCTCTGTATAACTGGTGGGTTCAGGTTTTGTTTTTTTCTTTTATGGTTCAAGTTAGATTTGATTCCTCTTTTATGTATTTATAGATATAAGCATGAAAATAATTCATTCCTATAAATACATCTGTGTGAATGGAAGAACTTTTTTCTGTTTTATTTTAAAATTTTATTTTTTAAAATTTTGAAATTTAATTTTATTTATTTTTTTATACAGCAGGTTATTATTAGTTATGTATTGTATGCATATACATGTATACAGGTCAATCCCAATCTCCCAACTCATCCCACCACCACCACCCCATGGCTTCCCACACTTGGTGTCCATACGTTTGTTCTCTACCTCTGTGTCTCTATTTCTTCCCTGCAAACCAGTTACTCTGTACCATTTTTTAGGTTCCACCTATATGCATTAATATACAATATTTGTTTTCCTCTTTCTGACTTACTTCATTCTGTATGACAGTCTCTAGATCCATCGACGTCTCTACAAATGACCCAGTTTCATTCCTTTTTATGGCTGAGTAATATTCCATTTTATATATGTACCACATCTTTATCCATTCATCTGTCTGTGGGCATTTAGGTTGCTTGCATTACCTGGCTATTGTAAATAGTGCTGCAATGAACATTGTGGTGAATATGCCTTTTTGATTTATGGTTTTCTCTGGGTATGTGCCCAGAAGTGGGATTGCTGGATCAGATGGTAATTGTATATCTAGTTTTTTTAAGGAAACTCCATACTGTTCTCCATAGTGACTGTATCAATTTACATCACCACCAATAGTGGAAGAGGGCTCCTTTTGTCCACACCCTCCCCAGAATTTGTTGTTTGTAGATTTTCTGATGATGCCGATTCTAACAGGTGTGAGGTGATACCTCATTGTAGTTTTGATTTGCATTTCTGTAATAATTAGTGCTGTTGAGCAGCTTTTCATGTGCATCTTGGCCATCTCTGTGTCTTCTTTGAAGAAACGTCTCTTTAGATCTTCTGCCCATTTTTGTATTGGGTTGTTTGTTTTTTTAATATTAAGCTGCATGAGCTGTTTATATATATATTGGAGATTAAACCTTTGTCCTTTGATTCATTTGCAACGATTTTCGCCCATTCTGAGGGATGCCTTTTTCCATTCCCGTTTTTTGAACAAAAAAGGAAAGAAAGAAAAAGAAGCAGAACACTAATGTGCGTAAAATATGCCTTTTGAAACGGTCGTTTTGAAATATGGACGTCCTTTGAATTTTTTTGTCGATATGTGACCCCAGGATTTGTTTTCAGGGCAGGTGTCGTTTACAGGCCTGCAATGATTTTGAATATCAACTGACCATTAGCGCTGGGATTAAAGCTGCTGTTGCGTGAAACGGCCACAAGGTGGCAGCAGTTCTCCCTTACCAAATCTGGTTACTAGAGCAACAGAGCCTCAATGGAAGTCGTGTTCTAGATTGGAATTTAGAATGGAATGTGCCAGGAGAAAGCCCCTCAAGTTTGTCTCACTACTTGTTGTTCGTGTTTTTAATTTTCTTTTTATTTTCTATTACAGCAAGTTTGATTACAATGTTTGGCTTGTTGTAGGTGTGGAAGATGTGGTTCTTTTACACATATACAGATGTCTGTTCTTCCTGGGATCCTTTTCCCATGTACGTTAGGACAGAATGTTGAGTAGTCTTCTCTTGGTATTCCGTAGGTCTTTGGTGATTATATATGTCACCTGTGTTTGATTATGTCTGTTAACCCCGATATCGTAATGAAACCAATCCTCACAGCTTTCCATTGGTGAACCATAAGTTTCTTTAATGAATCTGTGATTGCCCTTCTCCGTGGAAATATCTGCCCTGGTATCCATTTTTAGGTAACAACTATAAGTGATATGATACGATATGTGTCTTTCACTTTCTGACTTACTCCAAGTCACGTGATTACCTCTAGACTCATCTACGGGGCTATAAATGGCATTGTGTCTTTTTTTTCCCTTGGCTTCTATTCTGCCTTAGCGAAGGCCATTTTCAACAATGTGATTCCCTGAGGGTTGTGGATTAGCTGACCTGGGCAGCCTTACCCTGCCGGCCGGCCCTCCCCAGGTGTGCCTGGTTGAGGTCAATATAAACAGCTCTCCAGGCAGCAATAGCCCCTGAAGTTGTGCCTGACTCCATATTCTCTGCCCCGTCAGCAGTCTCGGGACTGTGCTGGTGGGAGGGAGTGAGGGGCCAAGGCTTTGTTGGTGGCCCGGTGTGAGTGGGGCTCTGCTGGCCTTTCTGCAGGAGTTGCCAGGCTGCCACCTGTAAAGAAGAGGATGTGTCACCCATACCTTCCGCTGGAATTTCTCTCCGGACAGAGGTGAGGAAGGAAAAAAGCAGTGGGGGCCGGGACAGGAGGGGTATCTCAGGCAGGGCAATAGAAAGCTTCCAGAAGAGCGCCCGGGGCCAGGACCATCCTGGCTGGCCTGCAGGCACCAAGTTGGCCTGCGTGCTGTCGCTGGTGTGGCTCCACGGCCCTTCCTCTAGGCTTTCAAGCCCTTGTACATATTCAGGTGTTTTACCTGGGAAGGGTGGGAACAGTTCAGCAGCAGCTGGCCTGGGGCTCAGCTCACATTTACTCACAGATGCCTCAGCACGGTCCCCCAGCTTTGCAATGAGGACGCTCCTTGCATGGGGGGTGGGTTGCTGGCTGTATGGGAGGAGATTCCCCACCTCTGACCAATTTCAGAATTGTTTACCACTGGAGCAAGTGCCCTGATAGGGTTTCCCTCTGTATAACTGGTGGGTTCAGGTTTTTTTTTTTCTTTTATGGTTCAAGTTATTTTTGATTCCTCTTTTATGTATTTATAGATATAAGCATGGAAATAATTCATTCCTATAAATACATCTGTGTGAAGGGAAGAACTTTTTTCTGTTTTATTTTAAAATTTTATTTTTTTAAATTTTGAAATTTAATTTTATTTAGTTTTTTATACAGCAGGTTATTATTAGTTATGTATTTTATGCATATACATGTATACAGGTCAATCCCAGTCTCCCAACTCATCCCACCACCACCACCCCATGGCTTCCCACACTTGGTGTCCATACGTTTGTTCTCTACCTCTGTGTCTCTATTTCTTCCCTGCAAACCAGTTCCTCTGTACCATTTTTTAGGGTCCACATTTATGCATTAATATACAATATTTGTTTTCCTCTTTCTGACTTACTTCATTCTGTATGACAGTCTCTAGATCCATCGATGTCTCTACAAATGACCCAGTTTCATTCCTTTTTATGGCTGAGTAATATTCCATTTTATATATGTACCACATCTTTATCCATTCATCTGTCTGTGGGCATTTAGGTTGCTTGCATTACCTGGCTATTGTAAATAGAGCTGCAATGAACATTGTGGTGAATGTGCCTTTTTGACTTATGGTTTTCTCTGGGTATATGCCCAGAAGTGGGATTGCTGGATCAGATGGTAATTCTGTTTCTAGTTTTTTTATGGAAACTCCATACACTTCTCCATAGTGACTGTATCAATTTACATCCCCACCAATAGTGGAAGAGGGCTCCTTTTGTCCACACCCTCCCCAGAATTTGTTGTTTGTAGATTTTCTGATGATGCCGATTCTAACAGGTGTGAGGTGATACCTCATTGTAGTTTTGATTTGCATTTCTCTAATAATTAGTGCTGTTGAGCAGCTCTTCATGTGCATCTTGGCCATCTCTGTGTCTTCTTTGAAGAAACGTCTCTTTAGATCTTCTGCCCATTTTTGTATTGTGTTGTTTGTTTTTTTAGTATTAAGCTGCATGAGCTGTTTATATATATATTAGAGATTAAACCTTTGTCCATTGATTCATTTGCAACGATTTTCGCCCCTTCTGAGGGATGCCTTTTTCCATTCCATTTTTTTGAACAAAAAAGGAAAGAATGAAAAAGAAGCAGAACACTAATGTGCGTAAAATATGCCTTTTGAAATGGTCGTTTTGAAATATGGACGTCCTTTGAATTTTTTGGTCGATATGTGACCCCAGGATTTGTTTTCAGGGCAGGTGTCATTTACAGGCGTGCAATGATTT
Organism: Mesoplodon densirostris; assembly: GCF_025265405.1. NCBI lineage: Eukaryota > Metazoa > Chordata > Mammalia > Artiodactyla > Ziphiidae > Mesoplodon > Mesoplodon densirostris. The sequence continues at coordinate 244,932,578 of NC_082661.1, forward strand.
TGAATATCAACTGACCATTAGCGCTGGGATTAAAGCTGCTGTTGCGTGAAACGGCCACAAGGTGGCAGCAGTTCTCCCTTACCAAATCTGGTTACTAGAGCAACAGAGCCTCAATGGAAGTCGTGTTCTAGATTGGAATTTAGAATGGAATGTGCCAGGAGAAAGCCCCTCAAGTTTGTCTCACTACTTGTTGTTCGTGTTTTTAATTTTCTTTTTATTTTCTATTACAGCAAGTTTGATTACAATGTTTGGCTTGTTGTAGGTGTGGAAGATGTGGTTCTTTTACACATATACAGATGTCTGTTCTTCCTGGGATCCTTTTCCCATGTACGTTAGGACAGAATGTTGAGTAGTCTTCTCTTGGTATTCCGTAGGTCTTTGGTGATTATATATGTCACCTGTGTTTGATTATGTCTGTTAACCCCGATATCGTAATGAAACCAATCCTCACAGCTTTCCATTGGTGAACCATAAGTTTGTTTAATGAATCTGTGATTGCCCTTCTCCGTGGAAATATCTGCCCTGGTATCCATTTTTAGGTAACACCTATAAGTGATATGATACGATATGTGTCTTTCACTTTCTGACTTACTCCAAGTCACGTGATTACCTCTAGACTCATCTACGGGGCTGCAAATGGCATTGTGTCCTTTTTTTTCCTTGGCTCCTATGCTGCCTTAGCGAGGTTCATTTTCAACAATGTGATTCCCTGAGGGTTGTGGATTAGCTGACCTGGGCAGCCTTACCCTGCCGGCCGGCCCTCCCCAGGTCTGCCTGGTTGAGGTCAATATAAACAGCTCTCCAGGCAGCAATAGCCCCTGAAGTTGTGCCTGACTCCATATTCTCTGCCCCGTCAGCAGTCTCGGGGCTGTGCTGGTGGGAGGGAGTGAGGGGCCAAGGCTTTGTTGGTGGCCCGGTGTGAGTGGGGCTCTGCTGGCCTTTCTGCAGGAGTTGCCAGGCTGCCACCTGTAAAGAAGAGGATGTGTCACCCATACCTTCCGATGGAATTTCTCTCCGGACAGAGGTGAGGAAGGAAAAAAGCAGTGGGGGCCGGGACAGGAGGGGTATCTCAGGCAGGGCAATAGAAAGCTTCCAGAAGAGCGCCCCGGGGCAGGACCATCCTGGCTGGCCTGCAGGCACCAAGTTGGCCTGCGTGCTGTCGCTGGTGTGGCTCCACGGCCCTTCCTCTAGGCTTTCAAGCCCTTGTACATATTCAGGTGTATTGCCTGGGAAGGGTGGGAACAGTTCAGCAGCAGCTGGCCTGGGGCTCAGCTCATGTTTACTCACAGATGCCTCAGCACGGTCCCCCAGCTTTGCAATGAGGACGCTCCTTGCATGGGGGGTGGGTTGCTGGCTGTATGGGAGGAGATTCCCAACCTCTGACCAATTTCAGTATTGTTTACCACTGGAGCAAGTGCCCTGTAGGGTTTCCCTCTGTATAACTGGTGGGTTCAGGTTTTGTTTTTTTCTTTTATGGTTCAAGTTAGATTTTATTCCTCTTTTATGTATTTATAGATATAAGCATGGAAATAATTCATTCCTATAAATACATCTGTGTGAATGGAAGAACTTTTTTCTGTTTTATTTTAAAATTTTATTTTTTAAAATTTTGAAATTTAATTTTATTTATTTTTTTATACAGCAGGTTATTATTAGTTATGTATTGTATGCATATACATGTATACAGGTCAATCCCAATCTCCCAACTCATCCCACCACCACCACCCCATGGCTTCCCACACTTGGTGTCCATACGTTTGTTCTCTACCTCTGTGTCTCTATTTCTTCCCTGCAAACCAGTTACTCTGTACCATTTTTTAGGTTCCACCTATATGCATTAATATACAATATTTGTTTTCCTCTTTCTGACTTACTTCATTCTGTATGACAGTCTCTAGATCCATCGACGTCTCTACAAATGACTCAGTTTCATTCCTTTTTATGGCTGAGTAATATTCCATTTTATATATGTACCACATCTTTATCCATTCATCTGTCTGTGGGCATTTAGGTTGCTTGCATTATCTGGCTATTGTAAATAGTGCTGCAATGAACATTGTGGTGAATATGCCTTTTTGATTTATGGTTTTCTCTGGGTATGTGCCCAGAAGTGGGATTGCTGGATCAGATGGTAATTGTATATCTAGTTTTTTTAAGGAAACTCCATACTGTTCTCCATAGTGACTGTATCAATTTACATCCCCACCAATAGTGGAAGAGGGCTCCTTTTGTCCACACCCTCCCCAGAATTTGTTGTTTGTAGATTTTCTGATGATGCCGATTCTAACAGGTGTGAGGTGATACCTCATTGTAGTTTTGATTTGCATTTCTCTAATAATTAGTGCTGTTGAGCAGCTTTTCATGTGCATCTTGGCCATCTCTGTGTCTTCTTTGAAGAAACGTCTCTTTAGATCTTCTGCCCATTTTTGTATTGGGTTGTTTGTTTTTTTAATATTAAGCTGCATGAGCTGTTTATATATATATTGGAGATTAAACCTTTGTCCTTTGATTCATTTGCAACGATTTTCGCCCATTCTGAGGGATGCCTTTTTCCATTCCCGTTTTTTGAACAAAAAAGGAAAGAAAGAAAAAGAAGCAGAACACTAATGTGCGTAAAATATGCCTTTTGAAACGGTCGTTTTGAAATATGGACGTCCTTTGAATTTTTTGGTCGATATGTGACCCCAGGATTTGTTTTCAGGGCAGGTGTCGTTTACAGGCCTGCAATGATTTTGAATATCAACTGACCATTAGCGCTGGGATTAAAGCTGCTGTTGCGTGAAACGGCCACAAGGTGGCAGCAGTTCTCCCTTACCAAATCTGGTTACTAGAGCAACAGAGCCTCAATGGAAGTCGTGTTCTAGATTGGAATTTAGAATGGAATGTGCCAGGAGAAAGCCCCTCAAGTTTGTCTCACTACTTGTTGTTCGTGTTTTTAATTTTCTTTTTATTTTCTATTACAGCAAGTTTGATTACAATGTTTGGCTTGTTGTAGGTGTGGAAGATGTGGTTCTTTTACACATATACAGATGTCTGTTCTTCATGGGATCCTTTTCCCATGTACGTTAGGACAGAATGTTGAGTAGTCTTCTCTTGGTATTCCGTAGGTCTTTGGTGATTATATATGTCACCTGTGTTTGATTATGTCTGTTAACCCCGATATCGTAATGAAACCAATCCTCACAGCTTTCCATTGGTGAACCATAAGTTTCTTTAATGAATCTGTGATTGCCCTTCTCCGTGGAAATATCTGCCCTGGTATCCATTTTTAGGTAACAACTATAAGTGATATGATACGATATGTGTCTTTCACTTTCTGACTTACTCCAAGTCACGTGATTACCTCTAGACTCATCTACGGGGCTATAAATGGCATTGTGTCTTTTTTTTCCCTTGGCTTCTATTCTGCCTTAGCGAAGGCCATTTTCAACAATGTGATTCCCTGAGGGTTGTGGATTAGCTGACCTGGGCAGCCTTACCCTGCCGGCCGGCCCTCCCCAGGTGTGCCTGGTTGAGGTCAATATAAACAGCTCTCCAGGCAGCAATAGCCCCTGAAGTTGTGCCTGACTCCATATTCTCTGCCCCGTCAGCAGTCTCGGGACTGTGCTGGTGGGAGGGAGTGAGGGGCCAAGGCTTTGTTGGTGGCCCGGTGTGAGTGGGGCTCTGCTGGCCTTTCTGCAGGAGTTGCCAGGCTGCCACCTGTAAAGAAGAGGATGTGTCACCCATACCTTCCGCTGGAATTTCTCTCCGGACAGAGGTGAGGAAGGAAAAAAGCAGTGGGGGCCGGGACAGGAGGGGTATCTCAGGCAGGGCAATAGAAAGCTTCCAGAAGAGTGCCCTGGGCCAGGACCATCCTGGCTGGCCTGCAGGCACCAAGTTGACCTGCGTGCTGACGCTGGTGTGGCTCCACGGCCCTTCCTCTAGGCTTTCAAGCCCTTGTACATATTCAGGTGTTTTACCTGGGAAGGGTGGGAACAGTTCAGCAGCAGCTGGCCTGGGGCTCAGCTCACGTTTACTCACAGATGCCTCAGCACGGTCCCCCAGCTTTGCAATGAGGACGCTCCTTGCATGGGGGGTGGGTTGCTGGCTGTATGGGAGGAGATTCCCCACCTCTGACCAATTTCAGAATTGTTTACCACTGGAGCAAGTGCCCTGATAGGGTTTCCCTCTGTATAACTGGTGGGTTCAGGTTTTTTTTTTCTTTTATGGTTCAAGTTAGATTTGATTCCTCTTTTATGTATTTATAGATATAAGCATGGAAATAATTCATTCCTATAAATACATCTGTGTGAAGGGAAGAACTTTTTTCTGTTTTATTTTAAAATTTTATTTTTTTAAATTTTGAAATTTAATTTTATTTAGTTTTTTATACAGCAGGTTATTATTAGTTATGTATTTTATGCATATACATGTATACAGGTCAATCCCAGTCTCCCAACTCATCCCACCACCACCACCCCATGGCTTACCAAACTTGGTGTCCATACGTTTGTTCTCTACCTCTGTGTCTCTATTTCTTCCCTGCAAACCAGTTCCTCTGTACCATTTTTTAGGGTCCACATTTATGCATTAATATACAATATTTGTTTTCCTCTTTCTGACTTACTTCATTCTGTATGACAGTCTCTAGTTCCATCGATGTCTCTACAAATGTCCCAGTTTCATTCCTTTTTATGGCTGAGTAATATTCCATTTTATATATGTACCACATCTTTATCCATTCATCTGTCTGTGGGCATTTAGGTTGCTTGCATTACCTGGCTATTGTAAATAGAGCTGCAATGAACATTGTGGTGAATGTGCCTTTTTGACTTATGGTTTTCTCTGGGTATATGCCCAGAAGTTGGATTGCTGGAGCAGATGGTAATTCTATTTCTAGTTTTTTTATGGAAACTCCATACACTTCTCCATAGTGACTGTATCAATTTACATCCCCACCAATAGTGGAAGAGGGCTCCTTTTGTCCACACCCTCCCCAGAATTTGTTGTTTGTAGATTTTCTGATGATGCCGATTCTAACAGGTGTGAGGTGATACCTCATTGTAGTTTTGATTTGCATTTCTCTAATAATTAGTGCTGTTGAGCAGCTCTTCATGTGCATCTTGGCCATCTCTGTGTCTTCTTTGAAGAAACGTCTCTTTAGATCTTCTGCCCATTTTTGTGTTGTGTTGTTTGTTTTTTTAATATTAAGCTGCATGAGCTGTTTATATATATATTGGAGATTAAACCTTTGTCCATTGATTCATTTGCAACGATTTTCGCCCCTTCTGAGGGATGCCTTTTTCCATTCCATTTTTTTGAACAAAAAAGGAAAGAAAGAAAAAGAAGCAGAACACTAATGTGCGTAAAATATGCCTTTTGAAATGGTCGTTTTGAAATATGGACGTCCTTTGAATTTTTTGGTCGATATGTGACCCCAGGATTTGTTTTCAGGGCAGGTGTCATTTACAGGCGTGCAATGATTTTGAATATCAACTGACCATTAGCGCTGGGATTAAAGCTGCTGTTGCGTGAAACGGCCACAAGGTGGCAGGAGTTCTCCCTTACCAAATCTGGTTACTAGAGCAACAGAGCCTCAATGGAAGTCGTGTTCTAGATTGGAATTTAGAATGGAATGTGCCAGGAGAAAGCCCGTCAAGTTTGTCTCACTACTTGTTGTTCGTGTTTTTAATTTTCTTTTTATTTTCTATTACAGCAAGTTTGTTTACAATGTTTGGCTTGTTGTAGGTGTGGAAGATGTGGTTCTTTTACACATATACAGATGTCTGTTCTTCCTGGGATCCTTTTCCCATGTACGTTAGGACAGAATGTTGAGTAGTCTTCTCTTGGTATTCCGTAGGTCTTTGGTGATTATATATGTCACCTGTGTTTGATTATGTCTGTTAACCCCGATAGCGTAATGAAACCAATCCTCACAGCTTTCCATTGGTGAACCATAAGTTTGTTTAATGAATCTGTGATTGCCCTTCTCCGTGGAAATATCTGCCCTGGTATCCATTTTTAGGTAACACCTATAAGTGATATGATACGATATGTGTCTTTCACTTTCTGACTTACTCCAAGTCACATGATTACCTCTAGACTCATCTACGGGGCTGCAAATGGCATTGTGTCCTTTTTTTCCTTGGCTTCTATTCTGCCTTAGCGAGGTCCATTTTCAACAATGTGATTCCCTGAGGGTTGTGGATTAGCTGACCTGGGCAGCCTTACCCTGCCGGCCGGCCCTCCCCAGGTGTGCCTGGTTGAGGTCAATATAAACAGCGCTCCAGGCAGCAATAGCCCCTGAAGTTGTGCCTGACTCCATATTCTCTGCCCCGTCAGCAGTCTCAGGGCTGTGCTGGTGGGAGGGAGTGAGGGGCCAAGGCTTTGTTGGTGGCCCGGTGTGAGTGGGGCTCTGCTGGCCTTCCTGCAGGAGTTGCCAGGCTGCCACCTGTAAAGAAGAGGATGTGTCACCCATACCTTCCGCTGGAATTTCTCTCCGGACAGAGGTGAGGAAGGAAAAAAGCAGTGGGGGCCGGGACAGGAGGGGTATCTCAGGCAGGGCAATAGAAAGCTTCCAGAAGTGCGCCCGGGGCCAGGACCATCCTGGCTGGCCTGCAGGCACCAAGTTGGCCTGCGTGCTGTCACTGGTGTGGCTCCACGGCCCTTCCTCTAGGCTTTCAAGCCCTTGTACATATTCAGGTGTTTTACCTGGGAAGGGTGGGAACAGTTCAGCAGCAGCTGGCCTGGGGCTCAGCTCACGTTTACTCACAGATGCCTCAGCACAGTCCCCCAGCTTTGCAATGAGGACGCTCCTTGCATGGGGGGTGGGTTGCTGGCTGTATGGGAGGTGATTCCCCACCTCTGACCAATTTCAGAATTGTTTACTGCTGGAGCAAGTGCCCTGATAGGGTTTCCCTCTGTATAACTGGTGGGTTCAGGGTTTTTTTTTCTTTTATGGTTCAAGTTAGATTTGATTCCTCTTTTATGTATTTATAGATATAAGCATGGAAATAATTTATTCCTATAAATACATCTGTGTGAACGGAATAACTTTGTTCTGTTTTATTTTAAAATTTTATTTTTTAAAATTTTGAAATTTAATTTTATTTATTTTTTATACAGCAGGTTATTATTAGTTATGTATTTTATGCATATATAGGTATACAGGTCAATCCCAATCTCCCAACTCATCCCACCACCACCACCCCATGGCTACCCACACTTGGTATCCATACGTTTGTTCTCTACCTCTGTGTCTCTATTTCTTCCCTGCAAACCAGTTCATCTGTACCATTTTTTAGGTTCCACATATATGCATTAATATACAATATTTGTTTTCCTCTTTCTGACTTACTTCATTCTGTATGACAGTCTCTAGATCCATCGACGTCTCTACAAATGACCCAGTTTCATTCCTTTTTATGGCTGAGTAATATTCCATTTTATATATGTACCACATCTTTATCCATTCATCTGTCTGTGGGCATTTAGGTTGCTTGCATTACCTGGCTATTGTAAATAGAGCTGCAATGAACATTGTGGTGAATGTGCCTTTTTGACTTATGGTTTTCTCTGGGTATATGCCCAGAAGTGGGATTGCTGGATCAGATGGTAATTCTATTTCTAGTTTTTTTATGGAAACTCCATACACTTCTCCATAGTGACTGTATCAATTTACATCCCCACCAATAGTGGAAGAGGGCTCCTTTTGTCCACACCCTCCCCAGAATTTGTTGTTTGTAGATTTTCTGATGATGCCGATTCTAACAGGTGTGAGGTGATACCTCATTGTAGTTTTGATTTGCATTTCTCTAATAATTAGTGCTGTTGAGCAGCTCTTCATGTGCATCTTGGCCATTTCTGTGTCTTCTTTGAAGAAACGTCTCTTTAGATCTTCTGCCCATTTTTGTGTTGTGTTGTTTGTTTTTTTAATATTAAGCTGCATGAGCTGTTTATATATATATTGGAGATTAAACCTTTGTCCATTGATTCATTTGCAACGATTTTCGCCCCTTCTGAGGGATGCCTTTTTCCATTCCATTTTTTTGAACAAAAAAGGAAAGAAAGAAAAAGAAGCAGAACACTAATGTGCGTAAAATATGCCTTTTGAAATGGTCGTTTTGAAATATGGACGTCCTTTGAATTTTTTGGTCGATATGTGACCCCAGGATTTGTTTTCAGGGCAGGTGTCATTTACAGGCGTGCAATGATTTTGAATATCAACTGACCATTAGCGCTGGGATTAAAGCTGCTGTTGCGTGAAACGGCCACAAGGTGGCAGGAGTTCTCCCTTACCAAATCTGGTTACTAGAGCAACAGAGCCTCAATGGAAGTCGTGTTCTAGATTGGAATTTAGAATGGAATGTGCCAGGAGAAAGCCCGTCAAGTTTGTCTCACTACTTGTTGTTCGTGTTTTTAATTTTCTTTTTATTTTCTATTACAGCAAGTTTGTTTACAATGTTTGGCTTGTTGTAGGTGTGGAAGATGTGGTTCTTTTACACATATACAGATGTCTGTTCTTCCTGGGATCCTTTTCCCATGTACGTTAGGACAGAATGTTGAGTAGTCTTCTCTTGGTATTCCGTAGGTCTTTGGTGATTATATATGTCACCTGTGTTTGATTATGTCTGTTAACCCCGATAGCGTAATGAAACCAATCCTCACAGCTTTCCATTGGTGAACCATAAGTTTGTTTAATGAATCTGTGATTGCCCTTCTCCGTGGAAATATCTGCCCTGGTATCCATTTTTAGGTAACACCTATAAGTGATATGATACGATATGTGTCTTTCACTTTCTGACTTACTCCAAGTCACGTGATTACCTCTAGACTCATCTACGGGGCTGCAAATGGCATTGTGTCCTTTTTTTCCTTGGCTTCTATTCTGCCTTAGCGAGGTCCATTTTCAACAATGTGATTCCCTGAGGGTTGTGGATTAGCTGACCTGGGCAGCCTTACCCTGCCGGCCGGCCCTCCCCAGGTGTGCCTGGTTGAGGTCAATATAAACAGCGCTCCAGGCAGCAATAGCCCCTGAAGTTGTGCCTGACTCCATATTCTCTGCCCCGTCAGCAGTCTCAGGGCTGTGCTGGTGGGAGGGAGTGAGGGGCCAAGGCTTTGTTGGTGGCCTGGTGTGAGTGGGGCTCTGCTGGCCTTCCTGCAGGAGTTGCCAGGCTGCCACCTGTAAAGAAGAGGATGTGTCACCCATACCTTCCGCTGGAATTTCTCTCCGGACAGAGGTGAGGAAGGAAAAAAGCAGTGGGGGCCGGGACAGGAGGGGTATCTCAGGCAGGGCAATAGAAAGCTTCCAGAAGTGCGCCCGGGGCCAGGACCATCCTGGCTGGCCTGCAGGCACCAAGTTGGCCTGCGTGCTGTCACTGGTGTGGCTCCACGGCCCTTCCTCTAGGCTTTCAAGCCCTTGTACATATTCAGGTGTTTTACCTGGGAAGGGTGGGAACAGTTCAGCAGCAGCTGGCCTGGGGCTCAGCTCACGTTTACTCACAGATGCCTCAGCACAGTCCCCCAGCTTTGCAATGAGGACGCTCCTTGCATGGGGGGTGGGTTGCTGGCTGTATGGGAGGTGATTCCCCACCTCTGACCAATTTCAGAATTGTTTACTGCTGGAGCAAGTGCCCTGATAGGGTTTCCCTCTGTATAACTGGTGGGTTCAGGGTTTTTTTTTCTTTTATGGTTCAAGTTAGATTTGATTCCTCTTTTATGTATTTATAGATATAAGCATGGAAATAATTTATTCCTATAAATACATCTGTGTGAACGGAATAACTTTGTTCTGTTTTATTTTAAAATTTTATTTTTTAAAATTTTGAAATTTAATTTTATTTATTTTTTATACAGCAGGTTATTATTAGTTATGTATTTTATGCATATATATGTATACAGGTCAATCCCAATCTCCCAACTCATCCCACCACCACCACCCCATGGCTACCCACACTTGGTATCCATACGTTTGTTCTCTACCTCTGTGTCTCTATTTCTTCCCTGCAAACCAGTTCATCTGTACCATTTTTTAGGTTCCACATATATGCATTAATATACAATATTTGTTTTCCTCTTTCTGACTTACTTCATTCTGTATGACAGTCTCTAGATCCATCGACGTCTCTACAAATGACCCAGTTTCATTCCTTTTTATGGCTGAGTAATATTCCATTTTATATATGTACCACATCTTTATCCATTCATCTGTCTGTGGGCATTTAGGTTGCTTGCATTACCTGGCTATTGTAAATAGAGCTGCAATGAACATTGTGGTGAATGTGCCTTTTTGACTTATGGTTTTCTCTGGGTATATGCCCAGAAGTTGGATTGCTGGATCAGATGGTAATTCTATTTCTAGTTTTTTTATGGAAACTCCATACACTTCTCCATAGTGACTGTATCAATTTACATCCCCACCAATAGTGGAAGAGGGCTCCTTTTGTCCACACCCTCCCCAGAATTTGTTGTTTGTAGATTTTCTGATGATGCCGATTCTAACAGGTGTGAGGTGATACCTCATTGTAGTTTTGATTTGCATTTCTCTAATAATTAGTGCTGTTGAGCAGCTCTTCATGTGCATCTTGGCCATCTCTGTGTCTTCTTTGAAGAAACGTCTCTTTAGATCTTCTGCCCATTTTTGTATTGTGTTGTTTGTTTTTTTAATATTAAGCTGCATGAGCTGTTTATATATATATTGGAGATTAAACCTTTGTCCATTGATTCATTTGCAACGATTTTCGCCCCTTCTGAGGGATGCCTTTTTCCATTCCATTTTTTTGAACAAAAAAGGAAAGAAAGAAAAAGAAGCAGAACACTAATGTGCATAAAATATGCCTTTTGAAATGGTCGTTTTGAAATATGGACGTCCTTTGAATTTTTTGGTCGATATGTGACCCCAGGATTTGTTTTCAGGGCAGGTGTCATTTACAGGCGTGCAATGATTTTGAATATCAACTGACCATTAGCGCTGGGATTAAAGCTGCTGTTGCGTGAAACGGCCACAAGGTGGCAGCAGTTCTCCCTTACCAAATCTGGTTACTAGAGCAACAGAGCCTCAATGGAAGTCGTGTTCTAGATTGGAATTTAGAATGGAATGTGCCAGGAGAAAGCCCCTCAAGTTTGTCTCACTACTTGTTGTTCGTGTTTTTAATTTTCTTTTTATTTTCTATTACAGCAAGTTTGATTACAATGTTTGGCTTGTTGTAGGTGTGGAAGATGTGGTTCTTTTACACATATACAGATGTCTGTTCTTCCTGGGATCCTTTTCCCATGTACGTTAGGACAGAATGTTGAGTAGTCTTCTCTTGGTATTCTGTAGGTCTTTGGTGATTATATATGTCACCTGTGTTTGATTATGTCTGTTAACCCCGATAGCGTAATGAAACCAATCCTCACAGCTTTCCATTGGTGAACCATAAGTTTGTTTAATGAATCTGTGATTGCCCTTCTCCGTGGAAATATCTGCCCTGGTATCCATTTTTAGGTAACACCTATAAGTGATATGATACGATATGTGTCTTTCACTTTCTGACTTACTCCAAGTCACGTGATTACCTCTAGACTCATCTACGGGGCTGCAAATGGCATTGTGTCCTTTTTTTTCCTTGGCTTCTATTCTGCCTTAGCGAGGTCCATTTTCAACAATGTGATTCCCTGAGGGTTGTGAATTAGCTGACCTGGGCAGCCTTACCCTGCCGGCCGGCCCTCCCCAGGTGTGCCTGGTTGAGGTCAATATAAACAGCTCTCCAGGCAGCAATAGCCCCTGAAGTTGTGCCTGACTCCATATTCTCTGCCCCGTCAGCAGTCTCGGGGCTGTGCTGGTGGGAGGGAGTGAGAGGCCAAGGCTTTGTTGGTGGCCCGGTGTGAGTGGGGCTCTGCTGGCCTTTCTGCAGGAGTTGCCAGGCTGCCACCTGTAAAGAAGAGGATGTGTCACCCATACCTTCCGCTGGAATTTCTCTCCGGACAGAGGTGAGGAAGGAAAAAAGCAGTGGGGGCCGGGACAGGAGTGGTATCTCAGGCAGGGCAATAGAAAGCTTCCAGAAGAGCGCCCGGGGCCAGGACCATCCTGGCTGGCCTGCAGGCACCAAGTTGGCCTGCGTGCTGTCGCTGGTGTGGCTCCACGGCCCTTCCTCTAGGCTTTCAAGCCCTTGTACATATTCAGGTGTTTTACCTGGGAAGGGTGGGAACAGTTCAGCAGCAGCTGGCCTGGGACTCCGCTCACGTTTACTCACAGATGCCTCAGCATGGTCCCCCAGCTTTGCAATGAGGACGCTCCTTGCATGGGGGGTGGGTTGCTGGCTGTATGGGAGGTGATTCCCCACCTCTGACCAATTTCAGAATTGTTTACCACTGGAGCAAGTGCCCTGATAGGGTTTCCCTCTGTATAACTGGTGGGTTCAGGTTTTTTTTTTCTTTTATGGTTCAAGTTAGATTTGATTCCTCTTTTATGTATTTATAGATATAAGCATGGAAATAATTCATTCCTATAAATACATCTGTGTGAAGGGAAGAACTTTTTTCTGTTTTATTTTAAATTTTATTTTTAAATTTTGAAATTTAATTTTATTTTTTTTATACAGCAGGTTATTATTAGTTATGTATATTGTGCATATACATGTATACAGGTCAATCCCAATCTCCCAACTCATCCCACCACCACCACCCCATGGCTTCCCACACTTGGTGTCCATACGTTTGTTCTCTACCTCTGTGTCTCTATTTCTTCCCTGAAATCCAGTTCCTCTGTATCATTTTTTAGGGTCCAAATATATGCATTAATATACAATATTTGTTTTCCTCTTTCTGACTTACTTCATTCTGTATGACAGTCTCTAGATCCATCGATGTCTCTACAAATGACCCAGTTTCATTCCTTTTTATGGCTGAGTAATATTCCATTTTATATATGTACCACATCTTTATCCATTCATCTGTCTGTGGACATTTAGGTTGCTTGCATTACCTGGCTATTGTAAATAGTGCTGCAATGAACATTGTGGTGAATGTGCCTTTTTGATTTATGGTTTTCTCTGGGTATGTGCCCAGAAGTGGGATTGCTGGATCAGATGGTAATTCTATTTCTAGTTTTTTTAAGGAAACTCCATACTGTTCTCCATAGTGACTGTATCAATTTACATCCCCACCAATAGTGGAAGAGGGCTCCTTTTGTCCACACCCTCCCCAGAATTTGTTGTTTGTAGATTTTCTGATGATGCCGATTCTAACAGGTGTGAGGTGATACCTCATTGTAGTTTTGATTTGCATTTCTCTAATAATTAGTGCTGTTGAGCAGCTTTTCATGTGCATCTTGGCCATCTCTGTGTCTTCTTTGAAGAAACGTCTCTTTAGATCTTCTGCCCATTTTTGTATTGGGTTGTTTGTTTTTTTAATAGTAAGCTGCATGAGCTGTTTATATATATATTGGAGATTAAACCTTTGTCCATTGATTCATTTGCAACGATTTTCGCCCATTCTGAGGGATGCCTTTTTCCATTCCCGTTTTTTGAACAAAAAAGGAAAGAAAGAAAAAGAAGCAGAACACTAATGTGCGTAAAATATGCCTTTTGAAACGGTCGTTTTGAAATATGGACGTCCTTTGAATTTTTTGGTCGATATGTGACCCAGGATTTGTTTTCAGGGCAGGTGTCATTTACAGGCCTGCAATGATTTTGAATATCATCTGACCATTAGCGCTGGGATTAAAGCTGCTGTTGCGTGAAACGGCCACAAGGTGGCAGCAGTTCTCCCTTACCAAATCTGGTTACTAGAGCAACAGAGCCTCAATGGAAGTCGTGTTCTAGATTGGAATTTAGAATGGAATGTGCCAGGAGAAAGCCCCTCAAGTTTGTCTCACTACTTCTTGTTCGTGTTTTTAATTTTCTTTTTATTTTCTATTACAGCAAGTTTGATTACAATGTTTGGCTTGTTGTAGGTGTGGAAGATGTGGTTCTTTTACACATATACAGATGTCTGTTCTTCCTGGGATCCTTTTCCCATGTAGGTTGGGACAGAATGTTGAGTAGTCTTCTCTTGGTATTCCGTAGGTCTTTGGTGATTATATATGTCACCTGTGTTTGATTATGTCTGTTAACCCCAATAGCATAATGAAACCAATCCTCACAGCTTTCCATTGGTGAACCATAAGATTCTTTAATGAATCTGTGATTGCCCTTCTCCGTGGAAATATCTGCCCTGGTATCCATTTTTAGGTAACACCTATAAGTGATATGATACGATATGTGTCTTTCACTTTCTGACTTACTCCAAGTCACGTGATTACCTCTAGACTCATCTACGGGGCTGCAAATGGCATTGTGTCCTTTTTTTCCTTGGCTTCTATTCTGCCTTAGCGAGGTCCATTTTCAACAATGTGATTCCCTGAGGGTTGTGGATTAGCTGACCTGGGCAGCCTTACCCTGCCGGCCGGCCCTCCCCAGGTGTGCCTGGTTGAGGTCAATATAAACAGCGCTCCAGGCAGCAATAGACCCTGAAGTTGTGCCTGACTCCATATTCTCTGCCCCGTCAGCAGTCTCAGGGCTGTGCTGGTGGGAGGGAGTGAGGGGCCAAGGCTTTGTTGGTGGCCCGGTGTGAGTGGGGCTCTGCTGGCCTTTCTGCAGGAGTTGCCAGGCTGCCACCTGTAAAGAAGAGGATGTGTCACCCATACCTTCCGATGGAATTTCTCTCCGGACAGAGGTGAGGAAGGAAAAAAGCAGTGGGGGCCGGGAAAGGAGTGGTATCTCAGGCAGGGCAATAGAAGGCTACCAGAACAGCGCCCGGGGCCAGGACCATCCTGGCTGGCCTGCAGGCACCAAGTTGGCCTGCGTGCTGTCACTGGTGTGGCTCCACGGCCCTTCCTCTAGGCTTTCAAGCCCTTGTACATATTCAGGTGTTTTACCTGGGAAGGGTGGGAACAGTTCAGCAGCAGCTGGCCTGGGGCTCAGCTCACGTTTACTCACAGATGCCTCAGCACGGTCCCCCAGCTTTGCAATGAGGACGCTCCTTGCATGGGGGGTGGGTTGCTGGCTGTATGGGAGGTGATTCCCCACCTCTGACCAATTTCAGAATTGTTTACTGCTGGAGCAAGTGCCCTGATATGGTTTTCCTCTGTATAACTGGTGGGTTCAGGTTTTTTTTTTTCTTTTATGGTTCAAGTTAGATTTGATTCCTCTTTTATGTATTTATAGATATAAGCATGGAAAAAATTTATTCCTATAAATACATTTGTGTGAAGGGAATAACTTTTTTCTGTTTTATTTTAAAATTTTATTTTTTAAAATTTTGAAATTTAATTTTATTTTTTTTATACAGCAGGTTATTATTAGTTATGTATTTTGTGCATATACATGTATACAGGTCAATCCCAATCTCCCAACTCATCCCACCACCACCACCCCATGGCTTCCCACCCTTGGTGTCCATACGTTTGTTCTCTACCTCTGTGTCTCTATTTCTTCCCTGCAATCCAGTTCCTCTGTACCATTTTTTAGGGTCCAAATATATGCATTAATATACAATATTTGTTTTCCTCTTTCTGACTTACTTCATTCTGTATGACACTCTCTAGATCCATCGATGTCTCTACAAATGACCCAGTTTCATTCCTTTTTATGGCTGAGTAATATTCCATTTTATATATGTACCACATCTTTATCCATTCATCTGTCTGTGGACATTTAGGTTGCTTGCATTACCTGGCTATTGTAAATAGTGCTGCAATGAACATTGTGGTGAATGTGCCTTTTTGATTTATGGTTTTCTCTGGGTATGTGCCCAGAAGTGGGATTGCTGGATCAGATGGTAATTCTATTTCTAGTTTTTTTAAGGAAACTCCATACTGTTCTCCATAGTGACTGTATCAATTTACATCCCCACCAATAGTGGAAGAGGGCTCCTTTTGTCCACACCCTCCCCAGAATTTGTTGTTTGTAGATTTTCTGATGATGCCGATTCTAACAGGTGTGAGGTGATACCTCATTGTAGTTTTGATTTGCATTTCTCTAATAATTAGTGCTGTTGAGCAGCTTTTCATGTGCATCTTGGCCATCTCTGTGTCTTCTTTGAAGAAACGTCTCTTTAGATCTTCTGCCCATTTTTGTATTGGGTTGTTTGTTTTTTAAATAGTAAGCTGCATGAGCTGTTTATATATATATTGGAGATTAAACCTTTGTCCATTGATTCATTTGCAACAATTTTCGCCCATTCTGAGGGATGCCTTTTTCCATTCCCGTTTTTTGAACAAAAAAGGAAAGAAAGAAAAAGAAGCAGAACACTAATGTGCGTAAAATATGCCTTTGGAAATGGTCGTTTTGAAATATGGACGTCCTTTGAATTTTTTGGTCGATATGTGACCCCAGGATTTGTTTTCAGGGCAGGTGTCATTTACAGGCCTGCAATGATTTTGAATATCAACTGACCATTAGCGCTGGGATTAAAGCTGCTGTTGCGTGAAACGGCCACAAGGTGGCAGCAGTTCTCCCTTACCAAATCTGGTTACTAGAGCAACAGAGCCTCAATGGAAGTCGTGTTCTAGATTGGAATTTAGAATGGAATGTGCCAGGAGAAAGCCCCTCAAGTTTGTCTCACTACTTGTTGTTCGTGTTTTTAATTTTCTTTTTATTTTCTATTACAGCAAGTTTGATTACAATGTTTGGCTTGTTGTAGGTGTGGACGATGTGGTTCTTTTACACATATACAGATGTCTGTTCTTCCTGGGATCCTTTTCCCATGTACGTTAGGACAGAATGTTGAGTAGTCTTCTCTTGGTATTCCGTAGGTCTTTGGTGATTATATATGTCACCTGTGTTTGATTATGTCTGTTAACCCCGATATCGTAATGAAACCAATCCTCACAGCTTTCCATTGGTGAACCATAAGTTTCTTTAATGAATCTGTGATTGCCCTTCTCCGTGGAAATATCTGCCCTGGTATCCATTTTTAGGTAACACCTATAAGTGATATGATACGATATGTGTCTTTCACTTTCTGACTTACTCCAAGTCACGTGATTACCTCTAGACTCATCTACGGGGCTGCAAATGGCATTGTGTCCTTTTTTTTCCTTGGCTCCTATTCTGCCTTAGCGAGGTCCATTTTCAACAATGTGATTCCCTGAGGGTTGTGGATTAGCTGACCTGGGCAGCCTTACCCTGCCGGCCGGCCCTCCCCAGGTGTGCCTGGTTGAGGTCAATATAAACAGCTCTGCAGGCAGCAATAGCCCCTGAAGTTGTGCCTGACTCCATATTCTCTGCCCCGTCAGCAGTCTCGGGGCTGTGCTGGTGGGAGGGAGTGAGGGGCCAAGGCTTTGTTGGTGGCGTGGTGTGAGTGGGGCTCTGCTGGCCTTTCTGCAGGAGTTGCCAGGCTGCCACCTGTAAAGAAGAGGATGTGTCACCCATACCTTCCGATGGAATTTCTCTACGGACAGAGGTGAGGAAGGAAAAAAGCAGTGGGGGCCGGGACAGGAGGGGTATCTCAGGCAGGGCAATAGAAAGCTTCCAGAAGAGCGCCAGGGGGCAGGACCATCCTGGCTGGCCTGCAGGCACCAAGTTGGCCTGCGTGCTGTCGCTGGTGTGGCTCCACAGCCCTTCCTCTAGGCTTTCAAGCCCTTGTACATATTCAGGTGTTTTACCTGGGAAGGGTGGGAACAGTTCAGCAGCAGCTGGCCTGGGGCTCAGCTCACGTTTACTCACAGATGCCTCAGCACGGTCCCCCAGCTTTGCAATGAGGACGCTCCTTGCATGGGGGGTGGGTTGCTGGCTGTATGGGAGGAGATTCCCCACCTCTGACCAATTTCAGTATTGTTTACCACTGGAGCAAGTGCCCTGTAGGGTTTCCCTCTGTATAACTGGTGGGTTCAGGTTTTGTTTTTTTCTTTTATGGTTCAAGTTAGATTTGATTCCTCTTTTATGTATTTATAGATATAAGCATGGAAATAATTCATTCCTATAAATACATCTGTGTGAAGGGAAGAACTTTTTTCTGTTTTATTTTAAAATTTTATTTTTTAAAATTTTGAAATTTAATTTTATTTTTTTTATACAGCAGGTTATTATTAGTTATGTATTTTGTGCACATACATGTATACAGGTCAATCCCAGTCTCCCAACTCATCCCACCACCACCACCCCATGGCTTCCCACACTTGGTGTCCATACGTTTGTTCTCTACCTCTGTGTCTCTATTTCTTCCCTGCAATCCAGTTCCTCTGTACCATTTTTTAGGGTCCAAATATATGCATTAATATACAATATTTGTTTTCCTCTTTCTGACTTACTTCATTCTGTATGACAGTCTCTAGATCCATCGATGTCTCTACAAATGACCCAGTTTCATTCCTTTTTATGGCTGAGTAATATTCCATTTTATATATGTACCACATCTTTATCCATTCATCTGTCTGTGGACATTTAGGTTGCTTGCATTACCTGGCTATTGTAAATAGTGCTGCAATGAACATTGTGGTGAATGTGCCTTTTTGATTTATGGTTTTCTCTGGGTATGTGCCCAGAAGTGGGATTGCTGGATCAGATGGTAATTCTATTTCTAGTTTTTTTAAGGAAACTCCATACTGTTCTCCATAGTGACTGTATCAATTTACATCCCCACCAATAGTGGAAGAGGGCTCCTTTTGTCCACACCCTCCCCAGAATTTGTTGTTTGTAGATTTTCTGATGATGCCGATTCTAACAGGTGTGAGGTGATACCTCATTGTAGTTTTGATTTGCATTTCTCTAATAATTAGTGCTGTTGAGCAGCTTTTCATTTGCATCTTGGCCATCTCTGTGTCTTCTTTGAAGAAACGTCTCTTTAGATCTTCTGCCCATTTTTGTATTGGGTTGTTTGTTTTTTTAATAGTAAGCTGCATGAGCTGTTTATATATATATTGGAGATTAAACCTTTGTCCATTGATTCGTTTGCAACAATTTTCGCCAATTCTGAGGGATGCCTTTTTCCATTCCCGTTTTTTGAACAAAAAAGGAAAGAAAGAAAAAGAAGCAGAACACTAATGTGCGTAAAATATGCCTTTTGAAATGGTCGTTTTGAAATATGGACGTCCTTTGAATTTTTTGGTCGATATGTGACCCCAGGATTTGTTTTCAGGGCAGGTGTCATTTACAGGCGTGCAATGATTTTGAATATCAACTGACCATTAGCGCTGGGATTAAAGCTGCTGTTGCGTGAAACGGCCACAAGGTGGCAGCAGTTCTCCCTTACCAAATCTGGTTACTAGAGCAACAGAGCCTCAATGGAAGTCGTGTTCTAGATTGGAATTTAGAATGGAATGTGCCAGGAGAAAGCCCCTCAAGTTTGTCTCACTACTTGTTGTTCGTGTTTTTAATTTTCTTTTTATTTTCTATTACAGCAAGTTTGATTACAATGTTTGGCTTGTTGTAGGTGTGGAAGATGTGGTTCTTTTACACATATACAGATGTCTGTTCTTCCTGGGATCCTTTTCCCATGTACGTTAGGACAGAATGTTGAGTAGTCTTCTCTTGGTATTCCGTAGGTCTTTGGTGATTATATATGTCACCTGTGTTTGATTATGTCTGTTAACCCCGATATCGTAATGAAACCAATCCTCACAGCTTTCCATTGGTGAACCATAAGTTTCTTTAATGAATCTGTGATTGCCCTTCTCCGTGGAAATATCTGCCCTGGTATCCATTTTTAGGTAACACCTATAAGTGATATGATACGATATGTGTCTTTCACTTTCTGACTTACTCCAAGTCACGTGATTACCTCTAGACTCATCTACGGGGCTGCAAATGGCATTGTGTCCTTTTTTTTCCTTGGCTCCTATTCTGCCTTAGCGAGGTTCATTTTCAACAATGTGATTCCCTGAGGGTTGTGGATTAGCTGACCTGGGCAGCCTTACCCTGCCGGCCGGCCCTCCCCAGGTGTGCCTGGTTGAGGTCAATATAAACAGCTCTCCAGGCAGCAATAGCCCCTGAAGTTGTGCCTGACTCCATATTCTCTGCCCCGTCAGCAGTCTCGGGGCTGTGCTGGTGGGAGGGAGTGAGGGGCCAAGGCTTTGTTGGTGGCCCGGTGTGAGTGGGGCTCTGCTGGCCTTTCTGCAGGAGTTGCCAGGCTGCCACCTGTAAAGAAGAGGATGTGTCACCCATACCTTCCGATGGAATTTCTCTCCGGACAGAGGTGAGGAAGGAAAAAAGCAGTGGGGGCCGGGACAGGAGGGGTATCTCAGGCAGGGCAATAGAAAGCTTCCAGAAGAGCGCCCGGGGCCAGGACCATCCTGGCTGGCCTGCAGGCACCAAGTTGGCCTGTGTGCTGTCGCTGGTGTGGCTCCACGGCCCTTCCTCTAGGCTTTCAAGCCCTTGTACATATTCAGGTGTTTTACCTGGGAAGGGTGGGAACAGTTCAGCAGCAGCTGGCCTGGGGCTCAGCTCACGTTTACTCACAGATGCCTCAGCACGGTCCCCCAGCTTTGCAATGAGGACGCTCCTTGCATGGGGGGTGGGTTGCTGGCTGTATGGGAGGAGATTCCCCACCTCTGACCAATTTCAGTATTGTTTACCACTGGAGCAAGTGCCCTGTAGGGTTTCCCTCTGTATAACTGGTGGGTTCAGGTTTTGTTTTTTTCTTTTATGGTTCAAGTTAGATTTGATTCCTCTTTTATGTATTTATAGATATAAGCATGGAAATAATTCATTCCTATAAATACATCTGTGTGAAGGGAAGAACTTTTTTCTGTTTTATTTTAAAATTTTATTTTTTAAAATTTTGAAATTTAATTTTATTTTTTTTATACAGCAGGTTATTATTAGTTATGTATTTTGTGCATATACATGTATACAGGTCAATCCCAGTCTCCCAACTCATCCCACCACCACCACCCCATGGCTTCCCACACTTGGTGTCCATACGTTTGTTCTCTACCTCTGTGTCTCTATTTCTTCCCTGCAATCCAGTTCCTCTGTACCATTTTTTAGGGTCCAAATATATGCATTAATATACAATATTTGTTTTCCTCTTTCTGACTTACTTCATTCTGTATGACAGTCTCTAGATCCATCGATGTCTCTACAAATGACCAAGTTTCATTCCTTTTTATGGCTGAGTAATATTCCATTTTATATATGTACCACATCTTTATCCATTCATCTGTCTGTGGACATTTAGGTTGCTTGCATTACCTGGCTATTGTAAATAGTGCTGCAATGAACATTGTGGTGAATGTGCCTTTTTGATTTATGGTTTTCTCTGGGTATGTGCCCAGAAGTGGGATTGCTGGATCAGATGGTAATTCTATTTCTAGTTTTTTTAAGGAAACTCCATACTGTTCTCCATAGTGACTGTATCAATTTACATCCCCACCAATAGTGGAAGAGGGCTCCTTTTGTCCACACCCTCCCCAGAATTTGTTGTTTGTAGATTTTCTGATGATGCCGATTCTAACAGGTGTGAGGTGATACCTCATTGTAGTTTTGATTTGCATTTCTCTAATAATTAGTGCTGTTGAGCAGCTTTTCATTTGCATCTTGGCCATCTCTGTGTCTTCTTTGAAGAAACGTCTCTTTAGATCTTCTGCCCATTTTTGTATTGGGTTGTTTGTTTTTTTAATAGTAAGCTGCATGAGCTGTTTATATATATATTGGAGATTAAACCTTTGTCCATTGATTCGTTTGCAACAATTTTCGCCCATTCTGAGGGATGCCTTTTTCCATTCCCGTTTTTTGAACAAAAAAGGAAAGAAAGAAAAAGAAGCAGAACACTAATGTGCGTAAAATATGCCTTTTGAAATGGTCGTTTTGAAATATGGACGTCCTTTGAATTTTTTGGTCGATATGTGACCCCAGGATTTGTTTTCAGGGCAGGTGTCATTTACAGGCGTGCAATGATTTTGAATATCAACTGACCATTAGCGCTGGGATTAAAGCTGCTGTTGCGTGAAACGGCCACAAGGTGGCAGCAGTTCTCCCTTACCAAATCTGGTTACTAGAGCAACAGAGCCTCAATGGAAGTCGTGTTCTAGATTGGAATTTAGAATGGAATGTGCCAGGAGAAAGCCCCTCAAGTTTGTCTCACTACTTGTTGTTCGTGTTTTTAATTTTCTTTTTATTTTCTATTACAGCAAGTTTGATTACAATGTTTGGCTTGTTGTAGGTGTGGAAGATGTGGTTCTTTTACACATATACAGATGTCTGTTCTTCCTGGGATCCTTTTCCCATGTACGTTAGGACAGAATGTTGAGTAGTCTTCTCTTGGTATTCCGTAGGTCTTTGGTGATTATATATGTCACCTGTGTTTGATTATGTCTGTTAACCCCGATATCGTAATGAAACCAATCCTCACAGCTTTCCATTGGTGAACCATAAGTTTGTTTAATGAATCTGTGATTGCCCTTCTCCGTGGAAATATCTGCCCTGGTATCCATTTTTAGGTAACACCTATAAGTGATATGATACGATATGTGTCTTTCACTTTCTGACTTACTCCAAGTCACGTGATTACCTCTAGACTCATCTACGGGGCTGCAAATGGCATTGTGTCCTTTTTTTTCCTTGGCTCCTATTCTGCCTTAGCGAGGTTCATTTTCAACAATGTGATTCCCTGAGGGTTGTGGATTAGCTGACCTGGGCAGCCTTACCCTGCCGGCCGGCCCTCCCCAGGTGTGCCTGGTTGAGGTCAATATAAACAGCTCTCCAGGCAGCAATAGCCCCTGAAGTTGTGCCTGACTCCATATTCTCTGCCCCGTCAGCAGTCTCGGGGCTGTGCTGGTGGGAGGGAGTGAGGGGCCAAGGCTTTGTTGGTGGCCCGGTGTGAGTGGGGCTCTGCTGGCCTTTCTGCAGGAGTTGCCAGGCTGCCACCTGTAAAGAAGAGGATGTGTCACCCATACCTTCCGATGGAATTTCTCTCCGGACAGAGGTGAGGAAGGAAAAAAGCAGTGGGGGCCGGGACAGGAGGGGTATCTCAGGCAGGGCAATAGAAAGCTTCCAGAAGAGCACCCGGGGCCAGGACCATCCTGGCTGGCCTGCAGGCACCAAGTTGGCCTGCGTGCTGTCGCTGGTGTGGCTCCACGGCCCTTCCTCTAGGCTTTCAAGCCCTTGTACATATTCAGGTGTTTTGCCTGGGAAGGGTGGGAACAGTTCAGCAGCAGCTGGCCTGGGGCTCAGCTCACGTTTACTCACAGATGCCTCAGCACGGTCCCCCAGCTTTGCAATGAGGACGCTCCTTGCATGGGGGGTGGGTTGCTGGCTGTATGGGAGGAGATTCCCCACCTCTGACCAATTTCAGTATTGTTTACCACTGGAGCAAGTGCCCTGTAGGGTTTCCCTCTGTATAACTGGTGGGTTCAGGTTTTGTTTTTTTCTTTTATGGTTCAAGTTAGATTTGATTCCTCTTTTATGTATTTATAGATATAAGCATGGAAATAATTCATTCCTATAAATACATCTGTGTGAAGGGAAGAACTTTTTTCTGTTTTATTTTAAAATTTTATTTTTTAAAATTTTGAAATTTAATTTTATTTTTTTTATACAGCAGGTTATTATTAGTTATGTATTTTGTGCATATACATGTATACAGGTCAATCCCAGTCTCCCAACTCATCCCACCACCACCACCCCATGGCTTCCCACACTTGGTGTCCATACGTTTGTTCTCTACCTCTGTGTCTCTATTTCTTCCCTGCAATCCAGTTCCTCTGTACCATTTTTTAGGGTCCAAATATATGCATTAATATACAATATTTGTTTTCCTCTTTCTGACTTACTTCATTCTGTATGACAGTCTCTAGATCCATCGATGTCTCTACAAATGACCAAGTTTCATTCCTTTTTATGGCTGAGTAATATTCCATTTTATATATGTACCACATCTTTATCCATTCATCTGTCTGTGGACATTTAGGTTGCTTGCATTACCTGGCTATTGTAAATAGTGCTGCAATGAACATTGTGGTGAATGTGCCTTTTTGATTTATGGTTTTCTCTGGGTATGTGCCCAGAAGTGGGATTGCTGGATCAGATGGTAATTCTATTTCTAGTTTTTTTAAGGAAACTCCATACTGTTCTCCATAGTGACTGTATCAATTTACATCCCCACCAATAGTGGAAGAGGGCTCCTTTTGTCCACACCCTCCCCAGAATTTGTTGTTTGTAGATTTTCTGATGATGCCGATTCTAACAGGTGTGAGGTGATACCTCATTGTAGTTTTGATTTGCATTTCTCTAATAATTAGTGCTGTTGAGCAGCTTTTCATTTGCATCTTGGCCATCTCTGTGTCTTCTTTGAAGAAACGTCTCTTTAGATCTTCTGCCCATTTTTGTATTGGGTTGTTTGTTTTTTTAATAGTAAGCTGCATGAGCTGTTTATATATATATTGGAGATTAAACCTTTGTCCATTGATTCGTTTGCAACAATTTTCGCCCATTCTGAGGGATGCCTTTTTCCATTCCCGTTTTTTGAACAAAAAAGGAAAGAAAGAAAAAGAAGCAGAACACTAATGTGCGTAAAATATGCCTTTTGAAATGGTCGTTTTGAAATATGGACGTCCTTTGAATTTTTTGGTCGATATGTGACCCCAGGATTTGTTTTCAGGGCAGGTGTCATTTACAGGCGTGCAATGATTTTGAATATCAACTGACCATTAGCGCTGGGATTAAAGCTGCTGTTGCGTGAAACGGCCACAAGGTGGCAGCAGTTCTCCCTTACCAAATCTGGTTACTAGAGCAACAGAGCCTCAATGGAAGTCGTGTTCTAGATTGGAATTTAGAATGGAATGTGCCAGGAGAAAGCCCCTCAAGTTTGTCTCACTACTTGTTGTTCGTGTTTTTAATTTTCTTTTTATTTTCTATTACAGCAAGTTTGATTACAATGTTTGGCTTGTTGTAGGTGTGGAAGATGTGGTTCTTTTACACATATACAGATGTCTGTTCTTCCTGGGATCCTTTTCCCATGTACGTTAGGACAGAATGTTGAGTAGTCTTCTCTTGGTATTCCGTAGGTCTTTGGTGATTATATATGTCACCTGTGTTTGATTATGTCTGTTAACCCCGATATCGTAATGAAACCAATCCTCACAGCTTTCCATTGGTGAACCATAAGTTTGTTTAATGAATCTGTGATTGCCCTTCTCCGTGGAAATATCTGCCCTGGTATCCATTTTTAGGTAACACCTATAAGTGATATGATACGATATGTGTCTTTCACTTTCTGACTTACTCCAAGTCACGTGATTACCTCTAGACTCATCTACGGGGCTGCAAATGGCATTGTGTCCTTTTTTTTCCTTGGCTCCTATTCTGCCTTAGCGAGGTTCATTTTCAACAATGTGATTCCCTGAGGGTTGTGGATTAGCTGACCTGGGCAGCCTTACCCTGCCGGCCGGCCCTCCCCAGGTGTGCCTGGTTGAGGTCAATATAAACAGCTCTCCAGGCAGCAATAGCCCCTGAAGTTGTGCCTGACTCCATATTCTCTGCCCCGTCAGCAGTCTCGGGGCTGTGCTGGTGGGAGGGAGTGAGGGGCCAAGGCTTTGTTGGTGGCCCGGTGTGAGTGGGGCTCTGCTGGCCTTTCTGCAGGAGTTGCCAGGCTGCCACCTGTAAAGAAGAGGATGTGTCACCCATACCTTCCGATGGAATTTCTCTCCGGACAGAGGTGAGGAAGGAAAAAAGCAGTGGGGGCCGGGACAGGAGGGGTATCTCAGGCAGGGCAATAGAAAGCTTCCAGAAGAGCACCCGGGGCCAGGACCATCCTGGCTGGCCTGCAGGCACCAAGTTGGCCTGCGTGCTGTCGCTGGTGTGGCTCCACGGCCCTTCCTCTAGGCTTTCAAGCCCTTGTACATATTCAGGTGTTTTGCCTGGGAAGGGTGGGAACAGTTCAGCAGCAGCTGGCCTGGGGCTCAGCTCACGTTTACTCACAGATGCCTCAGCACGGTCCCCCAGCTTTGCAATGAGGACGCTCCTTGCATGGGGGGTGGGTTGCTGGCTGTATGGGAGGAGATTCCCCACCTCTGACCAATTTCAGTATTGTTTACCACTGGAGCAAGTGCCCTGTAGGGTTTCCCTCTGTATAACTGGTGGGTTCAGGTTTTGTTTTTTTCTTTTATGGTTCAAGTTAGATTTGATTCCTCTTTTATGTATTTATAGATATAAGCATGGAAATAATTCATTCCTATAAATACATCTGTGTGAAGGGAAGAACTTTTTTCTGTTTTATTTTAAAATTTTATTTTTTAAAATTTTGAAATTTAATTTTATTTTTTTTATACAGCAGGTTATTATTAGTTATGTATTTTGTGCATATACATGTATACAGGTCAATCCCAGTCTCCCAACTCATCCCACCACCACCACCCCATGGCTTCCCACACTTGGTGTCCATACGTTTGTTCTCTACCTCTGTGTCTCTATTTCTTCCCTGCAATCCAGTTCCTCTGTACCATTTTTTAGGGTCCAAATATATGCATTAATATACAATATTTGTTTTCCTCTTTCTGACTTACTTCATTCTGTATGACAGTCTCTAGATCCATCGATGTCTCTACAAATGACCAAGTTTCATTCCTTTTTATGGCTGAGTAATATTCCATTTTATATATGTACCACATCTTTATCCATTCATCTGTCTGTGGACATTTAGGTTGCTTGCATTACCTGGCTATTGTAAATAGTGCTGCAATGAACATTGTGGTGAATGTGCCTTTTTGATTTATGGTTTTCTCTGGGTATGTGCCCAGAAGTGGGATTGCTGGATCAGATGGTAATTCTATTTCTAGTTTTTTTAAGGAAACTCCATACTGTTCTCCATAGTGACTGTATCAATTTACATCCCCACCAATAGTGGAAGAGGGCTCCTTTTGTCCACACCCTCCCCAGAATTTGTTGTTTGTAGATTTTCTGATGATGCCGATTCTAACAGGTGTGAGGTGATACCTCATTGTAGTTTTGATTTGCATTTCTCTAATAATTAGTGCTGTTGAGCAGCTTTTCATGTGCATCTTGGCCATCTCTGTGTCTTCTTTGAAGAAACGTCTCTTTAGATCTTCTGCCCATTTTTGTATTGGGTTGTTTGTTTTTTTAATAGTAAGCTGCATGAGCTGTTTATATATATATTGGAGATTAAACCTTTGTCCATTGATTCGTTTGCAACAATTTTCGCCCATTCTGAGGGATGCCTTTTTCCATTCCCGTTTTTTGAACAAAAAAGGAAAGAAAGAAAAAGAAGCAGAACACTAATGTGCGTAAAATATGCCTTTTGAAATGGTCGTTTTGAAATATGGACGTCCTTTGAATTTTTTGGTCGATATGTGACCCCAGGATTTGTTTTCAGGGCAGGTGTCATTTACAGGCGTGCAATGATTTTGAATATCAACTGACCATTAGCGCTGGGATTAAAGCTGCTGTTGCGTGAAACGGCCACAAGGTGGCAGCAGTTCTCCCTTACCAAATCTGGTTACTAGAGCAACAGAGCCTCAATGGAAGTCGTGTTCTAGATTGGAATTTAGAATGGAATGTGCCAGGAGAAAGCCCCTCAAGTTTGTCTCACTACTTGTTGTTCGTGTTTTTAATTTTCTTTTTATTTTCTATTACAGCAAGTTTGATTACAATGTTTGGCTTGTTGTAGGTGTGGAAGATGTGGTTCTTTTACACATATACAGATGTCTGTTCTTCCTGGGATCCTTTTCCCATGTATGTTAGGACAGAATGTTGAGTAGTCTTCTCTTGGTATTCCGTAGGTCTTTGGTGATTATATATGTCACCTGTGTTTGATTATGTCTGTTAACCCCGATATCGTAATGAAACCAATCCTCACAGCTTTCCATTGGTGAACCATAAGTTTGTTTAATGAATCTGTGATTGCCCTTCTCCGTGGAAATATCTGCCCTGGTATCCATTTTTAGGTAACACCTATAAGTGATATGATACGATATGTGTCTTTCACTTTCTGACTTACTCCAAGTCACGTGATTACCTCTAGACTCATCTACGGGGCTGCAAATGGCATTGTGTCCTTTTTTTTCCTTGGCTCCTATTCTGCCTTAGCGAGGTTCATTTTCAACAATGTGATTCCCTGAGGGTTGTGGATTAGCTGACCTGGGCAGCCTTACCCTGCCGGCCGGCCTTCCCCAGGTGTGCCTGGTTGAGGTCAATATAAACAGCTCTCCAGGCAGCAAGAGCCCCTGAAGTTGTGCCTGACTCCATATTCTCTGCCCCGTCAGCAGTCTCGGGGCTGTGCTGGTGGGAGGGAGTGAGGGGCCAAGGCTTTGTTGGTGGCCCGGTGTGAGTGGGGCTCTGCTGGCCTTTCTGTAGGAGTTGCCAGGCTGCCACCTGTAAAGAAGAGGATGTGTCACCCATACCTTCCGATGGAATTTCTCTCCGGACAGAGGTGAGGAAGGAAAAAAGCAGTGGGGGCCGGGACAGGAGGGGTATCTCAGGCAGGGCAATAGAAAGCTTCCAGAAGAGCGCCCGGGGCCAGGACCATCCTGGCTGGCCTGCAGGCACCAAGTTGGCCTGCGTGCTGTCGCTGGTGTGGCTCCACGGCCCTTCCTCTAGGCTTTCAAGCCCTTGTACATATTCAGGTGTTTTGCCTGGGAAGGGTGGGAACAGTTCAGCAGCAGCTGGCCTGGGTCTCAGCTCACGTTTACTCACAGATGCCTCAGCACGGTCCCCCAGCTTTGCAATGAGGACGCTCCTTGCATGGGGGGTGGGTTGCTGGCTGTATGGGAGGAGATTCCCCACCTCTGACCAATTTCAGTATTGTTTACCACTGGAGCAAGTGCCCTGTAGGGTTTCCCTCTGTATAACTGGTGGGTTCAGGTTTTGTTTTTTTCTTTTATGGTTCAAGTTAGATTTGATTCCTCTTTTATGTATTTATAGATATAAGCATGAAAATAATTCATTCCTATAAATACATCTGTGTGAATGGAAGAACTTTTTTCTGTTTTATTTTAAAATTTTATTTTTTAAAATTTTGAAATTTAATTTTATTTATTTTTTTATACAGCAGGTTATTATTAGTTATGTATTGTATGCATATACATGTATACAGGTCAATCCCAATCTCCCAACTCATCCCACCACCACCACCCCATGGCTTCCCACACTTGGTGTCCATACGTTTGTTCTCTACCTCTGTGTCTCTATTTCTTCCCTGCAAACCAGTTACTCTGTACCATTTTTTAGGTTCCACCTATATGCATTAATATACAATATTTGTTTTCCTCTTTCTGACTTACTTCATTCTGTATGACAGTCTCTAGATCCATCGACGTCTCTACAAATGACCCAGTTTCATTCCTTTTTATGGCTGAGTAATATTCCATTTTATATATGTACCACATCTTTATCCATTCATCTGTCTGTGGGCATTTAGGTTGCTTGCATTACCTGGCTATTGTAAATAGTGCTGCAATGAACATTGTGGTGAATATGCCTTTTTGATTTATGGTTTTCTCTGGGTATGTGCCCAGAAGTGGGATTGCTGGATCAGATGGTAATTGTATATCTAGTTTTTTTAAGGAAACTCCATACTGTTCTCCATAGTGACTGTATCAATTTACATCACCACCAATAGTGGAAGAGGGCTCCTTTTGTCCACACCCTCCCCAGAATTTGTTGTTTGTAGATTTTCTGATGATGCCGATTCTAACAGGTGTGAGGTGATACCTCATTGTAGTTTTGATTTGCATTTCTGTAATAATTAGTGCTGTTGAGCAGCTTTTCATGTGCATCTTGGCCATCTCTGTGTCTTCTTTGAAGAAACGTCTCTTTAGATCTTCTGCCCATTTTTGTATTGGGTTGTTTGTTTTTTTAATATTAAGCTGCATGAGCTGTTTATATATATATTGGAGATTAAACCTTTGTCCTTTGATTCATTTGCAACGATTTTCGCCCATTCTGAGGGATGCCTTTTTCCATTCCCGTTTTTTGAACAAAAAAGGAAAGAAAGAAAAAGAAGCAGAACACTAATGTGCGTAAAATATGCCTTTTGAAACGGTCGTTTTGAAATATGGACGTCCTTTGAATTTTTTTGTCGATATGTGACCCCAGGATTTGTTTTCAGGGCAGGTGTCGTTTACAGGCCTGCAATGATTTTGAATATCAACTGACCATTAGCGCTGGGATTAAAGCTGCTGTTGCGTGAAACGGCCACAAGGTGGCAGCAGTTCTCCCTTACCAAATCTGGTTACTAGAGCAACAGAGCCTCAATGGAAGTCGTGTTCTAGATTGGAATTTAGAATGGAATGTGCCAGGAGAAAGCCCCTCAAGTTTGTCTCACTACTTGTTGTTCGTGTTTTTAATTTTCTTTTTATTTTCTATTACAGCAAGTTTGATTACAATGTTTGGCTTGTTGTAGGTGTGGAAGATGTGGTTCTTTTACACATATACAGATGTCTGTTCTTCCTGGGATCCTTTTCCCATGTACGTTAGGACAGAATGTTGAGTAGTCTTCTCTTGGTATTCCGTAGGTCTTTGGTGATTATATATGTCACCTGTGTTTGATTATGTCTGTTAACCCCGATATCGTAATGAAACCAATCCTCACAGCTTTCCATTGGTGAACCATAAGTTTCTTTAATGAATCTGTGATTGCCCTTCTCCGTGGAAATATCTGCCCTGGTATCCATTTTTAGGTAACAACTATAAGTGATATGATACGATATGTGTCTTTCACTTTCTGACTTACTCCAAGTCACGTGATTACCTCTAGACTCATCTACGGGGCTATAAATGGCATTGTGTCTTTTTTTTCCCTTGGCTTCTATTCTGCCTTAGCGAAGGCCATTTTCAACAATGTGATTCCCTGAGGGTTGTGGATTAGCTGACCTGGGCAGCCTTACCCTGCCGGCCGGCCCTCCCCAGGTGTGCCTGGTTGAGGTCAATATAAACAGCTCTCCAGGCAGCAATAGCCCCTGAAGTTGTGCCTGACTCCATATTCTCTGCCCCGTCAGCAGTCTCGGGACTGTGCTGGTGGGAGGGAGTGAGGGGCCAAGGCTTTGTTGGTGGCCCGGTGTGAGTGGGGCTCTGCTGGCCTTTCTGCAGGAGTTGCCAGGCTGCCACCTGTAAAGAAGAGGATGTGTCACCCATACCTTCCGCTGGAATTTCTCTCCGGACAGAGGTGAGGAAGGAAAAAAGCAGTGGGGGCCGGGACAGGAGGGGTATCTCAGGCAGGGCAATAGAAAGCTTCCAGAAGAGCGCCCGGGGCCAGGACCATCCTGGCTGGCCTGCAGGCACCAAGTTGGCCTGCGTGCTGTCGCTGGTGTGGCTCCACGGCCCTTCCTCTAGGCTTTCAAGCCCTTGTACATATTCAGGTGTTTTACCTGGGAAGGGTGGGAACAGTTCAGCAGCAGCTGGCCTGGGGCTCAGCTCACGTTTACTCACAGATGCCTCAGCACGGTCCCCCAGCTTTGCAATGAGGACGCTCCTTGCATGGGGGGTGGGTTGCTGGCTGTATGGGAGGAGATTCCCCACCTCTGACCAATTTCAGAATTGTTTACCACTGGAGCAAGTGCCCTGATAGGGTTTCCCTCTGTATAACTGGTGGGTTCAGGTTTTTTTTTTTCTTTTATGGTTCAAGTTATTTTTGATTCCTCTTTTATGTATTTATAGATATAAGCATGGAAATAATTCATTCCTATAAATACATCTGTGTGAAGGGAAGAACTTTTTTCTGTTTTATTTTAAAATTTTATTTTTTTAAATTTTGAAATTTAATTTTATTTAGTTTTTTATACAGCAGGTTATTATTAGTTATGTATTTTATGCATATACATGTATACAGGTCAATCCCAGTCTCCCAACTCATCCCACCACCACCACCCCATGGCTTCCCACACTTGGTGTCCATACGTTTGTTCTCTACCTCTGTGTCTCTATTTCTTCCCTGCAAACCAGTTCCTCTGTACCATTTTTTAGGGTCCACATTTATGCATTAATATACAATATTTGTTTTCCTCTTTCTGACTTACTTCATTCTGTATGACAGTCTCTAGATCCATCGATGTCTCTACAAATGACCCAGTTTCATTCCTTTTTATGGCTGAGTAATATTCCATTTTATATATGTACCACATCTTTATCCATTCATCTGTCTGTGGGCATTTAGGTTGCTTGCATTACCTGGCTATTGTAAATAGAGCTGCAATGAACATTGTGGTGAATGTGCCTTTTTGACTTATGGTTTTCTCTGGGTATATGCCCAGAAGTGGGATTGCTGGATCAGATGGTAATTCTGTTTCTAGTTTTTTTATGGAAACTCCATACACTTCTCCATAGTGACTGTATCAATTTACATCCCCACCAATAGTGGAAGAGGGCTCCTTTTGTCCACACCCTCCCCAGAATTTGTTGTTTGTAGATTTTCTGATGATGCCGATTCTAACAGGTGTGAGGTGATACCTCATTGTAGTTTTGATTTGCATTTCTCTAATAATTAGTGCTGTTGAGCAGCTCTTCATGTGCATCTTGGCCATCTCTGTGTCTTCTTTGAAGAAACGTCTCTTTAGATCTTCTGCCCATTTTTGTATTGTGTTGTTTGTTTTTTTAATATTAAGCTGCATGAGCTGTTTATATATATATTAGAGATTAAACCTTTGTCCATTGATTCATTTGCAACGATTTTCGCCCCTTCTGAGGGATGCCTTTTTCCATTCCATTTTTTTGAACAAAAAAGGAAAGAATGAAAAAGAAGCAGAACACTAATGTGCGTAAAATATGCCTTTTGAAATGGTCGTTTTGAAATATGGACGTCCTTTGAATTTTTTGGTCGATATGTGACCCCAGGATTTGTTTTCAGGGCAGGTGTCATTTACAGGCCTGCAATGATTTTGAATATCAACTGACCATTAGCGCTGGGATTAAAGCTGCTGTTGCGTGAAACGGCCACAAGGTGGCAGCAGTTCTCCCTTACCAAATCTGGTTACTAGAGCAACAGAGCCTCAATGGAAGTCGTGTTCTAGATTGGAATTTAGAATGGAATGTGCCAGGAGAAATCCCCTCAAGTTTGTCTCACTACTTGTTGTTCGTGTTTTTAATTTTCTTTTTATTTTCTATTACAGCAAGTTTGATTACAATGTTTGGCTTGTTGTAGGTGTGGAAGATGTGGTTCTTTTACACATATACAGATGTCTGTTCTTCCTGGGATCCTTTTCCCATGTACGTTAGGACAGAATGTTGAGTAGTCTTCTCTTGGTATTCCGTAGGTCTTTGGTGATTATATATGTCACCTGTGTTTGATTATGTCTGTTAACCCCGATATCGTAATGAAACCAATCCTCACAGCTTTCCATTGGTGAACCATAAGTTTGTTTAATGAATCTGTGATTGCCCTTCTCCGTGGAAATATCTGCCCTGGTATCCATTTTTAGGTAACACCTATAAGTGATATGATACGATATGTGTCTTTCACTTTCTGACTTACTCCAAGTCACGTGATTACCTCTAGACTCATCTACGGGGCTGCAAATGGCATTGTGTCCTTTTTTTTCCTTGGCTCCTATTCTGCCTTAGCGAGGTTCATTTTCAACAATGTGATTCCCTGAGGGTTGTGGATTAGCTGACCTGGGCAGCCTTACCCTGCCGGCCGGCCCTCCCCAGGTCTGCCTGGTTGAGGTCAATATAAACAGCTCTCCAGGCAGCAATAGCCCCTGAAGTTGTGCCTGACTCCATATTCTCTGCCCCGTCAGCAGTCTCGGGGCTGTGCTGGTGGGAGGGAGTGAGGGGCCAAGGCTTTGTTGGTGGCCCGGTGTGAGTGGGGCTCTGCTGGCCTTTCTGCAGGAGTTGCCAGGCTGCCACCTGTAAAGAAGAGGATGTGTCACCCATACCTTCCGATGGAATTTCTCTCCGGACAGAGGTGAGGAAGGAAAAAAGCAGTGGGGGCCGGGACAGGAGGGGTATCTCAGGCAGGGCAATAGAAAGCTTCCAGAAGAGCGCCCGGGGGCAGGACCATCCTGGCTGGCCTGCAGGCACCAAGTTGGCCTGCGTGCTGTCGCTGGTGTGGCTCCACGGCCCTTCCTCTAGGCTTTCAAGCCCTTGTACATATTCAGGTGTATTGCCTGGGAAGGGTGGGAACAGTTCAGCAGCAGCTGGCCTGGGGCTCAGCTCATGTTTACTCACAGATGCCTCAGCACGGTCCCCCAGCTTTGCAATGAGGACGCTCCTTGCATGGGGGGTGGGTTGCTGGCTGTATGGGAGGAGATTCCCAACCTCTGACCAATTTCAGTATTGTTTACCACTGGAGCAAGTGCCCTGTAGGGTTTCCCTCTGTATAACTGGTGGGTTCAGGTTTTGTTTTTTTCTTTTATGGTTCAAGTTAGATTTTATTCCTCTTTTATGTATTTATAGATATAAGCATGGAAATAATTCATTCCTATAAATACATCTGTGTGAATGGAAGAACTTTTTTCTGTTTTATTTTAAAATTTTATTTTTTAAAATTTTGAAATTTAATTTTATTTATTTTTTTATACAGCAGGTTATTATTAGTTATGTATTGTATGCATATACATGTATACAGGTCAATCCCAATCTCCCAACTCATCCCACCACCACCACCCCATGGCTTCCCACACTTGGTGTCCATACGTTTGTTCTCTACCTCTGTGTCTCTATTTCTTCCCTGCAAACCAGTTACTCTGTACCATTTTTTAGGTTCCACCTATATGCATTAATATACAATATTTGTTTTCCTCTTTCTGACTTACTTCATTCTGTATGACAGTCTCTAGATCCATCGACGTCTCTACAAATGACTCAGTTTCATTCCTTTTTATGGCTGAGTAATATTCCATTTTATATATGTACCACATCTTTATCCATTCATCTGTCTGTGGGCATTTAGGTTGCTTGCATTATCTGGCTATTGTAAATAGTGCTGCAATGAACATTGTGGTGAATATGCCTTTTTGATTTATGGTTTTCTCTGGGTATGTGCCCAGAAGTGGGATTGCTGGATCAGATGGTAATTGTATATCTAGTTTTTTTAAGGAAACTCCATACTGTTCTCCATAGTGACTGTATCAATTTACATCCCCACCAATAGTGGAAGAGGGCTCCTTTTGTCCACACCCTCCCCAGAATTTGTTGTTTGTAGATTTTCTGATGATGCCGATTCTAACAGGTGTGAGGTGATACCTCATTGTAGTTTTGATTTGCATTTCTCTAATAATTAGTGCTGTTGAGCAGCTTTTCATGTGCATCTTGGCCATCTCTGTGTCTTCTTTGAAGAAACGTCTCTTTAGATCTTCTGCCCATTTTTGTATTGGGTTGTTTGTTTTTTTAATATTAAGCTGCATGAGCTGTTTATATATATATTGGAGATTAAACCTTTGTCCTTTGATTCATTTGCAACGATTTTCGCCCATTCTGAGGGATGCCTTTTTCCATTCCCGTTTTTTGAACAAAAAAGGAAAGAAAGAAAAAGAAGCAGAACACTAATGTGCGTAAAATATGCCTTTTGAAACGGTCGTTTTGAAATATGGACGTCCTTTGAATTTTTTGGTCGATATGTGACCCCAGGATTTGTTTTCAGGGCAGGTGTCGTTTACAGGCCTGCAATGATTTTGAATATCAACTGACCATTAGCGCTGGGATTAAAGCTGCTGTTGCGTGAAACGGCCACAAGGTGGCAGCAGTTCTCCCTTACCAAATCTGGTTACTAGAGCAACAGAGCCTCAATGGAAGTCGTGTTCTAGATTGGAATTTAGAATGGAATGTGCCAGGAGAAAGCCCCTCAAGTTTGTCTCACTACTTGTTGTTCGTGTTTTTAATTTTCTTTTTATTTTCTATTACAGCAAGTTTGATTACAATGTTTGGCTTGTTGTAGGTGTGGAAGATGTGGTTCTTTTACACATATACAGATGTCTGTTCTTCATGGGATCCTTTTCCCATGTACGTTAGGACAGAATGTTGAGTAGTCTTCTCTTGGTATTCCGTAGGTCTTTGGTGATTATATATGTCACCTGTGTTTGATTATGTCTGTTAACCCCGATATCGTAATGAAACCAATCCTCACAGCTTTCCATTGGTGAACCATAAGTTTCTTTAATGAATCTGTGATTGCCCTTCTCCGTGGAAATATCTGCCCTGGTATCCATTTTTAGGTAACAACTATAAGTGATATGATACGATATGTGTCTTTCACTTTCTGACTTACTCCAAGTCACGTGATTACCTCTAGACTCATCTACGGGGCTATAAATGGCATTGTGTCTTTTTTTTCCCTTGGCTTCTATTCTGCCTTAGCGAAGGCCATTTTCAACAATGTGATTCCCTGAGGGTTGTGGATTAGCTGACCTGGGCAGTCTTACCCTGCCGGCCGGCCCTCCCCAGGTGTGCCTGGTTGAGGTCAATATAAACAGCTCTCCAGGCAGCAATAGCCCCTGAAGTTGTGCCTGACTCCATATTCTCTGCCCCGTCAGCAGTCTCGGGACTGTGCTGGTGGGAGGGAGTGAGGGGCCAAGGCTTTGTTGGTGGCCCGGTGTGAGTGGGGCTCTGCTGGCCTTTCTGCAGGAGTTGCCAGGCTGCCACCTGTAAAGAAGAGGATGTGTCACCCATACCTTCCGCTGGAATTTCTCTCCGGACAGAGGTGAGGAAGGAAAAAAGCAGTGGGGGCCGGGACAGGAGGGGTATCTCAGGCAGGGCAATAGAAAGCTTCCAGAAGAGTGCCCTGGGCCAGGACCATCCTGGCTGGCCTGCAGGCACCAAGTTGACCTGCGTGCTGACGCTGGTGTGGCTCCACGGCCCTTCCTCTAGGCTTTCAAGCCCTTGTACATATTCAGGTGTTTTACCTGGGAAGGGTGGGAACAGTTCAGCAGCAGCTGGCCTGGGGCTCAGCTCACGTTTACTCACAGATGCCTCAGCACGGTCCCCCAGCTTTGCAATGAGGACGCTCCTTGCATGGGGGGTGGGTTGCTGGCTGTATGGGAGGAGATTCCCCACCTCTGACCAATTTCAGAATTGTTTACCACTGGAGCAAGTGCCCTGATAGGGTTTCCCTCTGTATAACTGGTGGGTTCAGGTTTTTTTTTTCTTTTATGGTTCAAGTTAGATTTGATTCCTCTTTTATGTATTTATAGATATAAGCATGGAAATAATTCATTCCTATAAATACATCTGTGTGAAGGGAAGAACTTTTTTCTGTTTTATTTTAAAATTTTATTTTTTTAAATTTTGAAATTTAATTTTATTTAGTTTTTTATACAGCAGGTTATTATTAGTTATGTATTTTATGCATATACATGTATACAGGTCAATCCCAGTCTCCCAACTCATCCCACCACCACCACCCCATGGCTTCCCAAACTTGGTGTCCATACGTTTGTTCTCTACCTCTGTGTCTCTATTTCTTCCCTGCAAACCAGTTCCTCTGTACCATTTTTTAGGGTCCACATTTATGCATTAATATACAATATTTGTTTTCCTCTTTCTGACTTACTTCATTCTGTATGACAGTCTCTAGTTCCATCGATGTCTCTACAAATGTCCCAGTTTCATTCCTTTTTATGGCTGAGTAATATTCCATTTTATATATGTACCACATCTTTATCCATTCATCTGTCTGTGGGCATTTAGGTTGCTTGCATTACCTGGCTATTGTAAATAGAGCTGCAATGAACATTGTGGTGAATGTGCCTTTTTGACTTATGGTTTTCTCTGGGTATATGCCCAGAAGTTGGATTGCTGGAGCAGATGGTAATTCTATTTCTAGTTTTTTTATGGAAACTCCATACACTTCTCCATAGTGACTGTATCAATTTACATCCCCACCAATAGTGGAAGAGGGCTCCTTTTGTCCACACCCTCCCCAGAATTTGTTGTTTGTAGATTTTCTGATGATGCCGATTCTAACAGGTGTGAGGTGATACCTCATTGTAGTTTTGATTTGCATTTCTCTAATAATTAGTGCTGTTGAGCAGCTCTTCATGTGCATCTTGGCCATCTCTGTGTCTTCTTTGAAGAAACGTCTCTTTAGATCTTCTGCCCATTTTTGTGTTGTGTTGTTTGTTTTTTTAATATTAAGCTGCATGAGCTGTTTATATATATATTGGAGATTAAACCTTTGTCCATTGATTCATTTGCAACGATTTTCGCCCCTTCTGAGGGATGCCTTTTTCCATTCCATTTTTTTGAACAAAAAAGGAAAGAAAGAAAAAGAAGCAGAACACTAATGTGCGTAAAATATGCCTTTTGAAATGGTCGTTTTGAAATATGGACGTCCTTTGAATTTTTTGGTCGATATGTGACCCCAGGATTTGTTTTCAGGGCAGGTGTCATTTACAGGCGTGCAATGATTTTGAATATCAACTGACCATTAGCGCTGGGATTAAAGCTGCTGTTGCGTGAAACGGCCACAAGGTGGCAGGAGTTCTCCCTTACCAAATCTGGTTACTAGAGCAACAGAGCCTCAATGGAAGTCGTGTTCTAGATTGGAATTTAGAATGGAATGTGCCAGGAGAAAGCCCGTCAAGTTTGTCTCACTACTTGTTGTTCGTGTTTTTAATTTTCTTTTTATTTTCTATTACAGCAAGTTTGTTTACAATGTTTGGCTTGTTGTAGGTGTGGAAGATGTGGTTCTTTTACACATATACAGATGTCTGTTCTTCCTGGGATCCTTTTCCCATGTACGTTAGGACAGAATGTTGAGTAGTCTTCTCTTGGTATTCCGTAGGTCTTTGGTGATTATATATGTCACCTGTGTTTGATTATGTCTGTTAACCCCGATAGCGTAATGAAACCAATCCTCACAGCTTTCCATTGGTGAACCATAAGTTTGTTTAATGAATCTGTGATTGCCCTTCTCCGTGGAAATATCTGCCCTGGTATCCATTTTTAGGTAACACCTATAAGTGATATGATACGATATGTGTCTTTCACTTTCTGACTTACTCCAAGTCACGTGATTACCTCTAGACTCATCTACGGGGCTGCAAATGGCATTGTGTCCTTTTTTTCCTTGGCTTCTATTCTGCCTTAGCGAGGTCCATTTTCAACAATGTGATTCCCTGAGGGTTGTGGATTAGCTGACCTGGGCAGCCTTACCCTGCCGGCCGGCCCTCCCCAGGTGTGCCTGGTTGAGGTCAATATAAACAGCGCTCCAGGCAGCAATAGCCCCTGAAGTTGTGCCTGACTCCATATTCTCTGCCCCGTCAGCAGTCTCAGGGCTGTGCTGGTGGGAGGGAGTGAGGGGCCAAGGCTTTGTTGGTGGCCCGGTGTGAGTGGGGCTCTGCTGGCCTTCCTGCAGGAGTTGCCAGGCTGCCACCTGTAAAGAAGAGGATGTGTCACCCATACCTTCCGCTGGAATTTCTCTCCGGACAGAGGTGAGGAAGGAAAAAAGCAGTGGGGGCCGGGACAGGAGGGGTATCTCAGGCAGGGCAATAGAAAGCTTCCAGAAGTGCGCCCGGGGCCAGGACCATCCTGGCTGGCCTGCAGGCACCAAGTTGGCCTGCGTGCTGTCACTGGTGTGGCTCCACGGCCCTTCCTCTAGGCTTTCAAGCCCTTGTACATATTCAGGTGTTTTACCTGGGAAGGGTGGGAACAGTTCAGCAGCAGCTGGCCTGGGGCTCAGCTCACGTTTACTCACAGATGCCTCAGCACAGTCCCCCAGCTTTGCAATGAGGACGCTCCTTGCATGGGGGGTGGGTTGCTGGCTGTATGGGAGGTGATTCCCCACCTCTGACCAATTTCAGAATTGTTTACTGCTGGAGCAAGTGCCCTGATAGGGTTTCCCTCTGTATAACTGGTGGGTTCAGGGTTTTTTTTTCTTTTATGGTTCAAGTTAGATTTGATTCCTCTTTTATGTATTTATAGATATAAGCATGGAAATAATTTATTCCTATAAATACATCTGTGTGAACGGAATAACTTTGTTCTGTTTTATTTTAAAATTTTATTTTTTAAAATTTTGAAATTTAATTTTATTTATTTTTTATACAGCAGGTTATTATTAGTTATGTATTTTATGCATATATAGGTATACAGGTCAATCCCAATCTCCCAACTCATCCCACCACCACCACCCCATGGCTACCCACACTTGGTATCCATACGTTTGTTCTCTACCTCTGTGTCTCTATTTCTTCCCTGCAAACCAGTTCATCTGTACCATTTTTTAGGTTCCACATATATGCATTAATATACAATATTTGTTTTCCTCTTTCTGACTTACTTCATTCTGTATGACAGTCTCTAGATCCATCGACGTCTCTACAAATGACCCAGTTTCATTCCTTTTTATGGCTGAGTAATATTCCATTTTATATATGTACCACATCTTTATCCATTCATCTGTCTGTGGGCATTTAGGTTGCTTGCATTACCTGGCTATTGTAAATAGAGCTGCAATGAACATTGTGGTGAATGTGCCTTTTTGACTTATGGTTTTCTCTGGGTATATGCCCAGAAGTGGGATTGCTGGATCAGATGGTAATTCTATTTCTAGTTTTTTTATGGAAACTCCATACACTTCTCCATAGTGACTGTATCAATTTACATCCCCACCAATAGTGGAAGAGGGCTCCTTTTGTCCACACCCTCCCCAGAATTTGTTGTTTGTAGATTTTCTGATGATGCCGATTCTAACAGGTGTGAGGTGATACCTCATTGTAGTTTTGATTTGCATTTCTCTAATAATTAGTGCTGTTGAGCAGCTCTTCATGTGCATCTTGGCCATCTCTGTGTCTTCTTTGAAGAAACGTCTCTTTAGATCTTCTGCCCATTTTTGTGTTGTGTTGTTTGTTTTTTTAATATTAAGCTGCATGAGCTGTTTATATATATATTGGAGATTAAACCTTTGTCCATTGATTCATTTGCAACGATTTTCGCCCCTTCTGAGGGATGCCTTTTTCCATTCCCGTTTTTTGAACAAAAAAGGAAAGAAAGAAAAAGAAGCAGAACACTAATGTGCGTAAAATATGCCTTTTGAAATGGTCGTTTTGAAATATGGACGTCCTTTGAATTTTTTGGTCGATATGTGACCCCAGGATTTGTTTTCAGGGCAGGTGTCATTTACAGGCGTGCAATGATTTTGAATATCAACTGACCATTAGCGCTGGGATTAAAGCTGCTGTTGCGTGAAACGGCCACAAGGTGGCAGGAGTTCTCCCTTACCAAATCTGGTTACTAGAGCAACAGAGCCTCAATGGAAGTCGTGTTCTAGATTGGAATTTAGAATGGAATGTGCCAGGAGAAAGCCCGTCAAGTTTGTCTCACTACTTGTTGTTCGTGTTTTTAATTTTCTTTTTATTTTCTATTACAGCAAGTTTGTTTACAATGTTTGGCTTGTTGTAGGTGTGGAAGATGTGGTTCTTTTACACATATACAGATGTCTGTTCTTCCTGGGATCCTTTTCCCATGTACGTTAGGACAGAATGTTGAGTAGTCTTCTCTTGGTATTCCGTAGGTCTTTGGTGATTATATATGTCACCTGTGTTTGATTATGTCTGTTAACCCCGATAGCGTAATGAAACCAATCCTCACAGCTTTCCATTGGTGAACCATAAGTTTGTTTAATGAATCTGTGATTGCCCTTCTCCGTGGAAATATCTGCCCTGGTATCCATTTTTAGGTAACACCTATAAGTGATATGATACGATATGTGTCTTTCACTTTCTGACTTACTCCAAGTCACGTGATTACCTCTAGACTCATCTACGGGGCTGCAAATGGCATTGTGTCCTTTTTTTCCTTGGCTTCTATTCTGCCTTAGCGAGGTCCATTTTCAACAATGTGATTCCCTGAGGGTTGTGGATTAGCTGACCTGGGCAGCCTTACCCTGCCGGCCGGCCCTCCCCAGGTGTGCCTGGTTGAGGTCAATATAAACAGCGCTCCAGGCAGCAATAGCCCCTGAAGTTGTGCCTGACTCCATATTCTCTGCCCCGTCAGCAGTCTCAGGGCTGTGCTGGTGGGAGGGAGTGAGGGGCCAAGGCTTTGTTGGTGGCCTGGTGTGAGTGGGGCTCTGCTGGCCTTCCTGCAGGAGTTGCCAGGCTGCCACCTGTAAAGAAGAGGATGTGTCACCCATACCTTCCGCTGGAATTTCTCTCCGGACAGAGGTGAGGAAGGAAAAAAGCAGTGGGGGCCGGGACAGGAGGGGTATCTCAGGCAGGGCAATAGAAAGCTTCCAGAAGTGCGCCCGGGGCCAGGACCATCCTGGCTGGCCTGCAGGCACCAAGTTGGCCTGCGTGCTGTCACTGGTGTGGCTCCACGGCCCTTCCTCTAGGCTTTCAAGCCCTTGTACATATTCAGGTGTTTTACCTGGGAAGGGTGGGAACAGTTCAGCAGCAGCTGGCCTGGGGCTCAGCTCACGTTTACTCACAGATGCCTCAGCACAGTCCCCCAGCTTTGCAATGAGGACGCTCCTTGCATGGGGGGTGGGTTGCTGGCTGTATGGGAGGTGATTCCCCACCTCTGACCAATTTCAGAATTGTTTACTGCTGGAGCAAGTGCCCTGATAGGGTTTCCCTCTGTATAACTGGTGGGTTCAGGGTTTTTTTTTCTTTTATGGTTCAAGTTAGATTTGATTCCTCTTTTATGTATTTATAGATATAAGCATGGAAATAATTTATTCCTATAAATACATCTGTGTGAACGGAATAACTTTGTTCTGTTTTATTTTAAAATTTTATTTTTTAAAATTTTGAAATTTAATTTTATTTATTTTTTATACAGCAGGTTATTATTAGTTATGTATTTTATGCATATATAGGTATACAGGTCAATCCCAATCTCCCAACTCATCCCACCACCACCACCCCATGGCTACCCACACTTGGTATCCATACGTTTGTTCTCTACCTCTGTGTCTCTATTTCTTCCCTGCAAACCAGTTCATCTGTACCATTTTTTAGGTTCCACATATATGCATTAATATACAATATTTGTTTTCCTCTTTCTGACTTACTTCATTCTGTATGACAGTCTCTAGATCCATCGACGTCTCTACAAATGACCCAGTTTCATTCCTTTTTATGGCTGAGTAATATTCCATTTTATATATGTACCACATCTTTATCCATTCATCTGTCTGTGGGCATTTAGGTTGCTTGCATTACCTGGCTATTGTAAATAGAGCTGCAATGAACATTGTGGTGAATGTGCCTTTTTGACTTATGGTTTTCTCTGGGTATATGCCCAGAAGTGGGATTGCTGGATCAGATGGTAATTCTATTTCTAGTTTTTTTATGGAAACTCCATACACTTCTCCATAGTGACTGTATCAATTTACATCCCCACCAATAGTGGAAGAGGGCTCCTTTTGTCCACACCCTCCCCAGAATTTGTTGTTTGTAGATTTTCTGATGATGCCGATTCTAACAGGTGTGAGGTGATACCTCATTGTAGTTTTGATTTGCATTTCTCTAATAATTAGTGCTGTTGAGCAGCTCTTCATGTGCATCTTGGCCATCTCTGTGTCTTCTTTGAAGAAACGTCTCTTTAGATCTTCTGCCCATTTTTGTGTTGTGTTGTTTGTTTTTTTAATATTAAGCTGCATGAGCTGTTTATATATATATTGGAGATTAAACCTTTGTCCATTGATTCATTTGCAACGATTTTCGCCCCTTCTGAGGGATGCCTTTTTCCATTCCATTTTTTTGAACAAAAAAGGAAAGAAAGAAAAAGAAGCAGAACACTAATGTGCGTAAAATATGCCTTTTGAAATGGTCGTTTTGAAATATGGACGTCCTTTGAATTTTTTGGTCGATATGTGACCCCAGGATTTGTTTTCAGGGCAGGTGTCATTTACAGGCGTGCAATGATTTTGAATATCAACTGACCATTAGCGCTGGGATTAAAGCTGCTGTTGCGTGAAACGGCCACAAGGTGGCAGGAGTTCTCCCTTACCAAATCTGGTTACTAGAGCAACAGAGCCTCAATGGAAGTCGTGTTCTAGATTGGAATTTAGAATGGAATGTGCCAGGAGAAAGCCCGTCAAGTTTGTCTCACTACTTGTTGTTCGTGTTTTTAATTTTCTTTTTATTTTCTATTACAGCAAGTTTGTTTACAATGTTTGGCTTGTTGTAGGTGTGGAAGATGTGGTTCTTTTACACATATACAGATGTCTGTTCTTCCTG
Organism: Mesoplodon densirostris; assembly: GCF_025265405.1. Classification (NCBI taxonomy): domain Eukaryota; kingdom Metazoa; phylum Chordata; class Mammalia; order Artiodactyla; family Ziphiidae; genus Mesoplodon; species Mesoplodon densirostris. The sequence continues at coordinate 244,976,580 of NC_082661.1, forward strand.
GGATCCTTTTCCCATGTACGTTAGGACAGAATGTTGAGTAGTCTTCTCTTGGTATTCCGTAGGTCTTTGGTGATTATATATGTCACCTGTGTTTGATTATGTCTGTTAACCCCGATAGCGTAATGAAACCAATCCTCACAGCTTTCCATTGGTGAACCATAAGTTTGTTTAATGAATCTGTGATTGCCCTTCTCCGTGGAAATATCTGCCCTGGTATCCATTTTTAGGTAACACCTATAAGTGATATGATACGATATGTGTCTTTCACTTTCTGACTTACTCCAAGTCACGTGATTACCTCTAGACTCATCTACGGGGCTGCAAATGGCATTGTGTCCTTTTTTTCCTTGGCTTCTATTCTGCCTTAGCGAGGTCCATTTTCAACAATGTGATTCCCTGAGGGTTGTGGATTAGCTGACCTGGGCAGCCTTACCCTGCCGGCCGGCCCTCCCCAGGTGTGCCTGGTTGAGGTCAATATAAACAGCGCTCCAGGCAGCAATAGCCCCTGAAGTTGTGCCTGACTCCATATTCTCTGCCCCGTCAGCAGTCTCAGGGCTGTGCTGGTGGGAGGGAGTGAGGGGCCAAGGCTTTGTTGGTGGCCTGGTGTGAGTGGGGCTCTGCTGGCCTTCCTGCAGGAGTTGCCAGGCTGCCACCTGTAAAGAAGAGGATGTGTCACCCATATCTTCCGCTGGAATTTCTCTCCGGACAGAGGTGAGGAAGGAAAAAAGCAGTGGGGGCCGGGACAGGAGGGGTATCTCAGGCAGGGCAATAGAAAGCTTCCAGAAGTGCGCCCGGGGCCAGGACCATCCTGGCTGGCCTGCAGGCACCAAGTTGGCCTGCGTGCTGTCACTGGTGTGGCTCCACGGCCCTTCCTCTAGGCTTTCAAGCCCTTGTACATATTCAGGTGTTTTACCTGGGAAGGGTGGGAACAGTTCAGCAGCAGCTGGCCTGGGGCTCAGCTCACGTTTACTCACAGATGCCTCAGCACAGTCCCCCAGCTTTGCAATGAGGACGCTCCTTGCATGGGGGGTGGGTTGCTGGCTGTATGGGAGGTGATTCCCCACCTCTGACCAATTTCAGAATTGTTTACTGCTGGAGCAAGTGCCCTGATAGGGTTTCCCTCTGTATAACTGGTGGGTTCAGGGTTTTTTTTTCTTTTATGGTTCAAGTTAGATTTGATTCCTCTTTTATGTATTTATAGATATAAGCATGGAAATAATTTATTCCTATAAATACATCTGTGTGAACGGAATAACTTTGTTCTGTTTTATTTTAAAATTTTATTTTTTAAAATTTTGAAATTTAATTTTATTTATTTTTTATACAGCAGGTTATTATTAGTTATGTATTTTATGCATATATAGGTATACAGGTCAATCCCAATCTCCCAACTCATCCCACCACCACCACCCCATGGCTACCCACACTTGGTATCCATACGTTTGTTCTCTACCTCTGTGTCTCTATTTCTTCCCTGCAAACCAGTTCATCTGTACCATTTTTTAGGTTCCACATATATGCATTAATATACAATATTTGTTTTCCTCTTTCTGACTTACTTCATTCTGTATGACAGTCTCTAGATCCATCGACGTCTCTACAAATGACCCAGTTTCATTCCTTTTTATGGCTGAGTAATATTCCATTTTATATATGTACCACATCTTTATCCATTCATCTGTCTGTGGGCATTTAGGTTGCTTGCATTACCTGGCTATTGTAAATAGAGCTGCAATGAACATTGTGGTGAATGTGCCTTTTTGACTTATGGTTTTCTCTGGGTATATGCCCAGAAGTGGGATTGCTGGATCAGATGGTAATTCTATTTCTAGTTTTTTTATGGAAACTCCATACACTTCTCCATAGTGACTGTATCAATTTACATCCCCACCAATAGTGGAAGAGGGCTCCTTTTGTCCACACCCTCCCCAGAATTTGTTGTTTGTAGATTTTCTGATGATGCCGATTCTAACAGGTGTGAGGTGATACCTCATTGTAGTTTTGATTTGCATTTCTCTAATAATTAGTGCTGTTGAGCAGCTCTTCATGTGCATCTTGGCCATCTCTGTGTCTTCTTTGAAGAAACGTCTCTTTAGATCTTCTGCCCATTTTTGTGTTGTGTTGTTTGTTTTTTTAATATTAAGCTGCATGAGCTGTTTATATATATATTGGAGATTAAACCTTTGTCCATTGATTCATTTGCAACGATTTTCGCCCCTTCTGAGGGATGCCTTTTTCCATTCCATTTTTTTGAACAAAAAAGGAAAGAAAGAAAAAGAAGCAGAACACTAATGTGCGTAAAATATGCCTTTTGAAATGGTCGTTTTGAAATATGGACGTCCTTTGAATTTTTTGGTCGATATGTGACCCCAGGATTTGTTTTCAGGGCAGGTGTCATTTACAGGCGTGCAATGATTTTGAATATCAACTGACCATTAGCGCTGGGATTAAAGCTGCTGTTGCGTGAAACGGCCACAAGGTGGCAGGAGTTCTCCCTTACCAAATCTGGTTACTAGAGCAACAGAGCCTCAATGGAAGTCGTGTTCTAGATTGGAATTTAGAATGGAATGTGCCAGGAGAAAGCCCGTCAAGTTTGTCTCACTACTTGTTGTTCGTGTTTTTAATTTTCTTTTTATTTTCTATTACAGCAAGTTTGTTTACAATGTTTGGCTTGTTGTAGGTGTGGAAGATGTGGTTCTTTTACACATATACAGATGTCTGTTCTTCCTGGGATCCTTTTCCCATGTACGTTAGGACAGAATGTTGAGTAGTCTTCTCTTGGTATTCCGTAGGTCTTTGGTGATTATATATGTCACCTGTGTTTGATTATGTCTGTTAACCCCGATAGCGTAATGAAACCAATCCTCACAGCTTTCCATTGGTGAACCATAAGTTTGTTTAATGAATCTGTGATTGCCCTTCTCCGTGGAAATATCTGCCCTGGTATCCATTTTTAGGTAACACCTATAAGTGATATGATACGATATGTGTCTTTCACTTTCTGACTTACTCCAAGTCACGTGATTACCTCTAGACTCATCTACGGGGCTGCAAATGGCATTGTGTCCTTTTTTTCCTTGGCTTCTATTCTGCCTTAGCGAGGTCCATTTTCAACAATGTGATTCCCTGAGGGTTGTGGATTAGCTGACCTGGGCAGCCTTACCCTGCCGGCCGGCCCTCCCCAGGTGTGCCTGGTTGAGGTCAATATAAACAGCGCTCCAGGCAGCAATAGCCCCTGAAGTTGTGCCTGACTCCATATTCTCTGCCCCGTCAGCAGTCTCAGGGCTGTGCTGGTGGGAGGGAGTGAGGGGCCAAGGCTTTGTTGGTGGCCTGGTGTGAGTGGGGCTCTGCTGGCCTTCCTGCAGGAGTTGCCAGGCTGCCACCTGTAAAGAAGAGGATGTGTCACCCATATCTTCCGCTGGAATTTCTCTCCGGACAGAGGTGAGGAAGGAAAAAAGCAGTGGGGGCCGGGACAGGAGGGGTATCTCAGGCAGGGCAATAGAAAGCTTCCAGAAGTGCGCCCGGGGCCAGGACCATCCTGGCTGGCCTGCAGGCACCAAGTTGGCCTGCGTGCTGTCACTGGTGTGGCTCCACGGCCCTTCCTCTAGGCTTTCAAGCCCTTGTACATATTCAGGTGTTTTACCTGGGAAGGGTGGGAACAGTTCAGCAGCAGCTGGCCTGGGGCTCAGCTCACGTTTACTCACAGATGCCTCAGCACAGTCCCCCAGCTTTGCAATGAGGACGCTCCTTGCATGGGGGGTGGGTTGCTGGCTGTATGGGAGGTGATTCCCCACCTCTGACCAATTTCAGAATTGTTTACTGCTGGAGCAAGTGCCCTGATAGGGTTTCCCTCTGTATAACTGGTGGGTTCAGGGTTTTTTTTTCTTTTATGGTTCAAGTTAGATTTGATTCCTCTTTTATGTATTTATAGATATAAGCATGGAAATAATTTATTCCTATAAATACATCTGTGTGAACGGAATAACTTTGTTCTGTTTTATTTTAAAATTTTATTTTTTAAAATTTTGAAATTTAATTTTATTTATTTTTTATACAGCAGGTTATTATTAGTTATGTATTTTATGCATATATATGTATACAGGTCAATCCCAATCTCCCAACTCATCCCACCACCACCACCCCATGGCTACCCACACTTGGTATCCATACGTTTGTTCTCTACCTCTGTGTCTCTATTTCTTCCCTGCAAACCAGTTCATCTGTACCATTTTTTAGGTTCCACATATATGCATTAATATACAATATTTGTTTTCCTCTTTCTGACTTACTTCATTCTGTATGACAGTCTCTAGATCCATCGATGTCTCTACAAATGACCCAGTTTCATACCTTTTTATGGCTGAGTAATATTCCATTTTATATATGTACCACATCTTTATCCATTCATCTGTCTGTGGGCATTTAGCTTGCTTCCTTTACCTGGCTATTGTAAATAGTGCTGCAATGATCATTGTGGTGAATGTGCCTTTTTGATTTATGGTTTTCTCTGGGTATGTGCCCAGAAGTGGGATTGCTGGATCAGATGGTAATTCTATTTCTAGTTTTTTTAAGGAAACTCCATAATGTTCTCCATAGTGACTGTATCAATTTACATCCCCACCAATAGTGGAAGAGGGCTCCTTTTGTCCACACCCTCCCCAGAATTTGTTGTTTTAGATTTTCTGATGATGCCGATTTTAACAGGTGTGGGGTGATACCTCATTGTAGTTTTGATTTGCATTTCTCTAATAATTAGTGCTGTTGAGCAGCTTTTCACGTGCGTCTTGGCCATCTCTGTGTCTTCTTTGAAGAAACGTCTCTTTAGATCTTCTGCCCATGTTTGTATTGGGTTGTTTGTTTTTTTAATAGTAAGCTGCATGAGCTGTTTATATATATATATTGGAGATTAAATCTTTGTCCATTGATTCATTTGCAACGATTTTCGCCCATTCTGAGGGATGCCTTTTTCCATTCCCGTTTTTTTAACAAAAAAGGAAAGAAAGAAAAAGAAGCAGAACACTAATGTGCGTAAAATATGCCTTTTGAAATGGTCGTTTTGAAATATGGACGTCCTTTGAATTTTTTGGTCGATATGTGACCCCAGGATTTGTTTTCAGGGCAGGTGTCATTTACAGGCCTGCAATGATTTTGAATATCAACTGACCATTAGTGCTGGGATTAAAGCTGCTGTTGCGTGAAACGGCCACAAGGTGGCAGCAGTTCTCCCTTACCAAATCTGGTTACTAGAGCAACAGAGCCTCAATGGAAGTTGTGTTCTAGATTGGAATTTAGAATGGAATGTGCCAGGAGAAAGCCCGTCAAGTTTGTCTCACTACTTGTTGTTCGTGTTTTTAATTTTCTTTTTATTTTCTATTACAGCAAGTTTGTTTACAATGTTTGGCTTGTTGTAGGTGTGGAAGATGTGGTTCTTTTACACATATACAGATGTCTGTTCTTCCTGGGATCCTTTTCCCATGTACGTTAGGACAGAATGTTGAGTAGTCTTCTCTTGGTATTCCGTAGGTCTTTGGTGATTATATATGTCACCTGTGTTTGATTATGTCTGTTAACCCCGATAGCGTAATGAAACCAATCCTCACAGCTTTCCATTGGTGAACCATAAGTTTGTTTAATGAATCTGTGATTGCCCTTCTCCGTGGAAATATCTGCCCTGGTATCCATTTTTAGGTAACACCTATAAGTGATATGATACGATATGTGTCTTTCACTTTCTGACTTACTCCAAGTCACGTGATTACCTCTAGACTCATCTACGGGGCTGCAAATGGCATTGTGTCCTTTTTTTCCTTGGCTTCTATTCTGCCTTAGCGAGGTCCATTTTCAACAATGTGATTCCCTGAGGGTTGTGGATTAGCTGACCTGGGCAGCCTTACCCTGCCGGCCGGCCCTCCCCAGGTGTGCCTGGTTGAGGTCAATATAAACAGCGCTCCAGGCAGCAATAGCCCCTGAAGTTGTGCCTGACTCCATATTCTCTGCCCCGTCAGCAGTCTCAGGGCTGTGCTGGTGGGAGGGAGTGAGGGGCCAAGGCTTTGTTGGTGGCCCGGTGTGAGTGGGGCTCTGCTGGCCTTCCTGCAGGAGTTGCCAGGCTGCCACCTGTAAAGAAGAGGATGTGTCACCCATACCTTCCGCTGGAATTTCTCTCCGGACAGAGGTGAGGAAGGAAAAAAGCAGTGGGGGCCGGGACAGGAGGGGTATCTCAGGCAGGGCAATAGAAAGCTTCCAGAAGTGCGCCCGGGGCCAGGACCATCCTGGCTGGCCTGCAGGCACCAAGTTGGCCTGCGTGCTGTCACTGGTGTGGCTCCACGGCCCTTCCTCTAGGCTTTCAAGCCCTTGTACATATTCAGGTGTTTTACCTGGGAAGGGTGGGAACAGTTCAGCAGCAGCTGGCCTGGGGCTCAGCTCACGTTTACTCACAGATGCCTCAGCACAGTCCCCCAGCTTTGCAATGAGGACGCTCCTTGCATGGGGGGTGGGTTGCTGGCTGTATGGGAGGTGATTCCCCACCTCTGACCAATTTCAGAATTGTTTACTGCTGGAGCAAGTGCCCTGATAGGGTTTCCCTCTGTATAACTGGTGGGTTCAGGGTTTTTTTTTTCTTTTATGGTTCAAGTTAGATTTGATTCCTCTTTTATGTATTTATAGATATAAGCATGGAAATAATTTATTCCTATAAATACATCTGTGTGAACGGAATAACTTTGTTCTGTTTTATTTTAAAATTTTATTTTTTAAAATTTTGAAATTTAATTTTATTTATTTTTTATACAGCAGGTTATTATTAGTTATGTATTTTATGCATATATATGTATACAGGTCAATCCCAATCTCCCAACTCATCCCACCACCACCACCCCATGGCTACCCACACTTGGTATCCATACGTTTGTTCTCTACCTCTGTGTCTCTATTTCTTCCCTGCAAACCAGTTCATCTGTACCATTTTTTAGGTTCCACATATATGCATTAATATACAATATTTGTTTTCCTCTTTCTGACTTACTTCATTCTGTATGACAGTCTCTAGATCCATCGACGTCTCTACAAATGACCCAGTTTCATTCCTTTTTATGGCTGAGTAATATTCCATTTTATATATGTACCACATCTTTATCCATTCATCTGTCTGTGGGCATTTAGGTTGCTTGCATTACCTGGCTATTGTAAATAGAGCTGCAATGAACATTGTGGTGAATGTGCCTTTTTGACTTATGGTTTTCTCTGGGTATATGCCCAGAAGTTGGATTGCTGGATCAGATGGTAATTCTATTTCTAGCTTTTTTATGGAAACTCCATACACTTCTCCATAGTGACTGTATCAATTTACATCCCCACCAATAGTGGAAGAGGGCTCCTTTTGTCCACACCCTCCCCAGAATTTGTTGTTTGTAGATTTTCTGATGATGCCGATTCTAACAGGTGTGAGGTGATACCTCATTGTAGTTTTGATTTGCATTTCTCTAATAATTAGTGCTGTTGAGCAGCTCTTCATGTGCATCTTGGCCATCTCTGTGTCTTCTTTGAAGAAACGTCTCTTTAGATCTTCTGCCCATTTTTGTATTGTGTTGTTTGTTTTTTTAATATTAAGCTGCATGAGCTGTTTATATATATATTGGAGATTAAACCTTTGTCCATTGATTCATTTGCAACGATTTTCGCCCCTTCTGAGGGATGCCTTTTTCCATTCCATTTTTTTGAACAAAAAAGGAAAGAAAGAAAAAGAAGCAGAACACTAATGTGCGTAAAATATGCCTTTTGAAATGGTCGTTTTGAAATATGGACGTCCTTTGAATTTTTTGGTCGATATGTGACCCCAGGATTTGTTTTCAGGGCAGGTGTCATTTACAGGCGTGCAATGATTTTGAATATCAACTGACCATTAGCGCTGGGATTAAAGCTGCTGTTGCGTGAAACGGCCACAAGGTGGCAGCAGTTCTCCCTTACCAAATCTGGTTACTAGAGCAACAGAGCCTCAATGGAAGTCGTGTTCTAGATTGGAATTTAGAATGGAATGTGCCAGGAGAAAGCCCCTCAAGTTTGTCTCACTACTTGTTGTTCGTGTTTTTAATTTTCTTTTTATTTTCTATTACAGCAAGTTTGATTACAATGTTTGGCTTGTTGTAGGTGTGGAAGATGTGGTTCTTTTACACATATACAGATGTCTGTTCTTCCTGGGATCCTTTTCCCATGTACTTTAGGACAGAATGTTGAGTAGTCTTCTCTTGGTATTCTGTAGGTCTTTGGTGATTATATATGTCACCTGTGTTTGAATATGTCTGTTAACCCCGATAGCGTAATGAAACCAATCCTCACAGCTTTCCATTGGTGAACCATAAGTTTGTTTAATGAATCTGTGATTGCCCTTCTCCGTGGAAATATCTGCCCTGGTATCCATTTTTAGGTAACACCTATAAGTGATATGATACGATATGTGTCTTTCACTTTCTGACTTACTCCAAGTCACGTGATTACCTCTAGACTCATCTACGGGGCTGCAAATGGCATTGTGTCCTTTTTTTCCTTGGCTTCTATTCTGCCTTAGCGAGGTCCATTTTCAACAATGTGATTCCCTGAGGGTTGTGGATTAGCTGACCTGGGCAGCCTTACCCTGCCGGCCGGCCCTCCCCAGGTGTGCCTGGTTGAGGTCAATATAAACAGCGCTCCAGGCAGCAATAGCCCCTGAAGTTGTGCCTGACTCCATATTCTCTGCCCCGTCAGCAGTCTCAGGGCTGTGCTGGTGGGAGGGAGTGAGGGGCCAAGGCTTTGTTGGTGGCCCGGTGTGAGTGGGGGTCTGCTGGCCTTCCTGCAGGAGTTGCCAGGCTGCCACCTGTAAAGAAGAGGATGTGTCACCCATACCTTCCGCTGGAATTTCTCTCCGGACAGAGGTGAGGAAGGAAAAAAGCAGTGGGGGCCGGGACAGGAGGGGTATCTCAGGCAGGGCAATAGAAAGCTTCCAGAAGTGCGCCCGGGGCCAGGACCATCCTGGCTGGCCTGCAGGCACCAAGTTGGCCTGCGTGCTGTCACTGGTGTGGCTCCACGGCCCTTCCTCTAGGCTTTCAAGCCCTTGTACATATTCAGGTGTTTTACCTGGGAAGGGTGGGAACAGTTCAGCAGCAGCTGGCCTGGGGCTCAGCTCACGTTTACTCACAGATGCCTCAGCACAGTCCCCCAGCTTTGCAATGAGGACGCTCCTTGCATGGGGGGTGGGTTGCTGGCTGTATGGGAGGTGATTCCCCACCTCTGACCAATTTCAGAATTGTTTACTGCTGGAGCAAGTGCCCTGATAGGGTTTCCCTCTGTATAACTGGTGGGTTCAGGTTTTTTTTTTCTTTTATGTTTCAATTTAGATTTGATTCCTTTTTTATGTATTTATAGATATAAGCATGGAAATAATTCATTCCTATAAATACATCTGTGTGAACGGAATAACTTTGTTCTGTTTTATTTTAAAATTTTATTTTTTAAAATTTTGAAATTTAATTTTATTTATTTTTTATACAGCAGGTTATTATTAGTTATGTATTTTATGCATATATATGTATACAGGTCAATCCCAATCTCCCAACTCATCCCACCACCACCACCCCATGGCTACCCACACTTGGTATCCATACGTTTGTTCTCTACCTCTGTGTCTCTATTTCTTCCCTGCAAACCAGTTCATCTGTACCATTTTTTAGGTTCCACATATATGCATTAATATACAATATTTGTTTTCCTCTTTCTGACTTACTTCATTCTGTATGACAGTCTCTAGATCCATCGATGTCTCTACAAATGACCCAGTTTCATACCTTTTTATGGCTGAGTAATATTCCATTTTATATATGTACCACATCTTTATCCATTCATCTGTCTGTGGGCATTTAGCTTGCTTCCTTTACCTGGCTATTGTAAATAGTGCTGCAATGATCATTGTGGTGAATGTGCCTTTTTGATTTATGGTTTTCTCTGGGTATGTGCCCAGAAGTGGGATTGCTGGATCAGATGGTAATTCTATTTCTAGTTTTTTTAAGGAAACTCCATAATGTTCTCCATAGTGACTGTATCAATTTACATCCCCACCAATAGTGGAAGAGGGCTCCTTTTGTCCACACCCTCCCCAGAATTTGTTGTTTTAGATTTTCTGATGATGCCGATTTTAACAGGTGTGGGGTGATACCTCATTGTAGTTTTGATTTGCATTTCTCTAATAATTAGTGCTGTTGAGCAGCTTTTCACGTGCGTCTTGGCCATCTCTGTGTCTTCTTTGAAGAAACGTCTCTTTAGATCTTCTGCCCATTTTTGTATTGGGTTGTTTGTTTTTTTAATAGTAAGCTGCATGAGCTGTTTATATATATATATTGGAGATTAAATCTTTGTCCATTGATTCATTTGCAACGATTTTCGCCCATTCTGAGGGATGCCTTTTTCCATTCCCGTTTTTTTAACAAAAAAGGAAAGAAAGAAAAAGAAGCAGAACACTAATGTGCGTAAAATATGCCTTTTGAAATGGTCGTTTTGAAATATGGACGTCCTTTGAATTTTTTGGTCGATATGTGACCCCATGATTTGTTTTCAGGGCAGGTGTCATTTACAGGCCTGCAATGATTTTGAATATCAACTGACCATTAGTGCTGGGATTAAAGCTGCTGTTGCGTGAAACGGCCACAAGGTGGCAGCAGTTCTCCCTTACCAAATCTGGTTACTAGAGCAACAGAGCCTCAATGGAAGTTGTGTTCTAGATTGGAATTTAGAATGGAATGTGCCAGGAGAAAGCCCCTCAAGTTTGTCTCACTACTTCTTGTTCGTGTTTTTAATTTTCTTTTTATTTTCTATTACAGCAAGTTTGATTACAATGTTTGCTTGTTGTAGGTGTGGAAGATGTGGTTCTTTTACACATATACAGATGTCTGTTCTTCATGGGATCCTTTTCCCATGTACGTTAGGACAGAATGTTGAGTAGTCTTCTCTTGGTATTCCGTAGGTCTTTGGTGATTATATATGTCACTTGTGTTTGATTATGTCTGTTAACCCCGATATCGTAATGAAACCAATCCTCACAGCTTTCCATTGGTGAACCATAAGTTTCTTTAATGAATCTGTGATTGCCCTTCTCCGTGGAAATATCTGCCCTGGTATCCATTTTTAGGTAACACCTATAATTGATATGATACGATATGTGTCTTTCACTTTCTGACTTACTCCAAGTCACGTGATTACCTCTAGACTCATCTACGGGGCTGCAAATGACATTGTGTCCTTTTTTTTCCTTGGCTTCTATTCTGCCTTAGCGAGGTCCATTTTAAACAACGTGATTCCGTGAGGGTTGTGGATTAGCTGACCTGGGCAGCCTTACCCTGCTGGCCGGCCCTCCCTAGGTGTGCCTGGTTGAGGTCAATATAAACAGCGCTCCAGGCAGCAATAGCCCCTGAAGTTGTGCCTGACTCCATATTCTCTGCCCCGTCAGCAGTCTCAGGGCTGTGCTGGTGGGAGAGAGTGAGGGGCCAAGGCTTTGTTGGTGGCCTGGTGTGAGTGGGGCTCTGCTGGCCTTCCTGCAGGAGTTGCCAGGCTGCCACCTGTAAAGAAGAGGATGTGTCACCCATACCTTGCGCTGGAATTTCTCTCCGGACAGAGGTGAGGAAGGAAAAAAGCAGTGGGGGCCGGGACAGGAGGGGTATCTCAGGCAGGGCAATAGAAAGCTTCCAGAAGAGCGCCCGGGGCCAGGACCATCCTGGCTGGCCTGCAGGCACCAAGTTGGCCTGCGTGCTGTCGCTGGTGTGGCTCCACGGCCCTTCCTCTAGGCTTTCAAGCCCTTGTACATATTCAGGTGTTTTACCTGGGAAGGGTGGGAACAGTTCAGCAGCAGCTGGCCTGGGGCTCAGCTCACGTTTACTCACAGATGCCTCAGCACGGTCCCCCAGCTTTGCAATGAGGACGCTCCTTGCATGGGGGGTGGGTTGCTGGCTGTATGGGAGGTGATTCCCCACCTCTGACCAATTTCAGAATTGTTTACTGCTGGAGCAAGTGCCCTGATAGGTTTTCCCTCTGTATAATTGGTGGGTTCAGGTTTTTTTTTTCTTTTATGTTTCAATTTAGATTTGATTCCTTTTTTATGTATTTATAGATATAAGCATGGAAATAATTCATTCCTATAAATACATCTGTGTGAAGGGAAGAACTTTTTTCTGTTTTATTTTAAAATTTTATTTTTTAAAATTTTCTAATTTAATTTTATTTATTTTTTATACAGCAGGTTATTATTAGTTATGTATTTTATGCATATACATGTATACAGATCAATCCCAGTCTCCCAACTCATCCCACCACCACCACCCCATGGCTTCCCACACTTGGTGTCCATACGTTTGTTCTCTACCTCTGTGTCTCTATTTCTTCCCTGCAAACCAGTTCCTCTGTACCATTTTTTAGGGTCCACATATATGCATTAATATACAATATTTGTTTTCCTCTTTCTGACTTACTTCATTCTGTATGACAGTCTCTAGATCCATCGATGTCTCTACAAATGACCCAGTTTCATTCCTTTTTATGGCTGAGTAATATTCCATTTTATATATGTACCGCTTCTTTATCCATTCATCTGTCTGTGGGCATTTAGGTTGCTTGCATTACCTGGCTATTGTAAATAGTGCTGCAATGAACATTGTGGTGAATGTGCCTTTTTGATTTATGGTTTTCTCTGGGTATATGCCCAGAAGTGGGATTGCTGGATCAGATGGTAATTCTATTTCTCGTTTTTTTAAGGAAACTCCATACTGTTCTCCATAGTGACTGTATCAATTTACATCCCCACCAATAGTGGAAGAGGGCTCCTTTTGTCCACACCCTCCCCAGAATTTGTTGTTTGTAGATTTTCTGATGATGCCGATTCTAACAGGTGTGAGGTGATACCTCATTGTAGTTTTGATTTGCATTTCTCTAATAATTAGTGCTGTTGAGCAGCTTTTCATGTGCATCTTGGCCATCTCTGTGTCTTCTTTGAAGAAACGTCTCTTTAGATCTTCTGCCCATTTTTGTATTGGGTTGTTTGTTTTTTTAATATTAAGCTGCATGAGCTGTTTATATATATATTGGAGATTAAACCTCTGTCCATTGATTTATTTGCAACGATTTTCGCCCATTCTGAGGGATGCCTTTTTCCATTCCCGTTTTTTGAACAAAAAAGGAAAGAAAGAAAAAGAAGCAGAACACTAATGTGCGTAAAATATGCTTTTTGAAATGGTCGTTTTGAAATATGGACGTCCTTTGAATTTTTTGGTCGATATGTGACCCCAGGATTTGTTTTCAGGGCAGGTGTCATTTACAGGCCTGCAATGATTTTGAATATCAACTGACCATTAGCGCTGGGATTAAAGCTGCTGTTGCGTGAAACGGCCACAAGGTGGCAGCAGTTCTCCCTTACCAAATCTGGTTACTAGAGCAACAGAGCCTCAATGGAAGTCGTGTTCTAGATTGGAATTTAGAATGGAATGTGCCAGGAGAAAGCCCCTCAAGTTTGTCTCACTATTTCTTGTTCGTGTTTTTAATTTTCTTTTTATTTTCTATTACAGCAAGTTTGATTACAATGTTTGGCTTGTTGTAGGTGTGGAAGATGTGGTTCTTTTACACATATACAGATGTCTGTTCTTCCTGGGATCCTTTTCCCATGTACGTTAGGACAGAATGTTGAGTAGTCTTCTCTTGGTATTCCGTAGGTCTTTGGTGATTATATATGTCACCTGTGTTTGATTATGTCTGTTAACCCCGATATCGTAATGAAACCAATCCTCACAGCTTTCCATTGGTGAACCATAAGTTTGTTTAATGAATCTGTGATTGCCCTTCTCCGTGGAAATATCTGCCCTGGTATCCATTTTTAGGTAACACCTATAAGTGATATGATACGATATGTGTCTTTCACTTTCTGACTTACTCCAAGTCACGTGATTACCTCTAGACTCATCTACGGGGCTGCAAATGGCATTGTGTCCTTTTTTTCCTTGGCTTCTACTCTGCCTTAGCGAGGTCCATTTTCAACAATGTGATTCCCTGAGGGTTGTGGATTAGCTGACCTGGGCAGCCTTACCCTGCCGGCCGGCCCTCCCCAGGTGTGCCTGTTTGAGGTCAATATAAACAGCTCTCCAGGCAGCAATAGCCCCTGAAGTTGTGCCTGACTCCATATTCTCTGCCCCGTCAGGAGTCTCGGGACTGTGCTGGTGGGAGGGAGTGAGGGGCCAAGGCTTTGTTGGTGGCGTGGTGTGAGTGGGGCTCTGCTGGCCTTTCTGCAGGAGTTGCCAGGCTGCCACCTGTAAAGAAGAGGATGTGTCACCCATAGCTTCCAATGGAATTTCTCTCCGGACAGAGGTGAGGAAGGAAAAAAGCAGTGGGGGCCGGGACAGGAGGGGTATCTCAGGCAGGGCAATAGAAAGCTTCCAGAAGAGCGCCGGGGCCAGGACCATCCTGGCTGGCCTGCAGGCACCAAGTTGGCCTGCGTGCTGACGCTGGTGTGGCTCCACGGCCCTTCCTCTAGGCTTTCAAGCCCTTGTACATATTCAGGTGTTTTACCTGGGAAGGGTGGGAACAGTTCAGCAGCAGCTGGCCTGGGGCTCAGCTCACGTATACTCACAGATGCCTCAGCACGGTCCCCCAGCTTTGCAATGAGGACGCTCCTTGCATGGGGGGTGGGTTGCTGGCTGTATGGGAGGTGATTCCCCACCTCTGACCAATTTCAGAATTGTTTACTGCTGGAGCAAGTGCCCTGATAGGGTTTCCCTCTGTATAATTGGTGGGTTCAGGTTTTTTTTTTCTTTTATGTTTCAATTTAGATTTGATTCCTCTTTTATGTATTTATAGATATAAGCATGGAAATAATTCATTCCTATAAATACATCTGTGTGAAGGGAAGAACTTTTTTCTGTTTTATTTTAAAATTTTATTTTTTAAAATTTTCTAATTTAATTTTATTTATTTTTTATACAGCAGGTTATTATTAGTTATGTATTTTATGCATATACATGTATACAGATCAATCCCAGTCTCCCAACTCATCCCACCACCACCACCCCATGGCTTCCCACACTTGGTGTCCATACGTTTGTTCTCTACCTCTGTGTCTCTATTTCTTCCCTGCAAACCAGTTCCTCTGTACCATTTTTTAGGGTCCACATATATGCATTAATATACAATATTTGTTTTCCTCTTTCTGACTTACTTCATTCTGTATGACAGTCTCTAGATCCATCGATGTCTCTACAAATGACCCAGTTTCATTCCTTTTTATGGCTGAGTAATATTCCATTTTATATATGTACCGCTTCTTTATCCATTCATCTGTCTGTGGGCATTTAGGTTGCTTGCATTACCTGGCTATTGTAAATAGTGCTGCAATGAACATTGTGGTGAATGTGCCTTTTTGATTTATGGTTTTCTCTGGGTATATGCCCAGAAGTGGGATTGCTGGATCAGATGGTAATTCTATTTCTCGTTTTTTTAAGGAAACTCCATACTGTTCTCCATAGTGACTGTATCAATTTACATCCCCACCAATAGTGGAAGAGGGCTCCTTTTGTCCACACCCTCCCCAGAATTTGTTGTTTGTAGATTTTCTGATGATGCCGATTCTAACAGGTGTGAGGTGATACCTCATTGTAGTTTTGATTTGCATTTCTCTAATAATTAGTGCTGTTGAGCAGCTTTTCATGTGCATCTTGGCCATCTCTGTGTCTTCTTTGAAGAAACGTCTCTTTAGATCTTCTGCCCATTTTTGTATTGGGTTGTTTGTTTTTTTAATATTAAGCTGCATGAGCTGTTTATATATATATTGGAGATTAAACCTCTGTCCATTGATTTATTTGCAACGATTTTCGCCCATTCTGAGGGATGCCTTTTTCCATTCCCGTTTTTTGAACAAAAAAGGAAAGAAAGAAAAAGAAGCAGAACACTAATGTGCGTAAAATATGCTTTTTGAAATGGTCGTTTTGAAATATGGACGTCCTTTGAATTTTTTGGTCGATATGTGACCCCAGGATTTGTTTTCAGGGCAGGTGTCATTTACAGGCCTGCAATGATTTTGAATATCAACTGACCATTAGCGCTGGGATTAAAGCTGCTGTTGCGTGAAACGGCCACAAGGTGGCAGCAGTTCTCCCTTACCAAATCTGGTTACTAGAGCAACAGAGCCTCAATGGAAGTCGTGTTCTAGATTGGAATTTAGAATGGAATGTGCCAGGAGAAAGCCCCTCAAGTTTGTCTCACTATTTCTTGTTCGTGTTTTTAATTTTCTTTTTATTTTCTATTACAGCAAGTTTGATTACAATGTTTGGCTTGTTGTAGGTGTGGAAGATGTGGTTCTTTTACACATATACAGATGTCTGTTCTTCCTGGGATCCTTTTCCCATGTACGTTAGGACAGAATGTTGAGTAGTCTTCTCTTGGTATTCCGTAGGTCTTTGGTGATTATATATGTCACCTGTGTTTGATTATGTCTGTTAACCCCGATATCGTAATGAAACCAATCCTCACAGCTTTCCATTGGTGAACCATAAGTTTGTTTAATGAATCTGTGATTGCCCTTCTCCGTGGAAATATCTGCCCTGGTATCCATTTTTAGGTAACACCTATAAGTGATATGATACGATATGTGTCTTTCACTTTCTGACTTACTCCAAGTCACGTGATTACCTCTAGACTCATCTACGGGGCTGCAAATGGCATTGTGTCCTTTTTTTCCTTGGCTTCTACTCTGCCTTAGCGAGGTCCATTTTCAACAATGTGATTCCCTGAGGGTTGTGGATTAGCTGACCTGGGCAGCCTTACCCTGCCGGCCGGCCCTCCCCAGGTGTGCCTGTTTGAGGTCAATATAAACAGCTCTCCAGGCAGCAATAGCCCCTGAAGTTGTGCCTGACTCCATATTCTCTGCCCCGTCAGGAGTCTCGGGACTGTGCTGGTGGGAGGGAGTGAGGGGCCAAGGCTTTGTTGGTGGCGTGGTGTGAGTGGGGCTCTGCTGGCCTTTCTGCAGGAGTTGCCAGGCTGCCACCTGTAAAGAAGAGGATGTGTCACCCATAGCTTCCAATGGAATTTCTCTCCGGACAGAGGTGAGGAAGGAAAAAAGCAGTGGGGGCCGGGACAGGAGGGGTATCTCAGGCAGGGCAATAGAAAGCTTCCAGAAGAGCGCCCGGGGCCAGGACCATCCTGGCTGGCCTGCAGGCACCAAGTTGGCCTGCGTGCTGACGCTGGTGTGGCTCCACGGCCCTTCCTCTAGGCTTTCAAGCCCTTGTACATATTCAGGTGTTTTACCTGGGAAGGGTGGGAACAGTTCAGCAGCAGCTGGCCTGGGGCTCAGCTCACGTATACTCACAGATGCCTCAGCACGGTCCCCCCCTTTGCAATGAGGACGCTCCTTGCATGGGGGGTGGGTTCCTGGCTGTATGGGAGGTGATTCCCCACCTCTGACCAATTTCAGAATTGTTTACCGCTGGAGCAAGTGCCCTGATAGGTTTTCCCTCTGTATAACTGGTGGGTTCAGGTTTTTTTTTTCTTTTATGGTTCAAGTTAGATTTGATTCCTCTTTTATGTATTTATAGATATAATCATGGAAATAATTCATTCCTATAAATACATCTGTGTGAAGGGAAGAACTTTTTTCTGTTTTATTTTAAATTTTATTTTTTTAAATTTTGAAATTTAATTTTATTTTTTTTATACAGCAGGTTATTATTAGTTATGTATTTTGTGCATATACATGTATACAGGTCAATCCCAATCTCCCAACTCATCCCACCACCACCACCCCATGGCTTCCCACACTTGGTGTCCATACGTTTGTTCTCTACCTCTGTGTCTCTATTTCTTCCCTGCAAACCAGTTCCTCTGTACCATTTTTTGGGTCCACATATATGCATTAATATACAATATTTGTTTTCCACTTTCTGACTTACTTCATTCTGTATGACAGTCTCTATATCCATCGACGTGTCTACAAATGACCCAGTTTCATTCCTTTTTATGGCTGAGTAATATTCCATTTTATATATGTACCGCTTCTTTATCCATTCATCTGTCTGTGGGCATTTAGGTTGCTTGCATTACCTGGCTATTGTAAATAGTGCTGCAATGAACATTGTGGTGAATGTGCCTTTTTGATTTACGGTTTTCTCTGGGTATATGCCCAGAATTTGGATTGCTGGATCTGATGGTAATTCTATTTCTAGTTTTTTTAAGGAAACTCCATAATGTTCTCCATAGTGACTGTATCAATTTACATCCCCACCAATAGTGGAAGAGGGCTCCTTTTGTCCACACCCTCCCCAGAATTTGTTGTTTGTAGATTTTCTGATGATGCCGATTCTAACAGGTGTGAGGTGATACCTCATTGTAGTTTTGATTTGCATTTCTCTAATAATTAGTGCTGTTGAGCAGCTTTTCATGTGCATCTTGGCCATCTCTGTGTCTTCTTTGAAGAAACGTCTCTTTAGATCTTCTGCCCATTTTTGTATTGGGTTGTATGTTTTTTTAATAGTAAGCTGCATGAGCTGTTTATATATATATATTGGAGATTAAACCATGTCCATTGATTCATTTGCAACGATTTTCACCCATTCTGAGGGACGCCTTTTTCCATTACCGTTTTTTGAACAAAAAAGGAAAGAAAGAAAAAGAAGCAGAACACTAATGTGCGTAAAATATGCATTTTGAAACGGTCGTTTTGAAATATGGACGTCCTTTGAATTTTTTGGTCGATATGTGACCCCAGGATTTGTTTTCAGGGCAGGTGTCATTTACAGGCCTGCAATGATTTTGAATATCAACTGACGATTAGCGCTGGGATTAAAGCTGCTGTTGCGTGAAACGGCCACAAGGTGGCAGCAGTTCTCCCTTACCAAATCTGGTTACTAGAGCAACAGAGCCTCAATGGAAGTCGTGTTCTAGATTGGAATTTAGAATGGAATGTGCCAGGAGAAAGCCCCTCAAGTTTGTCTCACTACTTGTTGTTCGTGTTTTTAATTTTCTTTTTATTTTCTATTACACCAAGTTTGATTACAATGTTTGGCTTGTTGTAGGTGTGGAAGATGTGGTTCTTTTACACATATACAGATGTCTGTTCTTCCTGGGATCCTTTTCCCATGTATGTTAGGACAGAATGTTGAGTAGTCTTCTCTTGGTATTCCGTAGGTCTTTGGTGATTATATGTCACCTGTGTTTGATTATGTCTGTTAACCCCGATATCGTAATGAAACCAATCCTCACAGCTTTCCATTGGTGAACCATAAGTTTGTTTAATGAATCTGTGATTGCCCTTCTCCGTGGAAATATCTGCCCTGGTATCCATTTTTAGGTAACACCTATAAGTGATGTGATACGATATGTGTCTTTCACTTTCTGACTTACTCCAAGTCACGTGATTACCTCTAGACTCATCTACGGGGCTGCAAATGGCATTGTGTCCTTTTTTTTCCTTGGCTTCTATTCTGCCTTAGCGAGGTCCATTTTCAACAATGTGATTCCCTGAGGGTTGTGGATTAGCTGACCTGGGCAGCCTTACCCTGCCGGCCGGCCCTCCCCAGTTGTGCCTGGTTGAGGTCAATAGAAACAGCTCTCCAGGCAGCAATAGCCCCTGAAGTTGTGCCTGACTCCATATTCTCTGCCCCGTCAGCAGTCTCGGGGCTGTGCTGGTGGGAGGGAGTGAGAGGCCAAGGCTTTGTTGGTGGCCCGGTGTGAGTGGGGCTCTGCTGGCCTTTCTGCAGGAGTTGCCAGGCTGCCACCTGTAAAGAAGAGGATGTGTCACCCATACCTTCCGATGGAATTTCTCTCCGGACAGAGGTGAGGAAGGAAAAAAGCAGTGGGGCCCGGGACAGGAGGGGTATCTCAGGCAGGGCAATAGAAAGCTTCCAGAAGAGTGCCCGGGGCCAGGACCATCCTGGCTGGCCTGCAGGCACCAAGTTGGCCTGCGTGCTGACGCTGGTGTGGCTCCACGGCCCTTCCTCTAGGCTTTCAAGCCCTTGTACATATTCAGGTGTTTTACCTGGGAAGGGTGGGAACAGTTCAGCAGCAGCTGGCCTGGGGCTCAGCTCACGTTTACTCACAGATGCCTCAGCACGGTCCCCCCCTTTGCAATAAGGACGCTCCTTGCATGGGGGGTGGGTTGCTGGCTGTATGGGAGGTGATTCCCCACCTCTGACCAATTTCAGAATTGTTTACCGCTGGAGCAAGTGCCCTGATAGGTTTTCCCTCTGTATAACTGGTGGGTTCAGGTTTTTTTTTTCTTTTATGGTTCAAGTTAGATTTGATTCCTCTTTTATGTATTTATAGATATAATCATGGAAATAATTCATTCTTATAAATACATCTGTGTGAAGGGAAGAACTTTTTTCTGTTTTATTTTAAATTTTTTTTTTTTTAATATTGAAATTTAATTTTATTTTTTTTATACAGCAGGTTATTATTAGTTATGTATTTTGTGCATATACATGTATACAGGTCAATCCCAATCTCCCAACTCATCCCACCACCACCACCCCATGGCTTCCCACACTTGGTGTCCATACGTTTGTTCTCTACCTCTGTGTCTCTATTTCTTCCCTGCAAACCAGTTCCTCTGTACCATTTTTTAGGGTCCACATATATGCATTAATATACAATATTTGTTTTCCACTTTCTGACTTACTTCATTCTGTATGACAGTCTCTATATCCATCGACGTCTCTACAAATGACCCAGTTTCATTCCTTTTTATGGCTGAGTAATATTCCATTTTATATATGTACCGCTTCTTTATCCATTCATCTGTCTGTGGGCATTTAGGTTGCTTGCATTACCTGGCTATTGTAAATAGTGCTGCAATGAACATTGTGGTGAATGTGCCTTTTTGATTTACGGTTTTCTCTGGGTATATGCCCAGAATTTGGATTGCTGGATCAGATGGTAATTCTATTTCTAGTTTTTTTAAGGAAACTCCATACTGTTCTCCATAGTGACTGTATCAATTTACATCCCCACCAATAGTGGAAGAGGGCTCCTTTTGTCCACACCCTCCCCAGAATTTGTTGTTTGTAGATTTTCTGATGATGCCGATTCTAACAGGTGTGAGGTGATACCTCATTGTAGTTTTGATTTGCATTTCTCTAATAATTAGTGCTGTTGAGCAGCTTTTCATGTGCATCTTGGCCATCTCTGTGTCTTCTTTGAAGAAACGTCTCTTTAGATCTTCTGCCCATTTTTGTATTGGGTTGTTTGTTTTTTTAATAGTAAGCTGCATAAGCTGTTTATATATATATATTGGAGATTAAATCTTTGTCCACTGAATCATTTGCAACGATTTTCGCCCATTCTGAGGGATGCCTTTTTCCATTCCCGTTTTTTTAACAAAAAAGGAAAGAAAGAAAAAGAAGCAGAACACTAATGTGCGTAAAATATGCCTTTGAAATGGTCGTTTTGAAATATGGACGTCCTTTGAATTTTTTGGTCGATATGTGACCCCAGGATTTGTTTTCAGGGCAGGTGTCATTTACAGGCCTGCAATGATTTTGAATATCAACTGACCATTAGCGCTGGGATTAAAGCTGCTGTTGCTTGAAACGGCCACAAGGTGGCAGCAGTTCTCCCTTACCAAATCTGGTTACTAGAGCAACAGAGCCTCAATGGAAGTCGTGTTCTAGATTGGGATTTAGAATGGAATGTGCCAGGAGAAAGCCCCTCAAGTTTGTCTCACTACTTCTTGTTCCTGTTTTTATTTTTTTTTTATTTTCTATTACAGCAAGTTTGATTACAATGTTTGGCTTGTTGTAGGTGTAGAAGATGTGGTTCTTTTACACATATACAGATGTCTGTTCTTCCTGGGATCCTTTTCCCATGTACGTTAGGACAGAATGTTGAGTAGTCTTCTCTTGGTATTCTGTAGGTCTTTGGTGATTTTATATGTCACCTGTGTTTGATTATGTCTGTTAACCCCAATATCGTAATGAAACCAATCCTCACACCTTTCCATTGGTGAACCATAAGTTTGTTTAATGAATCTGTGATTGCCCTTCTCCGTGGAAATATCTGCCCTGGTATCCATTTTTAGGTAACACCTATAAGTGATATGATACGATATGTGTCTTTCACTTTCTGACTTACTCCAAGTCACGTGATTACCTCTAGACTCATCTACGGGGCTGCAAATGGCATTGTGTCCTTTTTTTCCTTGGCTTCTATTCTGCCTTAGCGAGGTCCATTTTCAACAATGTGATTCCCTGAGGGTTGTGGATTAGCTGACCTGGGCAGCCTTACCCTGCCGGCCGGCCCTCCCCAGGTGTGCCTGGTTGAGGTCAATATAAACAGCGCTCCAGGCAGCAATAGCCCCTGAAGTTGTGCCTGACTCCATATTCTCTGCCCCGTCAGCAGTCTCGGGGCTGTGCTGGTGGGAGGGAGTGAGGGGCCAAGGCTTTGTTGGTGGCCCGGTGTGAGTGGGGCTCTGCTGGCCTTTCTGCAGGAGTTGCCAGGCTGCCACCTGTAAAGAAGAGGATGTGTCACCCATACCTTCTGATGGAATTTCTCTCCGGACAGAGGTGAGGAAGGAAAAAAGCAGTGGGGGCCGGGACAGGAGGGGTATCTCAGGCAGGGCAATAGAAAGCTTCCAGAAGAGCGCCCGGGGCCAGGACCATCCTGGCTGGCCTGCAGGCACCAAGTTGGCCTGCGTGCTGTCGCTGGTGTGGCTCCACGGCCCTTCCTCTAGGCTTTCAAGCCCTTGTACATATTCAGGTGTTTTACCTGGGAAGGGTGGGAACAGTTCAGCTGCAGCTGGCCTGGGGCTCAGCTCACGTTTACTCACAGCTGCCTCAGCACGGTCCCCCAGCTTTGCAATGAGGACGCTCCTTGCATGGGGGGTGGGTTGCTGGCTGTATGGGAGGTGATTCCCCACCTCTGACCAATTTCAGAATTGTTTACTGCTGGAGCAAGTGCCCTGATAGGGTTTCCCTCTGTATAACTGGTGGGTTCAGGTTTTTTTTTTCTTTTATGGTTCAAGTTAGATTTGATTCCTCTTTTATGTATTTATAGATATAAGCATGGAAATAATTCATTCCTATAAATACATCTGTGTGAAGGGAAGAACTTTTTTCTGTTTTATTTTAAAATTTTATTTTTTAAAATTTTGAAATTTAATTTTATTTATTTGTTTATACAGCAGGTTATTATTAGTTATGTATTTTATGCATATACATGTATACAGGTCAATCCCAATCTCCCAACTCATCCCACCACCACCACCCCATGGCTTCCCACACTTGGTGTCCATACGTTTGTTCTCTACCTCTGTGTCTCTATTTCTTCCCTGCAAACCAGTTCATCTGTACCATTTTTTAGGTTCCACATATATGCATTAATATACAATATTTGTTTTCCTCTTTCTGACTTACTTCATTCTCTATGACAGTCTCTAGATCCATCGATGTCTCTACAAATGACCCAGTTTCATTCCTTTTTATGGCTGAGTAATATTCCATTTTATATATGTACCACATCTTTATCCATTCATCTGTCTGTGGGCATTTAGCTTGCTTCCATTACCTGGCTATTGTAAATAGTGCTGCAATGATCATTGTGGTGAATGTGCCTTTTTGATTTATGGTTTTCTCTGGGTATGTGCCCAGAAGTGGGATTGCTGGATCAGATGGTAATTCTATTTCTCGTTTTTTTAAGGAAACTCCATACTGTTCTCCATAGTGACTGTATCAATTTACATCCCCACCAATAGTGGAAGAGGGCTCCTTTTGTCCACACCCTCCCCAGAATTTGTTGTTTGTAGATTTTCTGATGATGCCGATTTTAACAGGTGTGGGGTGATACCTCATTGTAGTTTTGATTTGCATTTCTCTAATAATTAGTGCTGTTGAGCAGCTTTTCATGTGCGTCTTGGCCATCTCTGTGTCTTCTTTGAAGAAACGTCTCTTTAGATCTTCTGCCCATTTTTGTATTGGGTTGTTTGTTTTTTTAATAGTAAGCTGCATGAGCTGTTTGTATATATATTGGAGATTAAACCTTTGTCCATTGATTCATTTGCAACGATTTTCGCCCATTCTGAGGGATGCCTTTTTCCATTCCCGTTTTTTTAACAAAAAAGGAAAGAAAGAAAAAGAAGCAGAACACTAATGTGCGTAAAATATGCCTTTTGAAATGGTCGTTTTGAAATATGGACGTCCTTTGAATTTTTTGGTCGATATGTGACCCCAGGATTTGTTTTCAGGGCAGGTGTCATTTACAGGCCTGCAATGATTTTGAATATCAACTGACCATTAGCGCTGGGATTAAAGCTGCTGTTGCGTGAAACGGCCACAAGGTGGCAGCAGTTCTCCCTTACCAAATCTGGTTACTAGAGCAACAGAGCCTCAATGGAAGTCATGTTGTAGATTGGAATTTAGAATGGAATGTGCCAGGAGAAAGCCCCTCAAGTTTGTCTCACTACTTCTTGTTCGTGTTTTTAATATTTTTTTTATTTTCTATTACAGCAAGTTTGATTACAATGTTTGGCTTGTTGTAGGTGTGGAAGATGTGGTTCTTTTACACATATAGAGATGTCTGTTCTTCCTGGGATCCTTTTCCCATGTACGTTAGGACAGAAAGTTGAGTAGTCTTCTCTTGGTATTCCGTAGGTCTTTGGTGATTTTATATGTCACCTGTGTTTGATTATGTCTGTTAACCCCGATATCGTAATGAAACCAATCCTCACACCTTTCCATTGGTGAACCATAAGTTTGTTTAATGAATCTGTGATTGCCCTTCTCCGTGGAAATATCTGCCCTGGTATAGATTTTTAGGTAACACCTATAAGTGATATGATATGATATGTGTCTTTCACTTTCTGACTTACTCCAAGTCACGTGATTACCTCTAGACTCATCTACGGGGCTGCAAATGGCATTGTGTCCTTTTTTTCCTTGGCTTCTATTCTGCCTTAGTGAGGTCCATTTTCAACAATGTGATTCCCTGAGGGTTGTGGATTAGCTGACCTGGGCAGCCTTACCCTGCCAGCCGGCCCTCCCCAGGTGTGCCTGGTTGAGGTCAATATAAACAGCGCTCCAGGCAGCAATAGCCCCTGAAGTTGTGCCTGACTCCATATTCTCTGCCCCGTCAGCAGTCTCAGGGCTGTGCTGGTGGGAGGGAGTGAGGGGCCAAGGCTTTGTTGGTGGCCCGGTGTGAGTGGGGCTCTGCTGGCCTTTCTGCAGGAGTTGCCAGGCTGCCACCTGTAAAGAAGAGGATGTGTCACCCATACCTTCTGATGGAATTTCTCTCCGGACAGAGGTGAGGAAGGAAAAAAGCAGTGGGGGCCGGGACAGGAGGGGTATCTCAGGCAGGGCAATAGAAAGCTTCCAGAAGAGCGCCCGGGGCCAGGACCATCCTGGCTGGCCTGCAGGCACCAAGTTGGCCTGCGTGCTGTCGCTGGTGTGGCTCCACGGCCCTTCCTCTAGGCTTTCAAGCCCTTGTACATATTCAGGTGTTTTACCTGGGAAGGGTGGGAACAGTTCAGCTGCAGCTGGCCTGGGGCTCAGCTCACGTTTACTCACAGATGCCTCAGCACGGTCCCCCAGCTTTGCAATGAGGACGCTCCTTGCATGGGGGGTGGGTTGCTGGCTGTATGGGAGGTGATTCCCCACCTCTGACCAATTTCAGAATTGTTTACTGCTGGAGCAAGTGCCCTGATAGGGTTTCCCTCTGTATAACTGGTGGGTTCAGGGTTTTTTTTTCTTTTATGGTTCAAGTTAGATTTGATTCCTCTTTTATGTATTTATAGATATAAGCATGGAAATAATTCATTCCTATAAATACATCTGTGTGAAGGGAAGAACTTTTTTCTGTTTTATTTTAAAATTTTATTTTTTAAAATTTTGAAATTTAATTTTATTTATTTGTTTATACAGCAGGTTATTATTAGTTATGTATTTTATGCATATACATGTATACAGGTCAATCCCAATCTCCCAACTCATCCCACCACCACCACCCCATGGCTTCCCACACTTGGTGTCCATACGTTTGTTCTCTACCTCTGTGTCTCTATTTCTTCCCTGCAAACCAGTTCATCTGTACCATTTTTTAGGTTCCACATATATGCATTAATATACAATATTTGTTTTCCTCTTTCTGACTTACTTCATTCTGTATGACAGTCTCTAGATCCATCGATGTCTCTACAAATGACCCAGTTTCATTCCTTTTTATGGCTGAGTAATATTCCATTTTATATATGTACCACATCTTTATCCATTCATCTGTCTGTGGGCATTTAGCTTGCTTCCATTACCTGGCTATTGTAAATAGTGCTGCAATGATCATTGTGGTGAATGTGCCTTTTTGATTTATGGTTTTCTCTGGGTATGTGCCCAGAAGTGGGATTGCTGGATCAGATGGTAATTCTATTTCTCGTTTTTTTAAGGAAACTCCATACTGTTCTCCATAGTGACTGTATCAATTTACATCCCCACCAATAGTGGAAGAGGGCTCCTTTTGTCCACACCCTCCCCAGAATTTGTTGTTTGTAGATTTTCTGATGATGCCGATTTTAACAGGTGTGGGGTGATACCTCATTGTAGTTTTGATTTGCATTTCTCTAATAATTAGTGCTGTTGAGCAGCTTTTCATGTGCGTCTTGGCCATCTCTGTGTCTTCTTTGAAGAAACGTCTCTTTAGATCTTCTGCCCATTTTTGTATTGGGTTGTTTGTTTTTTTAATAGTAAGCTGCATAAGCTGTTTATATATATATATTGGAGATTAAATCTTTGTCCACTGATTCATTTGCAACGATTTTCGCCCATTCTGAGGGATGCCTTTCTCCATTCCCGTTTTTTGAACAAAAAAGGAAAGAAAGAAAAAGAAGCAGAACACTAATGTGCGTAAAATATGCCTTTTGAAATGGTCGTTTTGAAATATGGACGTCCTTTGAATTTTTTGGTCGATATGTGACCCCAGGATTTGTTTTCAAGGCAGGTGTCATTTACAGGCCTGCAATGATTTTGAATATCAACTGACCATTAGCGCTGGGATTAAAGCTGCTGTTGCGTGAAACGGCCACAAGGTGGCAGCAGTTCTCCCTTACCAAATCTGGTTACTAGAGCAACAGAGCCTCAATGGAAGTCGTGTTCTAGATTGGGATTTAGAATGGAATGTGCCAGGAGAAAGCCCCTCAAGTTTGTCTCACTACTTCTTGTTCCTGTTTTTATTTTTTTTTATTTTCTATTACAGCAAGTTTGATTACAATGTTTGGCTTGTTGTAGGTGTAGAAGATGTGGTTCTTTTACACATATACAGATGTCTGTTCTTCCTGGGATCCTTTTCCCATGTACGTTAGGACAGAATGTTGAGTAGTCTTCTCTTGGTATTCTGTAGGTCTTTGGTGATTTTATATGTCACCTGTGTTTGATTATGTCTGTTAACCCCGATATCGTAATGAAACCAATCCTCACACCTTTCCATTGGTGAACCATAAGTTTGTTTAATGAATCTGTGATTGCCCTTCTCCGTGGAAATATCTGCCCTGGTATCCATTTTTAGGTAACACCTATAAGTGATATGATACGATATGTGTCTTTCACTTTCTGACTTACTCCAAGTCACGTGATTACCTCTAGACTCATCTACGGGGCTGCAAATGGCATTGTGTCCTTTTTTTCCTTGGCTTCTATTCTGCCTTAGCGAGGTCCATTTTCAACAATGTGATTCCCTGAGGGTTGTGGATTAGCTGACCTGGGCAGCCTTACCCTGCCGGCCGGCCCTCCCCAGGTGTGCCTGGTTGAGGTCAATATAAACAGCGCTCCAGGCAGCAATAGCCCCTGAAGTTGTGCCTGACTCCATATTCTCTGCCCCGTCAGCAGTCTCGGGGCTGTGCTGGTGGGAGGGAGTGACGGGCCAAGGCTTTGTTGGTGGCCCGGTGTGAGTGGGGCTCTGCTGGCCTTTCTGCAGGAGTTGCCAGGCTGCCACCTGTAAAGAAGAGGATGTGTCACCCATACCTTCTGATGGAATTTCTCTCCGGACAGAGGTGAGGAAGGAAAAAAGCAGTGGGGGCCGGGACAGGAGGGGTATCTCAGGCAGGGCAATAGAAAGCTTCCAGAAGAGCGCCCGGGGCCAGGACCATCCTGGCTGGCCTGCAGGCACCAAGTTGGCCTGCGTGCTGTCGCTGGTGTGGCTCCACGGCCCTTCCTCTAGGCTTTCAAGCCCTTGTACATATTCAGGTGTTTTACCTGGGAAGGGTGGGAACAGTTCAGCTGCAGCTGGCCTGGGGCTCAGCTCACGTTTACTCACAGATGCCTCAGCACGGTCCCCCAGCTTTGCAATGAGGACGCTCCTTGCATGGGGGGTGGGTTGCTGGCTGTATGGGAGGTGATTCCCCACCTCTGACCAATTTCAGAATTGTTTACTGCTGGAGCAAGTGCCCTGATAGGGTTTCCCTCTGTATAACTGGTGGGTTCAGGTTTTTTTTTTCTTTTATGGTTCAAGTTAGATTTGATTCCTCTTTTATGTATTTATAGATATAAGCATGGAAATAATTCATTCCTATAAATACATCTGTGTGAAGGGAAGAACTTTTTTCTGTTTTATTTTAAAATTTTATTTTTTAAAATTTTGAAATTTAATTTTATTTATTTGTTTATACAGCAGGTTATTATTAGTTATGTATTTTATGCATATACATGTATACAGGTCAATCCCAATCTCCCAACTCATCCCACCACCACCACCCCATGGCTTCCCACACTTGGTGTCCATACGTTTGTTCTCTACCTCTGTGTCTCTATTTCTTCCCTGCAAACCAGTTCATCTGTACCATTTTTTAGGTTCCACATATATGCATTAATATACAATATTTGTTTTCCTCTTTCTGACTTACTTCATTCTGTATGACAGTCTCTAGATCCATCGATGTCTCTACAAATGACCCAGTTTCATTCCTTTTTATGGCTGAGTAATATTCCATTTTATATATGTACCACATCTTTATCCATTCATCTGTCTGTGGGCATTTAGCTTGCTTCCATTACCTGGCTATTGTAAATAGTGCTGCAATGATCATTGTGGTGAATGTGCCTTTTTGATTTATGGTTTTCTCTGGGTATGTGCCCAGAAGTGGGATTGCTGGATCAGATGGTAATTCTATTTCTCGTTTTTTTAAGGAAACTCCATACTGTTCTCCATAGTGACTGTATCAATTTACATCCCCACCAATAGTGGAGGAGGGCTCCTTTTGTCCACACCCTCCCCAGAATTTGTTGTTTGTAGATTTTCTGATGATGCCGATTTTAACAGGTGTGGGGTGATACCTCATTGTAGTTTTGATTTGCATTTCTCTAATAATTAGTGCTGTTGAGCAGCTTTTCATGTGCGTCTTGGCCATCTCTGTGTCTTCTTTGAAGAAACGTCTCTTTAGATCTTCTGCCCATTTTTGTATTGGGTTGTTTGTTTTTTTAATAGTAAGCTGCATGAGCTGTTTATATATATATTGGAGATTAAACCTTTGTCCATTGATTCATTTGCAACGATTTTCGCCCATTCTGAGGGATGCCTTTTTCCATTCCCGTTTTTTTAACAAAAAAGGAAAGAAAGAAAAAGAAGCAGAACACTAATGTGCGTAAAATATGCCTTTGAAACGGTCGTTTTGAAATATGGACGTCCTTTGAATTTTTTGGTCGATATGTGACCCCAGGATTTGTTTTCAGGGCAGGTGTCATTTACAGGCCTGCAATGATTTTGAATATCAACTGACCATTAGCGCTGGGATTAAAGCTGCTGTTGCGTGAAACGGCCACAAGGTGGCAGCAGTTCTCCCTTACCAAATCTGGTTACTAGAGCAAGAGAGCCTCAATGGAAGTCATGTTGTAGACTGGAATTTAGAATGGAATGTGCCAGGAGAAAGCCCCTCAAGTTTGTCTCACTACTTCTTGTTCGTGTTTTTAATATTTTTTTTATTTTCTATTACAGCAAGTTTGATTACAATGTTTGGCTTGTTGTAGGTGTGGAAGATGTGGTTCTTTTACACATATAGAGATGTCTGTTCTTCCTGGGATCCTTTTCCCATGTACGTTAGGACAGAAAGTTGAGTAGTCTTCTCTTGGTATTCCGTAGGTCTTTGGTGATTTTATATGTCACCTGTGTTTGATTATGTCTGTTAACCCCGATATCGTAATGAAACCAATCCTCACACCTTTCCATTGGTGAACCATAAGTTTGTTTAATGAATCTGTGATTGCCCTTCTCCGTGGAAATATCTGCCCTGGTATAGATTTTTAGGTAACACCTATAAGTGATATGAAATGATATGTGTCTTTCACTTTCTGACTTACTCCAAGTCACGTGATTACCTCTAGACTCATCTACGGGGCTGCAAATGGCATTGTGTCCTTTTTTTCCTTGGCTTCTATTCTGCCTTAGTGAGGTCCATTTTCAACAATGTGATTCCCTGAGGGTTGTGGATTAGCTGACCTGGGCAGCCTTACCCTGCCAGCCGGCCCTCCCCAGGTGTGCCTGGTTGAGGTCAATATAAACAGCGCTCCAGGCAGCAATAGCCCCTGAAGTTGTGCCTGACTCCATATTCTCTGCCCCGTCAGCAGTCTCAGGGCTGTGCTGGTGGGAGGGAGTGAGGGGCCAAGGCTTTGTTGGTGGCCCGGTGTGAGTGGGGCTCTGCTGGCCTTTCTGCAGGAGTTGCCAGGCTGCCACCTGTAAAGAAGAGGATGTGTCACCCATACCTTCTGATGGAATTTCTCTCCGGACAGAGGTGAGGAAGGAAAAAAGCAGTGGGGGCCGGGACAGGAGGGGTATCTCAGGCAGGGCAATAGAAAGCTTCCAGAAGAGCGCCCGGGACCAGGACCATCCTGGCTGGCCTGCAGGCACCAAGTTGGCCTGCGTGCTGTCGCTGGTGTGGCTCCACAGCCCTTCCTCTAGGCTTTCAAGCCCTTGTACATATTCAGGTGTTTTACCTGGGAAGGGTGGGAACAGTTCAGCTGCAGCTGGCCTGGGGCTCAGCTCACGTTTACTCACAGATGCCTCAGCACGGTCCCCCAGCTTTGCAATGAGGACGCTCCTTGCATGGGGGGTGGGTTGCTGGCTGTATGGGAGGTGATTCCCCACCTCTGACCAATTTCAGAATTGTTTACTGCTGGAGCAAGTGCCCTGATAGGGTTTCCCTCTGTATAACTGGTGGGTTCAGGTTTTTTTTTTCTTTTATGGTTCAAGTTAGATTTGATTCCTCTTTTATGTATTTATAGATATAAGCATGGAAATAATTCATTCCTATAAATACATCTGTGTGAAGGGAAGAACTTTTTTCTGTTTTATTTTAAAATTTTATTTTTTAAAATTTTGAAATTTAATTTTATTTATTTGTTTATACAGCAGGTTATTATTAGTTATGTATTTTATGCATATACATGTATACAGGTCAATCCCAATCTCCCAACTCATCCCACCACCACCACCCCATGGCTTCCCACACTTGGTGTCCATACGTTTGTTCTCTACCTCTGTGTCTCTATTTCTTCCCTGCAAACCAGTTCATCTGTACCATTTTTTTAGGTTCCACATATATGCATTAATATACAATATTTGTTTTCCTCTTTCTGACTTACTTCATTCTGTATGACAGTCTCTAGATCCATCGATGTCTCTACAAATGACCCAGTTTCATTCCTTTTTATGGCTGAGTAATATTCCATTTTATATATGTACCACATCTTTATCCATTCATCTGTCTGTGGGCATTTAGCTTGCTTCCATTACCTGGCTATTGTAAATAGTGCTGCAATGATCATTGTGGTGAATGTGCCTTTTTGATTTATGGTTTTCTCTGGGTATGTGCCCAGAAGTGGGATTGCTGGATCAGATGGTAATTCTATTTCTCGTTTTTTTAAGGAAACTCCATACTGTTCTCCATAGTGACTGTATCAATTTACATCCCCACCAATAGTGGAAGAGGGCTCCTTTTGTCCACACCCTGCCTAGAATTTGTTGTTTGTAGATTTTCTGATGATGCCGATTTTAACAGGTGTGGGGTGATACCTCATTGTAGTTTTGATTTGCATTTCTCTAATAATTAGTGCTGTTGAGCAGCTTTTCATGTGCGTCTTGGCCATCTCTGTGTCTTCTTTGAAGAAACGTCTCTTTAGATCTTCTGCCCATTTTTGTATTGGGTTGTTTGTTTTTTTAATAGTAAGCTGCATAAGCTGTTTATATATATATATTGGAGATTAAATCTTTGTCCACTGATTCATTTGCAACGATTTTCGCCCATTCTGAGGGATGCCTTTTTCCATTCCCGTTTTTTTAACAAAAAAGGAAAGAAAGAAAAAGAAGCAGAACAATAATGTGCGTAAAATATGCCTTTGAAACGGTCGTTTTGAAATATGGACGTCCTTTGAATTTTTTGGTCGATATGTGACCCCAGGATTTGTTTTCAGGGCAGGTGTCATTTACAGGCCTGCAATGATTTTGAATATCAACTGACCATTAGCGCTGGGATTAAAGCTGCTGTTGCGTGAAACGGCCACAAGGTGGCAGCAGTTCTCCCTTACCAAATCTGGTTACTAGAGCAACAGAGCCTCAATGGAAGTCATGTTGTAGATTGGAATTTAGAATGGAATGTGCCAGGAGAAAGCCCCTCAAGTTTGTCTCACTACTTCTTGTTCGTGTTTTTAATATTTTTTTTATTTTCTATTACAGCAAGTTTGATTACAATGTTTGGCTTGTTGTAGGTGTGGAAGATGTGGTTCTTTTACACATATAGAGATGTCTGTTCTTCCTGGGATCCTTTTCCCATGTACGTTAGGACAGAAAGTTGAGTAGTCTTCTCTTGGTATTCCGTAGGTCTTTGGTGATTTTATATGTCACCTGTGTTTGATTATGTCTGTTAACCCCGATATCGTAATGAAACCAATCCTCACACCTTTCCATTGGTGAACCATAAGTTTGTTTAATGAATCTGTGATTGCCCTTCTCCGTGGAAATATCTGCCCTGGTATAGATTTTTAGGTAACACCTATAAGTGATATGAAATGATATGTGTCTTTCACTTTCTGACTTACTCCAAGTCACGTGATTACCTCTAGACTCATCTACGGGGCTGCAAATGGCATTGTGTCCTTTTTTTCCTTGGCTTCTATTCTGCCTTAGTGAGGTCCATTTTCAACAATGTGATTCCCTGAGGGTTGTGGATTAGCTGACCTGGGCAGCCTTACCCTGCCAGCCGGCCCTCCCCAGGTGTGCCTGGTTGAGGTCAATATAAACAGCGCTCCAGGCAGCAATAGCCCCTGAAGTTGTGCCTGACTCCATATTCTCTGCCCCGTCAGCAGTCTCAGGGCTGTGCTGGTGGGAGGGAGTGAGGGGCCAAGGCTTTGTTGGTGGCCCGGTGTGAGTGGGGCTCTGCTGGCCTTTCTGCAGGAGTTGCCAGGCTGCCACCTGTAAAGAAGAGGATGTGTCACCCATACCTTCTGATGGAATTTCTCTCCGGACAGAGGTGAGGAAGGAAAAAAGCAGTGGGGGCCGGGACAGGAGGGGTATCTCAGGCAGGGCAATAGAAAGCTTCCAGAAGAGCGCCCGGGGCCAGGACCATCCTGGCTGGCCTGCAGGCACCAAGTTGGCCTGCGTGCTGTCGCTGGTGTGGCTCCACAGCCCTTCCTCTAGGCTTTCAAGCCCTTGTACATATTCAGGTGTTTTACCTGGGAAGGGTGGGAACAGTTCAGCTGCAGCTGGCCTGGGGCTCAGCTCACGTTTACTCACAGATGCCTCAGCACGGTCCCCCAGCTTTGCAATGAGGACGCTCCTTGCATGGGGGGTGGGTTGCTGGCTGTATGGGAGGTGATTCCCCACCTCTGACCAATTTCAGAATTGTTTACCGCTGGAGCAAGTGCCCTGATAGGGTTTCCCTCTGTATAACTGGTGGGTTCAGGTTTTTTTTTTCTTTTATGGTTCAAGTTAGATTTGATTCCTCTTTTATGTATTTATAGATATAAGCATGGAAATAATTCATTCCTATAAATACATCTGTGTGAAGGGAAGAACTTTTTTCTGTTTTATTTTAAAATTATATTTTTTAAAATTTTGAAATTTAATTTTATTTATTTGTTTATACAGCAGGTTATTATTAGTTATGTATTTTATGCATATACATGTATACAGGTCAATCCCAATCTCCCAACTCATCCCACCACCACCACCCCATGGCTTCCCACACTTGGTGTCCATACGTTTGTTCTTTACCTCTGTGTCTCTATTTCTTCCCTGCAAACCAGTTCATCTGTACCATTTTTTTAGGTTCCACATATATGCATTAATATACAATATTTGTTTTCCTCTTTCTGACTTACTTCATTCTGTATGACAGTCTCTAGATCCATCGATGTCTCTACAAATGACCCAGTTTCATTCCTTTTTATGGCTGAGTAATATTCCATTTTATATATGTACCACATCTTTATCCATTCATCTGTCTGTGGGCATTTAGCTTGCTTCCATTACCTGGCTATTGTAAATAGTGCTGCAATGATCATTGTGGTGAATGTGCCTTTTTGATTTATGGTTTTCTCTGGGTATGTGCCCAGAAGTGGGATTGCTGGATCAGATGGTAATTCTATTTCTCGTTTTTTTAAGGAAACTCCATACTGTTCTCCATAGTGACTGTATCAATTTACATCCCCACCAATAGTGGAAGAGGGCTCCTTTTGTCCACACCCTGCCTAGAATTTGTTGTTTGTAGATTTTCTGATGATGCCGATTTTAACAGGTGTGGGGTGATACCTCATTGTAGTTTTGATTTGCATTTCTCTAATAATTAGTGCTGTTGAGCAGCTTTTCATGTGCGTCTTGGCCATCTCTGTGTCTTCTTTGAAGAAACGTCTCTTTAGATCTTCTGCCCATTTTTGTATTGGGTTGTTTGTTTTTTTAATAGTAAGCTGCATAAGCTGTTTATATATATATATTGGAGATTAAATCTTTGTCCACTGATTCATTTGCAACGATTTTCGCCCATTCTGAGGGATGCCTTTTTCCATTCCCGTTTTTTTAACAAAAAAGGAAAGAAAGAAAAAGAAGCAGAACAATAATGTGCGTAAAATATGCCTTTGAAACGGTCGTTTTGAAATATGGACGTCCTTTGAATTTTTTGGTCGATATGTGACCCCAGGATTTGTTTTCAGGGCAGGTGTCATTTACAGGCCTGCAATGATTTTGAATATCAACTGACCATTAGCGCTGGGATTAAAGCTGCTGTTGCGTGAAACGGCCACAAGGTGGCAGCAGTTCTCCCTTACCAAATCTGGTTACTAGAGCAAGAGAGCCTCAATGGAAGTCATGTTGTAGATTGGAATTTAGAATGGAATGTGCCA
Organism: Mesoplodon densirostris; assembly: GCF_025265405.1. Classification (NCBI taxonomy): domain Eukaryota; kingdom Metazoa; phylum Chordata; class Mammalia; order Artiodactyla; family Ziphiidae; genus Mesoplodon; species Mesoplodon densirostris. The sequence goes on from NC_082661.1 coordinate 245,011,916, forward strand.
GGAGAAAGCCCCTCAAGTTTGTCTCACTACTTCTTGTTCGTGTTTTTAATATTTTTTTTATTTTCTATTACAGCAAGTTTGATTACAATGTTTGGCTTGTTGTAGGTGTGGAAGATGTGGTTCTTTTACACATATAGAGATGTCTGTTCTTCCTGGGATCCTTTTCCCATGTACGTTAGGACAGAAAGTTGAGTAGTCTTCTCTTGGTATTCCGTAGGTCTTTGGTGATTTTATATGTCACCTGTGTTTGATTATGTCTGTTAACCCCGATATCGTAATGAAACCAATCCTCACACCTTTCCATTGGTGAACCATAAGTTTGTTTAATGAATCTGTGATTGCCCTTCTCCGTGGAAATATCTGCCCTGGTATAGATTTTTAGGTAACACCTATAAGTGATATGAAATGATATGTGTCTTTCACTTTCTGACTTACTCCAAGTCACGTGATTACCTCTAGACTCATCTACGGGGCTGCAAATGGCATTGTGTCCTTTTTTTCCTTGGCTTCTATTCTGCCTTAGTGAGGTCCATTTTCAACAATGTGATTCCCTGAGGGTTGTGGATTAGCTGACCTGGGCAGCCTTACCCTGCCAGCCGGCCCTCCCCAGGTGTGCCTGGTTGAGGTCAATATAAACAGCGCTCCAGGCAGCAATAGCCCCTGAAGTTGTGCCTGACTCCATATTCTCTGCCCCGTCAGCAGTCTCAGGGCTGTGCTGGTGGGAGGGAGTGAGGGGCCAAGGCTTTGTTGGTGGCCCAGTGTGAGTGGGGCTCTGCTGGCCTTTCTGCAGGAGTTGCCAGGCTGCCACCTGTAAAGAAGAGGATGTGTCACCCATACCTTCTGATGGAATTTCTCTCCGGACAGAGGTGAGGAAGGAAAAAAGCAGTGGGGGCCGGGACAGGAGGGGTATCTCAGGCAGGGCAATAGAAAGCTTCCAGAAGAGCGCCCGGGGCCAGGACCATCCTGGCTGGCCTGCAGGCACCAAGTTGGCCTGCGTGCTGTCGCTGGTGTGGCTCCACAGCCCTTCCTCTAGGCTTTCAAGCCCTTGTACATATTCAGGTGTTTTACCTGGGAAGGGTGGGAACAGTTCAGCTGCAGCTGGCCTGGGGCTCAGCTCACGTTTACTCACAGATGCCTCAGCACGGTCCCCCAGCTTTGCAATGAGGACGCTCCTTGCATGGGGGGTGGGTTGCTGGCTGTATGGGAGGTGATTCCCCACCTCTGACCAATTTCAGAATTGTTTACTGCTGGAGCAAGTGCCCTGATAGGGTTTCCCTCTGTATAACTGGTGGGTTCAGGTTTTTTTTTTCTTTTATGGTTCAAGTTAGATTTGATTCCTCTTTTATGTATTTATAGATATAAGCATGGAAATAATTCATTCCTATAAATACATCTGTGTGAAGGGAAGAACTTTTTTCTGTTTTATTTTAAAATTTTATTTTTTAAAATTTTGAAATTTAATTTTATTTATTTGTTTATACAGCAGGTTATTATTAGTTATGTATTTTATGCATATACATGTATACAGGTCAATCCCAATCTCCCAACTCATCCCACCACCACCACCCCATGGCTTCCCACACTTGGTGTCCATACGTTTGTTCTCTACCTCTGTGTCTCTATTTCTTCCCTGCAAACCAGTTCATCTGTACCATTTTTTTAGGTTCCACATATATGCATTAATATACAATATTTGTTTTCCTCTTTCTGACTTACTTCATTCTGTATGACAGTCTCTAGATCCATCGATGTCTCTACAAATGACCCAGTTTCATTCCTTTTTATGGCTGAGTAATATTCCATTTTATATATGTACCACATCTTTATCCATTCATCTGTCTGTGGGCATTTAGCTTGCTTCCATTACCTGGCTATTGTAAATAGTGCTGCAATGATCATTGTGGTGAATGTGCCTTTTTGATTTATGGTTTTCTCTGGGTATGTGCCCAGAAGTGGGATTGCTGGATCAGATGGTCATTCTATTTCTCGTTTTTTTAAGGAAACTCCATACTGTTCTCCATAGTGACTGTATCAATTTACATCCCCACCAATAGTGGAAGAGGGCTCCTTTTGTCCACACCCTCCCCAGAATTTGTTGTTTGTAGATTTTCTGATGATGCCGATTTTAACAGGTGTGGGGTGATACCTCATTGTAGTTTTGATTTGCATTTCTCTAATAATTAGTGCTGTTGAGCAGCTTTTCATGTGCGTCTTGGCCATCTCTGTGTCTTCTTTGAAGAAACGTCTCTTTAGATCTTCTGCCCATTTTTGTATTGGGTTGTTTGTTTTTTTAATTGTAAGCTGCATGAGCTGTTTATATATATATTGGAGATTAAACCTTTGTCCATTGATTCATTTGCAACGATTTTCGCCCATTCTGAGGGATGCCTTTTTCCATTCCCGTTTTTTTAACAAAAAAGGAAAGAAAGAAAAAGAAGCAGAACACTAATGTGCGTAAAATATGCCTTTGAAATGGTCGTTTTGAAATATGGACGTCCTTTGAATTTTTTGGTCGATATGTGACCCCAGGATTTGTTTTCAGGGCAGGTGTCATTTATAGGCCTGCAATGATTTTGAATATCAACTGACCATTAGCGCTGGGATTAAAGCTGCTGTTGCGTGAAACGGCCACAAGGTGGCAGCAGTTCTCCCTTACCAAATCTGGTTACTAGAGCAAGAGAGCCTCAATGGAAGTCATGTTGTAGATTGGAATTTAGAATGGAATGTGCCAGGAGAAAGCCCCTCAAGTTTGTCTCACTACTTCTTGTTCGTGTTTTTAATATTTTTTTTATTTTCTATTACAGCAAGTTTGATTACAATGTTTGGCTTGTTGTAGGTGTGGAAGATGTGGTTCTTTTACACATATAGAGATGTCTGTTCTTCCTGGGATCCTTTTCCCATGTACGTTAGGACAGAAAGTTGAGTAGTCTTCTCTTGGTATTCCGTAGGTCTTTGGTGATTTTATATGTCACCTGTGTTTGATTATGTCTGTTAACCCCGATATCGTAATGAAACCAATCCTCACACCTTTCCATTGGTGAACCATAAGTTTGTTTAATGAATCTGTGATTGCCCTTCTCCGTGGAAATATCTGCCCTGGTATAGATTTTTAGGTAACACCTATAAGTGATATGAAATGATATGTGTCTTTCACTTTCTGACTTACTCCAAGTCACGTGATTACCTCTAGACTCATCTACGGGGCTGCAAATGGCATTGTGTCCTTTTTTTCCTTGGCTTCTATTCTGCCTTAGTGAGGTCCATTTTCAACAATGTGATTCCCTGAGGGTTGTGGATTAGCTGACCTGGGCAGCCTTACCCTGCCAGCCGGCCCTCCCCAGGTGTGCCTGGTTGAGGTCAATATAAACAGCGCTCCAGGCAGCAATAGCCCCTGAAGTTGTGCCTGACTCCATATTCTCTGCCCCGTCAGCAGTCTCAGGGCTGTGCTGGTGGGAGGGAGTGAGGGGCCAAGGCTTTGTTGGTGGCCCGGTGTGAGTGGGGCTCTGCTGGCCTTTCTGCAGGAGTTGCCAGGCTGCCACCTGTAAAGAAGAGGATGTGTCATCCATACCTTCTGATGGAATTTCTCTCCGGACAGAGGTGAGGAAGGAAAAAAGCAGTGGGGGCCGGGACAGGAGGGGTATCTCAGGCAGGGCAATAGAAAGCTTCCAGAAGAGCGCCCGGGGCCAGGACCATCCTGGCTGGCCTGCAGGCACCAAGTTGGCCTGCGTGCTGTCGCTGGTGTGGCTCCACGGCCCTTCCTCTAGGCTTTCAAGCCCTTGTACATATTCAGGTGTTTTACCTGGGAAGGGTGGGAACAGTTCAGCTGCAGCTGGCCTGGGGCTCAGCTCACGTTTACTCACAGATGCCTCAGCACGGTCCCCCAGCTTTGCAATGAGGACGCTCCTTGCATGGGGGGTGGGTTGCTGGCTGTATGGGAGGTGATTCCCCACCTCTGACCAATTTCAGAATTGTTTACTGCTGGAGCAAGTGCCCTGATAGGGTTTCCCTCTGTATAACTGGTGGGTTCAGGGTTTTTTTTTCTTTTATGGTTCAAGTTAGATTTGATTCCTCTTTTATGTATTTATAGATATAAGCATGGAAATAATTCATTCCTATAAATACATCTGTGTGAAGGGAAGAACTTTTTTCTGTTTTATTTTAAAATTTTATTTTTTAAAATTTTGAAATTTAATTTTATTTATTTGTTTATACAGCAGGTTATTATTAGTTATGTATTTTATGCATATACATGTATACAGGTCAATCCCAATCTCCCAACTCATCCCACCACCACCACCCCATGGCTTCCCACACTTGGTGTCCATACGTTTGTTCTCTACCTCTGTGTCTCTATTTCTTCCCTGCAAACCAGTTCATCTGTACCATTTTTTAGGTTCCACATATATGCATTAATATACAATATTTGTTTTCCTCTTTCTGACTTACTTCATTCTGTATGACAGTCTCTAGATCCATCGATGTCTCTACAAATGACCCAGTTTCATTCCTTTTTATGGCTGAGTAATATTCCATTTTATATATGTACCACATCTTTATCCATTCATCTGTCTGTGGGCATTTAGCTTGCTTCCATTACCTGGCTATTGTAAATAGTGCTGCAATGATCATTGTGGTGAATGTGCCTTTTTGATTTATGGTTTTCTCTGGGTATGTGCCCAGAAGTGGGATTGCTGGATCAGATGGTCATTCTATTTCTCGTTTTTTTAAGGAAACTCCATACTGTTCTCCATAGTGACTGTATCAATTTACATCCCCACCAATAGTGGAAGAGGGCTCCTTTTGTCCACACCCTCCCCAGAATTTGTTGTTTGTAGATTTTCTGATGATGCCGATTTTAACAGGTGTGGGGTGATACCTCATTGTAGTTTTGATTTGCATTTCTCTAATAATTAGTGCTGTTGAGCAGCTTTTCATGTGCGTCTTGGCCATCTCTGTGTCTTCTTTGAAGAAACGTCTCTTTAGATCTTCTGCCCATTTTTGTATTGGGTTGTTTGTTTTTTTAATTGTAAGCTGCATGAGCTGTTTATATATATATTGGAGATTAAACCTTTGTCCATTGATTCATTTGCAACGATTTTCGCCCATTCTGAGGGATGCCTTTTTCCATTCCCGTTTTTTTAACAAAAAAGGAAAGAAAGAAAAAGAAGCAGAACACTAATGTGCGTAAAATATGCCTTTGAAATGGTCGTTTTGAAATATGGACGTCCTTTGAATTTTTTGGTCGATATGTGACCCCAGGATTTGTTTTCAGGGCAGGTGTCATTTATAGGCCTGCAATGATTTTGAATATCAACTGACCATTAGCGCTGGGATTAAAGCTGCTGTTGCGTGAAACGGCCACAAGGTGGCAGCAGTTCTCCCTTACCAAATCTGGTTACTAGAGCAAGAGAGCCTCAATGGAAGTCATGTTGTAGATTGGAATTTAGAATGGAATGTGCCAGGAGAAAGCCCCTCAAGTTTGTCTCACTACTTCTTGTTCGTGTTTTTAATATTTTTTTTATTTTCTATTACAGCAAGTTTGATTACAATGTTTGGCTTGTTGTAGGTGTGGAAGATGTGGTTCTTTTACACATATAGAGATGTCTGTTCTTCCTGGGATCCTTTTCCCATGTACGTTAGGACAGAAAGTTGAGTAGTCTTCTCTTGGTATTCCGTAGGTCTTTGGTGATTTTATATGTCACCTGTGTTTGATTATGTCTGTTAACCCCGATATCGTAATGAAACCAATCCTCACAACTTTCCATTGGTGAACCATAAGTTTGTTTAATGAATCTGTGATTGCCCTTCTCCGTGGAAATATCTGCCCTGGTATAGATTTTTAGGTAACACCTATAAGTGATATGATATGATATGTGTCTTTCACTTTCTGACTTACTCCAAGTCACGTGATTACCTCTAGACTCATCTACGGGGCTGCAAATGGCATTGTGTCCTTTTTTTCCTTGGCTTCTATTCTGCCTTAGTGAGGTCCATTTTCAACAATGTGATTCCCTGAGGGTTGTGGATTAGCTGACCTGGGCAGCCTTACCCTGCCAGCCGGCCCTCCCCAGGTGTGCCTGGTTGAGGTCAATATAAACAGCGCTCCAGGCAGCAATAGCCCCTGAAGTTGTGCCTGACTCCATATTCTCTGCCCCGTCAGCAGTCTCAGGGCTGTGCTGGTGGGAGGGAGTGAGGGGCCAAGGCTTTGTTGGTGGCCCGGTGTGAGTGGGGCTCTGCTGGCCTTTCTGCAGGAGTTGCCAGGCTGCCACCTGTAAAGAAGAGGATGTGTCACCCATACCTTCTGATGGAATTTCTCTCCGGACAGAGGTGAGGAAGGAAAAAAGCAGTGGGGGCCGGGACAGGAGGGGTATCTCAGGCAGGGCAATAGAAAGCTTCCAGAAGAGCGCCCGGGGCCAGGACCATCCTGGCTGGCCTGCAGGCACCAAGTTGGCCTGCGTGCTGTCGCTGGTGTGGCTCCACGGCCCTTCCTCTAGGCTTTCAAGCCCTTGTACATATTCAGGTGTTTTACCTGGGAAGGGTGGGAACAGTTCAGCTGCAGCTGGCCTGGGGCTCAGCTCACGTTTACTCACAGATGCCTCAGCACGGTCCCCCAGCTTTGCAATGAGGACGCTCCTTGCATGGGGGGTGGGTTGCTGGCTGTATGGGAGGTGATTCCCCACCTCTGACCAATTTCAGAATTGTTTACTGCTGGAGCAAGTGCCCTGATAGGGTTTCCCTCTGTATAACTGGTGGGTTCAGGTTTTTTTTTTCTTTTATGGTTCAAGTTAGATTTGATTCCTCTTTTATGTATTTATAGATATAAGCATGGAAATAATTCATTCCTATAAATACATCTGTGTGAAGGGAAGAACTTTTTTCTGTTTTATTTTAAAATTATATTTTTTAAAATTTTGAAATTTAATTTTATTTATTTGTTTATACAGCAGGTTATTATTAGTTATGTATTTTATGCATATACATGTATACAGGTCAATCCCAATCTCCCAACTCATCCCACCACCACCACCCCATGGCTTCCCACACTTGGTGTCCATACGTTTGTTCTCTACCTCTGTGTCTCTATTTCTTCCCTGCAAACCAGTTCATCTGTACCATTTTTTAGGTTCCACATATATGCATTAATATACAATATTTGTTTTCCTCTTTCTGACTTACTTCATTCTGTATGACAGTCTCTAGATCCATCGATGTCTCTACAAATGACCCAGTTTCATTCCTTTTTATGGCTGAGTAATATTCCATTTTATATATGTACCACATCTTTATCCATTCATCTGTCTGTGGGCATTTAGCTTGCTTCCATTACCTGGCTATTGTAAATAGTGCTGCAATGATCATTGTGGTGAATGTGCCTTTTTGATTTATGGTTTTCTCTGGGTATGTGCCCAGAAGTGGGATTGCTGGATCAGATGGTAATTCTATTTCTCGTTTTTTAAGGAAACTCCATACTGTTCTCCATAGTGACTGTATCAATTTACATCCCCACCAATAGTGGAAGAGGGCTCCTTTTGTCCACACCCTCCCCAGAATTTGTTGTTTGTAGATTTTCTGATGATGCCGATTTTAACAGGTGTGGGGTGATACCTCATTGTAGTTTTGATTTGCATTTCTCTAATAATTAGTGCTGTTGAGCAGCTTTTCATGTGCGTCTTGGCCATCTCTGTGTCTTCTTTGAAGAAACGTCTCTTTAGATCTTCTGCCCATTTTTGTATTGGGTTGTTTGTTTTTTTAATAGTAAGCTGCATAAGCTGTTTATATATATATATTGGACATTAAATCTTTGTCCACTGATTCATTTGCAACGATTTTCGCCCATTCTGAGGGATGCCTTTCTCCATTCCCGTTTTTTGAACAAAAAAGGAAAGAAAGAAAAAGAAGCAGAACACTAATGTGCGTAAAATATGCCTTTTGAAATGGTCGTTTTGAAATATGGACGTCCTTTGAATTTTTTGGTCGATATGTGACCCCAGGATTTGTTTTCAAGGCAGGTGTCATTTACAGGCCTGCAATGATTTTGAATATCAACTGACCATTAGCGCTGGGATTAAAGCTGCTGTTGCGTGAAACGGCCACAAGGTGGCAGCAGTTCTCCCTTACCAAATCTGGTTACTAGAGCAACAGAGCCTCAATGGAAGTCGTGTTCTAGATTGGGATTTAGAATGGAATGTGCCAGGAGAAAGCCCCTCAAGTTTGTCTCACTACTTCTTGTTCCTGTTTTTATTTTTTTTTATTTTCTATTACAGCAAGTTTGATTACAATGTTTGGCTTGTTGTAGGTGTAGAAGATGTGGTTCTTTTACACATATACAGATGTCTGTTCTTCCTGGGATCCTTTTCCCATGTACGTTAGGACAGAATGTTGAGTAGTCTTCTCTTGGTATTCTGTAGGTCTTTGGTGATTTTATATGTCACCTGTGTTTGATTATGTCTGTTAACCCCGATATCGTAATGAAACCAATCCTCACACCTTTCCATTGGTGAACCATAAGTTTGTTTAATGAATCTGTGATTGCCCTTCTCCGTGGAAATATCTGCCCTGGTATCCATTTTTAGGTAACACCTATAAGTGATATGATACGATATGTGTCTTTCACTTTCTGACTTACTCCAAGTCACGTGATTACCTCTAGACTCATCTACGGGGCTGCAAATGGCATTGTGTCCTTTTTTTCCTTGGCTTCTATTCTGCCTTAGCGAGGTCCATTTTCAACAATGTGATTCCCTGAGGGTTGTGGATTAGCTGACCTGGGCAGCCTTACCCTGCCGGCCGGCCCTCCCCAGGTGTGCCTGGTTGAGGTCAATATAAACAGCGCTCCAGGCAGCAATAGCCCCTGAAGTTGTGCCTGACTCCATATTCTCTGCCCCGTCAGCAGTCTCGGGGCTGTGCTGGTGGGAGGGAGTGACGGGCCAAGGCTTTGTTGGTGGCCCGGTGTGAGTGGGGCTCTGCTGGCCTTTCTGCAGGAGTTGCCAGGCTGCCACCTGTAAAGAAGAGGATGTGTCACCCATACCTTCTGATGGAATTTCTCTCCGGACAGAGGTGAGGAAGGAAAAAAGCAGTGGGGGCCGGGACAGGAGGGGTATCTCAGGCAGGGCAATAGAAAGCTTCCAGAAGAGCGCCCGGGACCAGGACCATCCTGGCTGGCCTGCAGGCACCAAGTTGGCCTGCGTGCTGTCGCTGGTGTGGCTCCACGGCCCTTCCTCTAGGCTTTCAAGCCCTTGTACATATTCAGGTGTTTTACCTGGGAAGGGTGGGAACAGTTCAGCTGCAGCTGGCCTGGGGCTCAGCTCACGTTTACTCACAGCTGCCTCAGCACGGTCCCCCAGCTTTGCAATGAGGACGCTCCTTGCATGGGGGGTGGGTTGCTGGCTGTATGGGAGGTGATTCCCCACCTCTGACCAATTTCAGAATTGTTTACTGCTGGAGCAAGTGCCCTGATAGGGTTTCCCTCTGTATAACTGGTGGGTTCAGGTTTTTTTTTTCTTTTATGGTTCAAGTTAGATTTGATTCCTCTTTTATGTATTTATAGATATAAGCATGGAAATAATTCATTCCTATAAATACATCTGTGTGAAGGGAAGAACTTTTTTCTGTTTTATTTTAAAATTTTATTTTTTAAAATTTTGAAATTTAATTTTATTTATTTGTTTATACAGCAGGTTATTATTAGTTATGTATTTTATGCATATACATGTATACAGGTCAATCCCAATCTCCCAACTCATCCCACCACCACCACCCCATGGCTTCCCACACTTGGTGTCCATACGTTTGTTCTCTACCTCTGTGTCTCTATTTCTTCCCTGCAAACCAGTTCATCTGTACCATTTTTTAGGTTCCACATATATGCATTAATATACAATATTTGTTTTCCTCTTTCTGACTTACTTCATTCTGTATGACAGTCTCTAGATCCATCGATGTCTCTACAAATGACCCAGTTTCATTCCTTTTTATGGCTGAGTAATATTCCATTTTATATATGTACCACATCTTTATCCATTCATCTGTCTGTGGGCATTTAGCTTGCTTCCATTACCTGGCTATTGTAAATAGTGCTGCAATGATCATTGTGGTGAATGTGCCTTTTTGATTTATGGTTTTCTCTGGGTATGTGCCCAGAAGTGGGATTGCTGGATCAGATGGTAATTCTATTTCTCGTTTTTTTAAGGAAACTCCATACTGTTCTCCATAGTGACTGTATCAATTTACATCCCCACCAATAGTGGAAGAGGGCTCCTTTTGTCCACACCCTCCCCAGAATTTGTTGTTTGTAGATTTTCTGATGATGCCGATTTTAACAGGTGTGGGGTGATACCTCATTGTAGTTTTGATTTGCATTTCTCTAATAATTAGTGCTGTTGAGCAGCTTTTCATGTGCGTCTTGGCCATCTCTGTGTCTTCTTTGAAGAAACGTCTCTTTAGATCTTCTGCCCATTTTTGTATTGGGTTGTTTGTTTTTTTAATAGTAAGCTGCATGAGCTGTTTGTATATATATTGGAGATTAAACCTTTGTCCATTGATTCATTTGCAACGATTTTCGCCCATTCTGAGGGATGCCTTTTTCCATTCCCGTTTTTTTAACAAAAAAGGAAAGAAAGAAAAAGAAGCAGAACACTAATGTGCGTAAAATATGCCTTTTGAAATGGTCGTTTTGAAATATGGACGTCCTTTGAATTTTTTGGTCGATATGTGACCCCAGGATTTGTTTTCAGGGCAGGTGTCATTTACAGGCCTGCAATGATTTTGAATATCAACTGACCATTAGCGCTGGGATTAAAGCTGCTGTTGCGTGAAACGGCCACAAGGTGGCAGCAGTTCTCCCTTACCAAATCTGGTTACTAGAGCAACAGAGCCTCAATGGAAGTCATGTTGTAGATTGGAATTTAGAATGGAATGTGCCAGGAGAAAGCCCCTCAAGTTTGTCTCACTACTTCTTGTTCGTGTTTTTAATATTTTTTTTATTTTCTATTACAGCAAGTTTGATTACAATGTTTGGCTTGTTGTAGGTGTGGAAGATGTGGTTCTTTTACACATATAGAGATGTCTGTTCTTCCTGGGATCCTTTTCCCATGTACGTTAGGACAGAAAGTTGAGTAGTCTTCTCTTGGTATTCCGTAGGTCTTTGGTGATTTTATATGTCACCTGTGTTTGATTATGTCTGTTAACCCCGATATCGTAATGAAACCAATCCTCACACCTTTCCATTGGTGAACCATAAGTTTGTTTAATGAATCTGTGATTGCCCTTCTCCGTGGAAATATCTGCCCTGGTATAGATTTTTAGGTAACACCTATAAGTGATATGATATGATATGTGTCTTTCACTTTCTGACTTACTCCAAGTCACGTGATTACCTCTAGACTCATCTACGGGGCTGCAAATGGCATTGTGTCCTTTTTTTCCTTGGCTTCTATTCTGCCTTAGTGAGGTCCATTTTCAACAATGTGATTCCCTGAGGGTTGTGGATTAGCTGACCTGGGCAGCCTTACCCTGCCAGCCGGCCCTCCCCAGGTGTGCCTGGTTGAGGTCAATATAAACAGCGCTCCAGGCAGCAATAGCCCCTGAAGTTGTGCCTGACTCCATATTCTCTGCCCCGTCAGCAGTCTCAGGGCTGTGCTGGTGGGAGGGAGTGAGGGGCCAAGGCTTTGTTGGTGGCCCGGTGTGAGTGGGGCTCTGCTGGCCTTTCTGCAGGAGTTGCCAGGCTGCCACCTGTAAAGAAGAGGATGTGTCACCCATACCTTCTGATGGAATTTCTCTCCGGACAGAGGTGAGGAAGGAAAAAAGCAGTGGGGGCCGGGACAGGAGGGGTATCTCAGGCAGGGCAATAGAAAGCTTCCAGAAGAGCGCCCGGGGCCAGGACCATCCTGGCTGGCCTGCAGGCACCAAGTTGGCCTGCGTGCTGTCGCTGGTGTGGCTCCACGGCCCTTCCTCTAGGCTTTCAAGCCCTTGTACATATTCAGGTGTTTTACCTGGGAAGGGTGGGAACAGTTCAGCTGCAGCTGGCCTGGGGCTCAGCTCACGTTTACTCACAGATGCCTCAGCACGGTCCCCCAGCTTTGCAATGAGGACGCTCCTTGCATGGGGGGTGGGTTGCTGGCTGTATGGGAGGTGATTCCCCACCTCTGACCAATTTCAGAATTGTTTACTGCTGGAGCAAGTGCCCTGATAGGGTTTCCCTCTGTATAACTGGTGGGTTCAGGGTTTTTTTTTCTTTTATGGTTCAAGTTAGATTTGATTCCTCTTTTATGTATTTATAGATATAAGCATGGAAATAATTCATTCCTATAAATACATCTGTGTGAAGGGAAGAACTTTTTTCTGTTTTATTTTAAAATTTTATTTTTTAAAATTTTGAAATTTAATTTTATTTATTTGTTTATACAGCAGGTTATTATTAGTTATGTATTTTATGCATATACATGTATACAGGTCAATCCCAATCTCCCAACTCATCCCACCACCACCACCCCATGGCTTCCCACACTTGGTGTCCATACGTTTGTTCTCTACCTCTGTGTCTCTATTTCTTCCCTGCAAACCAGTTCATCTGTACCATTTTTTAGGTTCCACATATATGCATTAATATACAATATTTGTTTTCCTCTTTCTGACTTACTTCATTCTGTATGACAGTCTCTAGATCCATCGATGTCTCTACAAATGACCCAGTTTCATTCCTTTTTATGGCTGAGTAATATTCCATTTTATATATGTACCACATCTTTATCCATTCATCTGTCTGTGGGCATTTAGCTTGCTTCCATTACCTGGCTATTGTAAATAGTGCTGCAATGATCATTGTGGTGAATGTGCCTTTTTGATTTATGGTTTTCTCTGGGTATGTGCCCAGAAGTGGGATTGCTGGATCAGATGGTAATTCTATTTCTCGTTTTTTTAAGGAAACTCCATACTGTTCTCCATAGTGACTGTATCAATTTACATCCCCACCAATAGTGGAAGAGGGCTCCTTTTGTCCACACCCTCCCCAGAATTTGTTGTTTGTAGATTTTCTGATGATGCCGATTTTAACAGGTGTGGGGTGATACCTCATTGTAGTTTTGATTTGCATTTCTCTAATAATTAGTGCTGTTGAGCAGCTTTTCATGTGCGTCTTGGCCATCTCTGTGTCTTCTTTGAAGAAACGTCTCTTTAGATCTTCTGCCCATTTTTGTATTGGGTTGTTTGTTTTTTTAATAGTAAGCTGCATAAGCTGTTTATATATATATATTGGAGATTAAATCTTTGTCCACTGATTCATTTGCAACGATTTTCGCCCATTCTGAGGGATGCCTTTCTCCATTCCCGTTTTTTGAACAAAAAAGGAAAGAAAGAAAAAGAAGCAGAACACTAATGTGCGTAAAATATGCCTTTTGAAATGGTCGTTTTGAAATATGGACGTCCTTTGAATTTTTTGGTCGATATGTGACCCCAGGATTTGTTTTCAAGGCAGGTGTCATTTACAGGCCTGCAATGATTTTGAATATCAACTGACCATTAGCGCTGGGATTAAAGCTGCTGTTGCGTGAAACGGCCACAAGGTGGCAGCAGTTCTCCCTTACCAAATCTGGTTACTAGAGCAACAGAGCCTCAATGGAAGTCGTGTTCTAGATTGGGATTTAGAATGGAATGTGCCAGGAGAAAGCCCCTCAAGTTTGTCTCACTACTTCTTGTTCCTGTTTTTATTTTTTTTTATTTTCTATTACAGCAAGTTTGATTACAATGTTTGGCTTGTTGTAGGTGTAGAAGATGTGGTTCTTTTACACATATACAGATGTCTGTTCTTCCTGGGATCCTTTTCCCATGTACGTTAGGACAGAATGTTGAGTAGTCTTCTCTTGGTATTCTGTAGGTCTTTGGTGATTTTATATGTCACCTGTGTTTGATTATGTCTGTTAACCCCGATATCGTAATGAAACCAATCCTCACACCTTTCCATTGGTGAACCATAAGTTTGTTTAATGAATCTGTGATTGCCCTTCTCCGTGGAAATATCTGCCCTGGTATCCATTTTTAGGTAACACCTATAAGTGATATGATACGATATGTGTCTTTCACTTTCTGACTTACTCCAAGTCACGTGATTACCTCTAGACTCATCTACGGGGCTGCAAATGGCATTGTGTCCTTTTTTTCCTTGGCTTCTATTCTGCCTTAGCGAGGTCCATTTTCAACAATGTGATTCCCTGAGGGTTGTGGATTAGCTGACCTGGGCAGCCTTACCCTGCCGGCCGGCCCTCCCCAGGTGTGCCTGGTTGAGGTCAATATAAACAGCGCTCCAGGCAGCAATAGCCCCTGAAGTTGTGCCTGACTCCATATTCTCTGCCCCGTCAGCAGTCTCGGGGCTGTGCTGGTGGGAGGGAGTGACGGGCCAAGGCTTTGTTGGTGGCCCGGTGTGAGTGGGGCTCTGCTGGCCTTTCTGCAGGAGTTGCCAGGCTGCCACCTGTAAAGAAGAGGATGTGTCACCCATACCTTCTGATGGAATTTCTCTCCGGACAGAGGTGAGGAAGGAAAAAAGCAGTGGGGGCCGGGACAGGAGGGGTATCTCAGGCAGGGCAATAGAAAGCTTCCAGAAGAGCGCCCGGGGCCAGGACCATCCTGGCTGGCCTGCAGGCACCAAGTTGGCCTGCGTGCTGTCGCTGGTGTGGCTCCACGGCCCTTCCTCTAGGCTTTCAAGCCCTTGTACATATTCAGGTGTTTTACCTGGGAAGGGTGGGAACAGTTCAGCTGCAGCTGGCCTGGGGCTCAGCTCACGTTTACTCACAGATGCCTCAGCACGGTCCCCCAGCTTTGCAATGAGGACGCTCCTTGCATGGGGGGTGGGTTGCTGGCTGTATGGGAGGTGATTCCCCACCTCTGACCAATTTCAGAATTGTTTACTGCTGGAGCAAGTGCCCTGATAGGGTTTCCCTCTGTATAACTGGTGGGTTCAGGTTTTTTTTTTCTTTTATGGTTCAAGTTAGATTTGATTCCTCTTTTATGTATTTATAGATATAAGCATGGAAATAATTCATTCCTATAAATACATCTGTGTGAAGGGAAGAACTTTTTTCTGTTTTATTTTAAAATTTTATTTTTTAAAATTTTGAAATTTAATTTTATTTATTTGTTTATACAGCAGGTTATTATTAGTTATGTATTTTATGCATATACATGTATACAGGTCAATCCCAATCTCCCAACTCATCCCACCACCACCACCCCATGGCTTCCCACACTTGGTGTCCATACGTTTGTTCTCTACCTCTGTGTCTCTATTTCTTCCCTGCAAACCAGTTCATCTGTACCATTTTTTTAGGTTCCACATATATGCATTAATATACAATATTTGTTTTCCTCTTTCTGACTTACTTCATTCTGTATGACAGTCTCTAGATCCATCGATGTCTCTACAAATGACCCAGTTTCATTCCTTTTTATGGCTGAGTAATATTCCATTTTATATATGTACCACATCTTTATCCATTCATCTGTCTGTGGGCATTTAGCTTGCTTCCATTACCTGGCTATTGTAAATAGTGCTGCAATGATCATTGTGGTGAATGTGCCTTTTTGATTTATGGTTTTCTCTGGGTATGTGCCCAGAAGTGGGATTGCTGGATCAGATGGTAATTCTATTTCTCGTTTTTTTAAGGAAACTCCATACTGTTCTCCATAGTGACTGTATCAATTTACATCCCCACCAATAGTGGAGGAGGGCTCCTTTTGTCCACACCCTCCCCAGAATTTGTTGTTTGTAGATTTTCTGATGATGCCGATTTTAACAGGTGTGGGGTGATACCTCATTGTAGTTTTGATTTGCATTTCTCTAATAATTAGTGCTGTTGAGCAGCTTTTCATGTGCGTCTTGGCCATCTCTGTGTCTTCTTTGAAGAAACGTCTCTTTAGATCTTCTGCCCATTTTTGTATTGGGTTGTTTGTTTTTTTAATAGTAAGCTGCATGAGCTGTTTATATATATATTGGAGATTAAACCTTTGTCCATTGATTCATTTGCAACGATTTTCGCCCATTCTGAGGGATGCCTTTTTCCATTCCCGTTTTTTTAACAAAAAAGGAAAGAAAGAAAAAGAAGCAGAACACTAATGTGCGTAAAATATGCCTTTGAAATGGTCGTTTTGAAATATGGACGTCCTTTGAATTTTTTGGTCGATATGTGACCCCAGGATTTGTTTTCAGGGCAGGTGTCATTTACAGGCCTGCAATGATTTTGAATATCAACTGACCATTAGCGCTGGGATTAAAGCTGCTGTTGCGTGAAACGGCCACAAGGTGGCAGCAGTTCTCCCTTACCAAATCTGGTTACTAGAGCAAGAGAGCCTCAATGGAAGTCATGTTGTAGACTGGAATTTAGAATGGAATGTGCCAGGAGAAAGCCCCTCAAGTTTGTCTCACTACTTCTTGTTCGTGTTTTTAATATTTTTTTTATTTTCTATTACAGCAAGTTTGATTACAATGTTTGGCTTGTTGTAGGTGTGGAAGATGTGGTTCTTTTACACATATAGAGATGTCTGTTCTTCCTGGGATCCTTTTCCCATGTACGTTAGGACAGAAAGTTGAGTAGTCTTCTCTTGGTATTCCGTAGGTCTTTGGTGATTTTATATGTCACCTGTGTTTGATTATGTCTGTTAACCCCGATATCGTAATGAAACCAATCCTCACACCTTTCCATTGGTGAACCATAAGTTTGTTTAATGAATCTGTGATTGCCCTTCTCCGTGGAAATATCTGCCCTGGTATAGATTTTTAGGTAACACCTATAAGTGATATGAAATGATATGTGTCTTTCACTTTCTGACTTACTCCAAGTCACGTGATTACCTCTAGACTCATCTACGGGGCTGCAAATGGCATTGTGTCCTTTTTTTCCTTGGCTTCTATTCTGCCTTAGTGAGGTCCATTTTCAACAATGTGATTCCCTGAGGGTTGTGGATTAGCTGACCTGGGCAGCCTTACCCTGCCAGCCGGCCCTCCCCAGGTGTGCCTGGTTGAGGTCAATATAAACAGCGCTCCAGGCAGCAATAGCCCCTGAAGTTGTGCCTGACTCCATATTCTCTGCCCCGTCAGCAGTCTCAGGGCTGTGCTGGTGGGAGGGAGTGAGGGGCCAAGGCTTTGTTGGTGGCCCGGTGTGAGTGGGGCTCTGCTGGCCTTTCTGCAGGAGTTGCCAGGCTGCCACCTGTAAAGAAGAGGATGTGTCACCCATACCTTCTGATGGAATTTCTCTCCGGACAGAGGTGAGGAAGGAAAAAAGCAGTGGGGGCCGGGACAGGAGGGGTATCTCAGGCAGGGCAATAGAAAGCTTCCAGAAGAGCGCCCGGGACCAGGACCATCCTGGCTGGCCTGCAGGCACCAAGTTGGCCTGCGTGCTGTCGCTGGTGTGGCTCCACAGCCCTTCCTCTAGGCTTTCAAGCCCTTGTACATATTCAGGTGTTTTACCTGGGAAGGGTGGGAACAGTTCAGCTGCAGCTGGCCTGGGGCTCAGCTCACGTTTACTCACAGATGCCTCAGCACGGTCCCCCAGCTTTGCAATGAGGACGCTCCTTGCATGGGGGGTGGGTTGCTGGCTGTATGGGAGGTGATTCCCCACCTCTGACCAATTTCAGAATTGTTTACTGCTGGAGCAAGTGCCCTGATAGGGTTTCCCTCTGTATAACTGGTGGGTTCAGGTTTTTTTTTTCTTTTATGGTTCAAGTTAGATTTGATTCCTCTTTTATGTATTTATAGATATAAGCATGGAAATAATTCATTCCTATAAATACATCTGTGTGAAGGGAAGAACTTTTTTCTGTTTTATTTTAAAATTTTATTTTTTAAAATTTTGAAATTTAATTTTATTTATTTGTTTATACAGCAGGTTATTATTAGTTATGTATTTTATGCATATACATGTATACAGGTCAATCCCAATCTCCCAACTCATCCCACCACCACCACCCCATGGCTTCCCACACTTGGTGTCCATACGTTTGTTCTCTACCTCTGTGTCTCTATTTCTTCCCTGCAAACCAGTTCATCTGTACCATTTTTTTAGGTTCCACATATATGCATTAATATACAATATTTGTTTTCCTCTTTCTGACTTACTTCATTCTGTATGACAGTCTCTAGATCCATCGATGTCTCTACAAATGACCCAGTTTCATTCCTTTTTATGGCTGAGTAATATTCCATTTTATATATGTACCACATCTTTATCCATTCATCTGTCTGTGGGCATTTAGCTTGCTTCCATTACCTGGCTATTGTAAATAGTGCTGCAATGATCATTGTGGTGAATGTGCCTTTTTGATTTATGGTTTTCTCTGGGTATGTGCCCAGAAGTGGGATTGCTGGATCAGATGGTAATTCTATTTCTCGTTTTTTTAAGGAAACTCCATACTGTTCTCCATAGTGACTGTATCAATTTACATCCCCACCAATAGTGGAAGAGGGCTCCTTTTGTCCACACCCTGCCTAGAATTTGTTGTTTGTAGATTTTCTGATGATGCCGATTTTAACAGGTGTGGGGTGATACCTCATTGTAGTTTTGATTTGCATTTCTCTAATAATTAGTGCTGTTGAGCAGCTTTTCATGTGCGTCTTGGCCATCTCTGTGTCTTCTTTGAAGAAACGTCTCTTTAGATCTTCTGCCCATTTTTGTATTGGGTTGTTTGTTTTTTTAATAGTAAGCTGCATAAGCTGTTTATATATATATATTGGAGATTAAATCTTTGTCCACTGATTCATTTGCAACGATTTTCGCCCATTCTGAGGGATGCCTTTTTCCATTCCCGTTTTTTTAACAAAAAAGGAAAGAAAGAAAAAGAAGCAGAACAATAATGTGCGTAAAATATGCCTTTGAAACGGTCGTTTTGAAATATGGACGTCCTTTGAATTTTTTGGTCGATATGTGACCCCAGGATTTGTTTTCAGGGCAGGTGTCATTTACAGGCCTGCAATGATTTTGAATATCAACTGACCATTAGCGCTGGGATTAAAGCTGCTGTTGCGTGAAACGGCCACAAGGTGGCAGCAGTTCTCCCTTACCAAATCTGGTTACTAGAGCAACAGAGCCTCAATGGAAGTCATGTTGTAGATTGGAATTTAGAATGGAATGTGCCAGGAGAAAGCCCCTCAAGTTTGTCTCACTACTTCTTGTTCGTGTTTTTAATATTTTTTTTATTTTCTATTACAGCAAGTTTGATTACAATGTTTGGCTTGTTGTAGGTGTGGAAGATGTGGTTCTTTTACACATATAGAGATGTCTGTTCTTCCTGGGATCCTTTTCCCATGTACGTTAGGACAGAAAGTTGAGTAGTCTTCTCTTGGTATTCCGTAGGTCTTTGGTGATTTTATATGTCACCTGTGTTTGATTATGTCTGTTAACCCCGATATCGTAATGAAACCAATCCTCACACCTTTCCATTGGTGAACCATAAGTTTGTTTAATGAATCTGTGATTGCCCTTCTCCGTGGAAATATCTGCCCTGGTATAGATTTTTAGGTAACACCTATAAGTGATATGAAATGATATGTGTCTTTCACTTTCTGACTTACTCCAAGTCACGTGATTACCTCTAGACTCATCTACGGGGCTGCAAATGGCATTGTGTCCTTTTTTTCCTTGGCTTCTATTCTGCCTTAGTGAGGTCCATTTTCAACAATGTGATTCCCTGAGGGTTGTGGATTAGCTGACCTGGGCAGCCTTACCCTGCCAGCCGGCCCTCCCCAGGTGTGCCTGGTTGAGGTCAATATAAACAGCGCTCCAGGCAGCAATAGCCCCTGAAGTTGTGCCTGACTCCATATTCTCTGCCCCGTCAGCAGTCTCAGGGCTGTGCTGGTGGGAGGGAGTGAGGGGCCAAGGCTTTGTTGGTGGCCCGGTGTGAGTGGGGCTCTGCTGGCCTTTCTGCAGGAGTTGCCAGGCTGCCACCTGTAAAGAAGAGGATGTGTCACCCATACCTTCTGATGGAATTTCTCTCCGGACAGAGGTGAGGAAGGAAAAAAGCAGTGGGGGCCGGGACAGGAGGGGTATCTCAGGCAGGGCAATAGAAAGCTTCCAGAAGAGCGCCCGGGGCCAGGACCATCCTGGCTGGCCTGCAGGCACCAAGTTGGCCTGCGTGCTGTCGCTGGTGTGGCTCCACAGCCCTTCCTCTAGGCTTTCAAGCCCTTGTACATATTCAGGTGTTTTACCTGGGAAGGGTGGGAACAGTTCAGCTGCAGCTGGCCTGGGGCTCAGCTCACGTTTACTCACAGATGCCTCAGCACGGTCCCCCAGCTTTGCAATGAGGACGCTCCTTGCATGGGGGGTGGGTTGCTGGCTGTATGGGAGGTGATTCCCCACCTCTGACCAATTTCAGAATTGTTTACCGCTGGAGCAAGTGCCCTGATAGGGTTTCCCTCTGTATAACTGGTGGGTTCAGGTTTTTTTTTTCTTTTATGGTTCAAGTTAGATTTGATTCCTCTTTTATGTATTTATAGATATAAGCATGGAAATAATTCATTCCTATAAATACATCTGTGTGAAGGGAAGAACTTTTTTCTGTTTTATTTTAAAATTATATTTTTTAAAATTTTGAAATTTAATTTTATTTATTTGTTTATACAGCAGGTTATTATTAGTTATGTATTTTATGCATATACATGTATACAGGTCAATCCCAATCTCCCAACTCATCCCACCACCACCACCCCATGGCTTCCCACACTTGGTGTCCATACGTTTGTTCTTTACCTCTGTGTCTCTATTTCTTCCCTGCAAACCAGTTCATCTGTACCATTTTTTTAGGTTCCACATATATGCATTAATATACAATATTTGTTTTCCTCTTTCTGACTTACTTCATTCTGTATGACAGTCTCTAGATCCATCGATGTCTCTACAAATGACCCAGTTTCATTCCTTTTTATGGCTGAGTAATATTCCATTTTATATATGTACCACATCTTTATCCATTCATCTGTCTGTGGGCATTTAGCTTGCTTCCATTACCTGGCTATTGTAAATAGTGCTGCAATGATCATTGTGGTGAATGTGCCTTTTTGATTTATGGTTTTCTCTGGGTATGTGCCCAGAAGTGGGATTGCTGGATCAGATGGTAATTCTATTTCTCGTTTTTTTAAGGAAACTCCATACTGTTCTCCATAGTGACTGTATCAATTTACATCCCCACCAATAGTGGAAGAGGGCTCCTTTTGTCCACACCCTGCCTAGAATTTGTTGTTTGTAGATTTTCTGATGATGCCGATTTTAACAGGTGTGGGGTGATACCTCATTGTAGTTTTGATTTGCATTTCTCTAATAATTAGTGCTGTTGAGCAGCTTTTCATGTGCGTCTTGGCCATCTCTGTGTCTTCTTTGAAGAAACGTCTCTTTAGATCTTCTGCCCATTTTTGTATTGGGTTGTTTGTTTTTTTAATAGTAAGCTGCATAAGCTGTTTATATATATATATTGGAGATTAAATCTTTGTCCACTGATTCATTTGCAACGATTTTCGCCCATTCTGAGGGATGCCTTTTTCCATTCCCGTTTTTTTAACAAAAAAGGAAAGAAAGAAAAAGAAGCAGAACAATAATGTGCGTAAAATATGCCTTTGAAACGGTCGTTTTGAAATATGGACGTCCTTTGAATTTTTTGGTCGATATGTGACCCCAGGATTTGTTTTCAGGGCAGGTGTCATTTACAGGCCTGCAATGATTTTGAATATCAACTGACCATTAGCGCTGGGATTAAAGCTGCTGTTGCGTGAAACGGCCACAAGGTGGCAGCAGTTCTCCCTTACCAAATCTGGTTACTAGAGCAAGAGAGCCTCAATGGAAGTCATGTTGTAGATTGGAATTTAGAATGGAATGTGCCAGGAGAAAGCCCCTCAAGTTTGTCTCACTACTTCTTGTTCGTGTTTTTAATATTTTTTTTATTTTCTATTACAGCAAGTTTGATTACAATGTTTGGCTTGTTGTAGGTGTGGAAGATGTGGTTCTTTTACACATATAGAGATGTCTGTTCTTCCTGGGATCCTTTTCCCATGTACGTTAGGACAGAAAGTTGAGTAGTCTTCTCTTGGTATTCCGTAGGTCTTTGGTGATTTTATATGTCACCTGTGTTTGATTATGTCTGTTAACCCCGATATCGTAATGAAACCAATCCTCACACCTTTCCATTGGTGAACCATAAGTTTGTTTAATGAATCTGTGATTGCCCTTCTCCGTGGAAATATCTGCCCTGGTATAGATTTTTAGGTAACACCTATAAGTGATATGAAATGATATGTGTCTTTCACTTTCTGACTTACTCCAAGTCACGTGATTACCTCTAGACTCATCTACGGGGCTGCAAATGGCATTGTGTCCTTTTTTTCCTTGGCTTCTATTCTGCCTTAGTGAGGTCCATTTTCAACAATGTGATTCCCTGAGGGTTGTGGATTAGCTGACCTGGGCAGCCTTACCCTGCCAGCCGGCCCTCCCCAGGTGTGCCTGGTTGAGGTCAATATAAACAGCGCTCCAGGCAGCAATAGCCCCTGAAGTTGTGCCTGACTCCATATTCTCTGCCCCGTCAGCAGTCTCAGGGCTGTGCTGGTGGGAGGGAGTGAGGGGCCAAGGCTTTGTTGGTGGCCCAGTGTGAGTGGGGCTCTGCTGGCCTTTCTGCAGGAGTTGCCAGGCTGCCACCTGTAAAGAAGAGGATGTGTCACCCATACCTTCTGATGGAATTTCTCTCCGGACAGAGGTGAGGAAGGAAAAAAGCAGTGGGGGCCGGGACAGGAGGGGTATCTCAGGCAGGGCAATAGAAAGCTTCCAGAAGAGCGCCCGGGGCCAGGACCATCCTGGCTGGCCTGCAGGCACCAAGTTGGCCTGCGTGCTGTCGCTGGTGTGGCTCCACAGCCCTTCCTCTAGGCTTTCAAGCCCTTGTACATATTCAGGTGTTTTACCTGGGAAGGGTGGGAACAGTTCAGCTGCAGCTGGCCTGGGGCTCAGCTCACGTTTACTCACAGATGCCTCAGCACGGTCCCCCAGCTTTGCAATGAGGACGCTCCTTGCATGGGGGGTGGGTTGCTGGCTGTATGGGAGGTGATTCCCCACCTCTGACCAATTTCAGAATTGTTTACTGCTGGAGCAAGTGCCCTGATAGGGTTTCCCTCTGTATAACTGGTGGGTTCAGGTTTTTTTTTTCTTTTATGGTTCAAGTTAGATTTGATTCCTCTTTTATGTATTTATAGATATAAGCATGGAAATAATTCATTCCTATAAATACATCTGTGTGAAGGGAAGAACTTTTTTCTGTTTTATTTTAAAATTTTATTTTTTAAAATTTTGAAATTTAATTTTATTTATTTGTTTATACAGCAGGTTATTATTAGTTATGTATTTTATGCATATACATGTATACAGGTCAATCCCAATCTCCCAACTCATCCCACCACCACCACCCCATGGCTTCCCACACTTGGTGTCCATACGTTTGTTCTCTACCTCTGTGTCTCTATTTCTTCCCTGCAAACCAGTTCATCTGTACCATTTTTTTAGGTTCCACATATATGCATTAATATACAATATTTGTTTTCCTCTTTCTGACTTACTTCATTCTGTATGACAGTCTCTAGATCCATCGATGTCTCTACAAATGACCCAGTTTCATTCCTTTTTATGGCTGAGTAATATTCCATTTTATATATGTACCACATCTTTATCCATTCATCTGTCTGTGGGCATTTAGCTTGCTTCCATTACCTGGCTATTGTAAATAGTGCTGCAATGATCATTGTGGTGAATGTGCCTTTTTGATTTATGGTTTTCTCTGGGTATGTGCCCAGAAGTGGGATTGCTGGATCAGATGGTCATTCTATTTCTCGTTTTTTTAAGGAAACTCCATACTGTTCTCCATAGTGACTGTATCAATTTACATCCCCACCAATAGTGGAAGAGGGCTCCTTTTGTCCACACCCTCCCCAGAATTTGTTGTTTGTAGATTTTCTGATGATGCCGATTTTAACAGGTGTGGGGTGATACCTCATTGTAGTTTTGATTTGCATTTCTCTAATAATTAGTGCTGTTGAGCAGCTTTTCATGTGCGTCTTGGCCATCTCTGTGTCTTCTTTGAAGAAACGTCTCTTTAGATCTTCTGCCCATTTTTGTATTGGGTTGTTTGTTTTTTTAATTGTAAGCTGCATGAGCTGTTTATATATATATTGGAGATTAAACCTTTGTCCATTGATTCATTTGCAACGATTTTCGCCCATTCTGAGGGATGCCTTTTTCCATTCCCGTTTTTTTAACAAAAAAGGAAAGAAAGAAAAAGAAGCAGAACACTAATGTGCGTAAAATATGCCTTTGAAATGGTCGTTTTGAAATATGGACGTCCTTTGAATTTTTTGGTCGATATGTGACCCCAGGATTTGTTTTCAGGGCAGGTGTCATTTATAGGCCTGCAATGATTTTGAATATCAACTGACCATTAGCGCTGGGATTAAAGCTGCTGTTGCGTGAAACGGCCACAAGGTGGCAGCAGTTCTCCCTTACCAAATCTGGTTACTAGAGCAAGAGAGCCTCAATGGAAGTCATGTTGTAGATTGGAATTTAGAATGGAATGTGCCAGGAGAAAGCCCCTCAAGTTTGTCTCACTACTTCTTGTTCGTGTTTTTAATATTTTTTTTATTTTCTATTACAGCAAGTTTGATTACAATGTTTGGCTTGTTGTAGGTGTGGAAGATGTGGTTCTTTTACACATATAGAGATGTCTGTTCTTCCTGGGATCCTTTTCCCATGTACGTTAGGACAGAAAGTTGAGTAGTCTTCTCTTGGTATTCCGTAGGTCTTTGGTGATTTTATATGTCACCTGTGTTTGATTATGTCTGTTAACCCCGATATCGTAATGAAACCAATCCTCACACCTTTCCATTGGTGAACCATAAGTTTGTTTAATGAATCTGTGATTGCCCTTCTCCGTGGAAATATCTGCCCTGGTATAGATTTTTAGGTAACACCTATAAGTGATATGAAATGATATGTGTCTTTCACTTTCTGACTTACTCCAAGTCACGTGATTACCTCTAGACTCATCTACGGGGCTGCAAATGGCATTGTGTCCTTTTTTTCCTTGGCTTCTATTCTGCCTTAGTGAGGTCCATTTTCAACAATGTGATTCCCTGAGGGTTGTGGATTAGCTGACCTGGGCAGCCTTACCCTGCCAGCCGGCCCTCCCCAGGTGTGCCTGGTTGAGGTCAATATAAACAGCGCTCCAGGCAGCAATAGCCCCTGAAGTTGTGCCTGACTCCATATTCTCTGCCCCGTCAGCAGTCTCAGGGCTGTGCTGGTGGGAGGGAGTGAGGGGCCAAGGCTTTGTTGGTGGCCCGGTGTGAGTGGGGCTCTGCTGGCCTTTCTGCAGGAGTTGCCAGGCTGCCACCTGTAAAGAAGAGGATGTGTCATCCATACCTTCTGATGGAATTTCTCTCCGGACAGAGGTGAGGAAGGAAAAAAGCAGTGGGGGCCGGGACAGGAGGGGTATCTCAGGCAGGGCAATAGAAAGCTTCCAGAAGAGCGCCCGGGGCCAGGACCATCCTGGCTGGCCTGCAGGCACCAAGTTGGCCTGCGTGCTGTCGCTGGTGTGGCTCCACGGCCCTTCCTCTAGGCTTTCAAGCCCTTGTACATATTCAGGTGTTTTACCTGGGAAGGGTGGGAACAGTTCAGCTGCAGCTGGCCTGGGGCTCAGCTCACGTTTACTCACAGATGCCTCAGCACGGTCCCCCAGCTTTGCAATGAGGACGCTCCTTGCATGGGGGGTGGGTTGCTGGCTGTATGGGAGGTGATTCCCCACCTCTGACCAATTTCAGAATTGTTTACTGCTGGAGCAAGTGCCCTGATAGGGTTTCCCTCTGTATAACTGGTGGGTTCAGGGTTTTTTTTTCTTTTATGGTTCAAGTTAGATTTGATTCCTCTTTTATGTATTTATAGATATAAGCATGGAAATAATTCATTCCTATAAATACATCTGTGTGAAGGGAAGAACTTTTTTCTGTTTTATTTTAAAATTTTATTTTTTAAAATTTTGAAATTTAATTTTATTTATTTGTTTATACAGCAGGTTATTATTAGTTATGTATTTTATGCATATACATGTATACAGGTCAATCCCAATCTCCCAACTCATCCCACCACCACCACCCCATGGCTTCCCACACTTGGTGTCCATACGTTTGTTCTCTACCTCTGTGTCTCTATTTCTTCCCTGCAAACCAGTTCATCTGTACCATTTTTTAGGTTCCACATATATGCATTAATATACAATATTTGTTTTCCTCTTTCTGACTTACTTCATTCTGTATGACAGTCTCTAGATCCATCGATGTCTCTACAAATGACCCAGTTTCATTCCTTTTTATGGCTGAGTAATATTCCATTTTATATATGTACCACATCTTTATCCATTCATCTGTCTGTGGGCATTTAGCTTGCTTCCATTACCTGGCTATTGTAAATAGTGCTGCAATGATCATTGTGGTGAATGTGCCTTTTTGATTTATGGTTTTCTCTGGGTATGTGCCCAGAAGTGGGATTGCTGGATCAGATGGTCATTCTATTTCTCGTTTTTTTAAGGAAACTCCATACTGTTCTCCATAGTGACTGTATCAATTTACATCCCCACCAATAGTGGAAGAGGGCTCCTTTTGTCCACACCCTCCCCAGAATTTGTTGTTTGTAGATTTTCTGATGATGCCGATTTTAACAGGTGTGGGGTGATACCTCATTGTAGTTTTGATTTGCATTTCTCTAATAATTAGTGCTGTTGAGCAGCTTTTCATGTGCGTCTTGGCCATCTCTGTGTCTTCTTTGAAGAAACGTCTCTTTAGATCTTCTGCCCATTTTTGTATTGGGTTGTTTGTTTTTTTAATTGTAAGCTGCATGAGCTGTTTATATATATATTGGAGATTAAACCTTTGTCCATTGATTCATTTGCAACGATTTTCGCCCATTCTGAGGGATGCCTTTTTCCATTCCCGTTTTTTTAACAAAAAAGGAAAGAAAGAAAAAGAAGCAGAACACTAATGTGCGTAAAATATGCCTTTGAAATGGTCGTTTTGAAATATGGACGTCCTTTGAATTTTTTGGTCGATATGTGACCCCAGGATTTGTTTTCAGGGCAGGTGTCATTTATAGGCCTGCAATGATTTTGAATATCAACTGACCATTAGCGCTGGGATTAAAGCTGCTGTTGCGTGAAACGGCCACAAGGTGGCAGCAGTTCTCCCTTACCAAATCTGGTTACTAGAGCAAGAGAGCCTCAATGGAAGTCATGTTGTAGATTGGAATTTAGAATGGAATGTGCCAGGAGAAAGCCCCTCAAGTTTGTCTCACTACTTCTTGTTCGTGTTTTTAATATTTTTTTTATTTTCTATTACAGCAAGTTTGATTACAATGTTTGGCTTGTTGTAGGTGTGGAAGATGTGGTTCTTTTACACATATAGAGATGTCTGTTCTTCCTGGGATCCTTTTCCCATGTACGTTAGGACAGAAAGTTGAGTAGTCTTCTCTTGGTATTCCGTAGGTCTTTGGTGATTTTATATGTCACCTGTGTTTGATTATGTCTGTTAACCCCGATATCGTAATGAAACCAATCCTCACAACTTTCCATTGGTGAACCATAAGTTTGTTTAATGAATCTGTGATTGCCCTTCTCCGTGGAAATATCTGCCCTGGTATAGATTTTTAGGTAACACCTATAAGTGATATGATATGATATGTGTCTTTCACTTTCTGACTTACTCCAAGTCACGTGATTACCTCTAGACTCATCTACGGGGCTGCAAATGGCATTGTGTCCTTTTTTTCCTTGGCTTCTATTCTGCCTTAGTGAGGTCCATTTTCAACAATGTGATTCCCTGAGGGTTGTGGATTAGCTGACCTGGGCAGCCTTACCCTGCCAGCCGGCCCTCCCCAGGTGTGCCTGGTTGAGGTCAATATAAACAGCGCTCCAGGCAGCAATAGCCCCTGAAGTTGTGCCTGACTCCATATTCTCTGCCCCGTCAGCAGTCTCAGGGCTGTGCTGGTGGGAGGGAGTGAGGGGCCAAGGCTTTGTTGGTGGCCCGGTGTGAGTGGGGCTCTGCTGGCCTTTCTGCAGGAGTTGCCAGGCTGCCACCTGTAAAGAAGAGGATGTGTCACCCATACCTTCTGATGGAATTTCTCTCCGGACAGAGGTGAGGAAGGAAAAAAGCAGTGGGGGCCGGGACAGGAGGGGTATCTCAGGCAGGGCAATAGAAAGCTTCCAGAAGAGCGCCCGGGGCCAGGACCATCCTGGCTGGCCTGCAGGCACCAAGTTGGCCTGCGTGCTGTCGCTGGTGTGGCTCCACGGCCCTTCCTCTAGGCTTTCAAGCCCTTGTACATATTCAGGTGTTTTACCTGGGAAGGGTGGGAACAGTTCAGCTGCAGCTGGCCTGGGGCTCAGCTCACGTTTACTCACAGATGCCTCAGCACGGTCCCCCAGCTTTGCAATGAGGACGCTCCTTGCATGGGGGGTGGGTTGCTGGCTGTATGGGAGGTGATTCCCCACCTCTGACCAATTTCAGAATTGTTTACTGCTGGAGCAAGTGCCCTGATAGGGTTTCCCTCTGTATAACTGGTGGGTTCAGGTTTTTTTTTTCTTTTATGGTTCAAGTTAGATTTGATTCCTCTTTTATGTATTTATAGATATAAGCATGGAAATAATTCATTCCTATAAATACATCTGTGTGAAGGGAAGAACTTTTTTCTGTTTTATTTTAAAATTATATTTTTTAAAATTTTGAAATTTAATTTTATTTATTTGTTTATACAGCAGGTTATTATTAGTTATGTATTTTATGCATATACATGTATACAGGTCAATCCCAATCTCCCAACTCATCCCACCACCACCACCCCATGGCTTCCCACACTTGGTGTCCATACGTTTGTTCTCTACCTCTGTGTCTCTATTTCTTCCCTGCAAACCAGTTCATCTGTACCATTTTTTAGGTTCCACATATATGCATTAATATACAATATTTGTTTTCCTCTTTCTGACTTACTTCATTCTGTATGACAGTCTCTAGATCCATCGATGTCTCTACAAATGACCCAGTTTCATTCCTTTTTATGGCTGAGTAATATTCCATTTTATATATGTACCACATCTTTATCCATTCATCTGTCTGTGGGCATTTAGCTTGCTTCCATTACCTGGCTATTGTAAATAGTGCTGCAATGATCATTGTGGTGAATGTGCCTTTTTGATTTATGGTTTTCTCTGGGTATGTGCCCAGAAGTGGGATTGCTGGATCAGATGGTAATTCTATTTCTCGTTTTTTAAGGAAACTCCATACTGTTCTCCATAGTGACTGTATCAATTTACATCCCCACCAATAGTGGAAGAGGGCTCCTTTTGTCCACACCCTCCCCAGAATTTGTTGTTTGTAGATTTTCTGATGATGCCGATTTTAACAGGTGTGGGGTGATACCTCATTGTAGTTTTGATTTGCATTTCTCTAATAATTAGTGCTGTTGAGCAGCTTTTCATGTGCGTCTTGGCCATCTCTGTGTCTTCTTTGAAGAAACGTCTCTTTAGATCTTCTGCCCATTTTTGTATTGGGTTGTTTGTTTTTTTAATAGTAAGCTGCATAAGCTGTTTATATATATATATTGGACATTAAATCTTTGTCCACTGATTCATTTGCAACGATTTTCGCCCATTCTGAGGGATGCCTTTCTCCATTCCCGTTTTTTGAACAAAAAAGGAAAGAAAGAAAAAGAAGCAGAACACTAATGTGCGTAAAATATGCCTTTTGAAATGGTCGTTTTGAAATATGGACGTCCTTTGAATTTTTTGGTCGATATGTGACCCCAGGATTTGTTTTCAAGGCAGGTGTCATTTACAGGCCTGCAATGATTTTGAATATCAACTGACCATTAGCGCTGGGATTAAAGCTGCTGTTGCGTGAAACGGCCACAAGGTGGCAGCAGTTCTCCCTTACCAAATCTGGTTACTAGAGCAACAGAGCCTCAATGGAAGTCGTGTTCTAGATTGGGATTTAGAATGGAATGTGCCAGGAGAAAGCCCCTCAAGTTTGTCTCACTACTTCTTGTTCCTGTTTTTATTTTTTTTTATTTTCTATTACAGCAAGTTTGATTACAATGTTTGGCTTGTTGTAGGTGTAGAAGATGTGGTTCTTTTACACATATACAGATGTCTGTTCTTCCTGGGATCCTTTTCCCATGTACGTTAGGACAGAATGTTGAGTAGTCTTCTCTTGGTATTCTGTAGGTCTTTGGTGATTTTATATGTCACCTGTGTTTGATTATGTCTGTTAACCCCGATATCGTAATGAAACCAATCCTCACACCTTTCCATTGGTGAACCATAAGTTTGTTTAATGAATCTGTGATTGCCCTTCTCCGTGGAAATATCTGCCCTGGTATCCATTTTTAGGTAACACCTATAAGTGATATGATACGATATGTGTCTTTCACTTTCTGACTTACTCCAAGTCACGTGATTACCTCTAGACTCATCTACGGGGCTGCAAATGGCATTGTGTCCTTTTTTTCCTTGGCTTCTATTCTGCCTTAGCGAGGTCCATTTTCAACAATGTGATTCCCTGAGGGTTGTGGATTAGCTGACCTGGGCAGCCTTACCCTGCCGGCCGGCCCTCCCCAGGTGTGCCTGGTTGAGGTCAATATAAACAGCGCTCCAGGCAGCAATAGCCCCTGAAGTTGTGCCTGACTCCATATTCTCTGCCCCGTCAGCAGTCTCGGGGCTGTGCTGGTGGGAGGGAGTGACGGGCCAAGGCTTTGTTGGTGGCCCGGTGTGAGTGGGGCTCTGCTGGCCTTTCTGCAGGAGTTGCCAGGCTGCCACCTGTAAAGAAGAGGATGTGTCACCCATACCTTCTGATGGAATTTCTCTCCGGACAGAGGTGAGGAAGGAAAAAAGCAGTGGGGGCCGGGACAGGAGGGGTATCTCAGGCAGGGCAATAGAAAGCTTCCAGAAGAGCGCCCGGGACCAGGACCATCCTGGCTGGCCTGCAGGCACCAAGTTGGCCTGCGTGCTGTCGCTGGTGTGGCTCCACGGCCCTTCCTCTAGGCTTTCAAGCCCTTGTACATATTCAGGTGTTTTACCTGGGAAGGGTGGGAACAGTTCAGCTGCAGCTGGCCTGGGGCTCAGCTCACGTTTACTCACAGATGCCTCAGCACGGTCCCCCAGCTTTGCAATGAGGACGCTCCTTGCATGGGGGGTGGGTTGCTGGCTGTATGGGAGGTGATTCCCCACCTCTGACCAATTTCAGAATTGTTTACTGCTGGAGCAAGTGCCCTGATAGGGTTTCCCTCTGTATAACTGGTGGGTTCAGGTTTTTTTTTTCTTTTATGGTTCAAGTTAGATTTGATTCCTCTTTTATGTATTTATAGATATAAGCATGGAAATAATTCATTCCTATAAATACATCTGTGTGAAGGGAAGAACTTTTTTCTGTTTTATTTTAAAATTTTATTTTTTAAAATTTTGAAATTTAATTTTATTTATTTGTTTATACAGCAGGTTATTATTAGTTATGTATTTTATGCATATA
This sequence comes from Mesoplodon densirostris, assembly GCF_025265405.1. Classification (NCBI taxonomy): domain Eukaryota; kingdom Metazoa; phylum Chordata; class Mammalia; order Artiodactyla; family Ziphiidae; genus Mesoplodon; species Mesoplodon densirostris. The sequence goes on from NC_082661.1 coordinate 245,043,474, forward strand.
CATGTATACAGGTCAATCCCAATCTCCCAACTCATCCCACCACCACCACCCCATGGCTTCCCACACTTGGTGTCCATACGTTTGTTCTCTACCTCTGTGTCTCTATTTCTTCCCTGCAAACCAGTTCATCTGTACCATTTTTTAGGTTCCACATATATGCATTAATATACAATATTTGTTTTCCTCTTTCTGACTTACTTCATTCTGTATGACAGTCTCTAGATCCATCGATGTCTCTACAAATGACCCAGTTTCATTCCTTTTTATGGCTGAGTAATATTCCATTTTATATATGTACCACATCTTTATCCATTCATCTGTCTGTGGGCATTTAGCTTGCTTCCATTACCTGGCTATTGTAAATAGTGCTGCAATGATCATTGTGGTGAATGTGCCTTTTTGATTTATGGTTTTCTCTGGGTATGTGCCCAGAAGTGGGATTGCTGGATCAGATGGTAATTCTATTTCTCGTTTTTTTAAGGAAACTCCATACTGTTCTCCATAGTGACTGTATCAATTTACATCCCCACCAATAGTGGAAGAGGGCTCCTTTTGTCCACACCCTCCCCAGAATTTGTTGTTTGTAGATTTTCTGATGATGCCGATTTTAACAGGTGTGGGGTGATACCTCATTGTAGTTTTGATTTGCATTTCTCTAATAATTAGTGCTGTTGAGCAGCTTTTCATGTGCGTCTTGGCCATCTCTGTGTCTTCTTTGAAGAAACGTCTCTTTAGATCTTCTGCCCATTTTTGTATTGGGTTGTTTGTTTTTTTAATAGTAAGCTGCATGAGCTGTTTATATATATATTGGAGATTAAACCTTTGTCCATTGATTCATTTGCAACGATTTTCGCCCATTCTGAGGGATGCCTTTTTCCATTCCCGTTTTTTTAACAAAAAAGGAAAGAAAGAAAAAGAAGCAGAACACTAATGTGCGTAAAATATGCCTTTGAAATGGTCGTTTTGAAATATGGACGTCCTTTGAATTTTTTGGTCGATATGTGACCCCAGGATTTGTTTTCAGGGCAGGTGTCATTTACAGGCCTGCAATGATTTTGAATATCAACTGACCATTAGCGCTGGGATTAAAGCTGCTGTTGCGTGAAACGGCCACAAGGTGGCAGCAGTTCTCCCTTACCAAATCTGGTTACTAGAGCAAGAGAGCCTCAATGGAAGTCATGTTGTAGATTGGAATTTAGAATGGAATGTGCCAGGAGAAAGCCCCTCAAGTTTGTCTCACTACTTCTTGTTCGTGTTTTTAATATTTTTTTTATTTTCTATTACAGCAAGTTTGATTACAATGTTTGGCTTGTTGTAGGTGTGGAAGATGTGGTTCTTTTACACATATAGAGATGTCTGTTCTTCCTGGGATCCTTTTCCCATGTACGTTAGGACAGAAAGTTGAGTAGTCTTCTCTTGGTATTCCGTAGGTCTTTGGTGATTTTATATGTCACCTGTGTTTGATTATGTCTGTTAACCCCGATATCGTAATGAAACCAATCCTCACACCTTTCCATTGGTGAACCATAAGTTTGTTTAATGAATCTGTGATTGCCCTTCTCCGTGGAAATATCTGCCCTGGTATAGATTTTTAGGTAACACCTATAAGTGATATGAAATGATATGTGTCTTTCACTTTCTGACTTACTCCAAGTCACGTGATTACCTCTAGACTCATCTACGGGGCTGCAAATGGCATTGTGTCCTTTTTTTCCTTGGCTTCTATTCTGCCTTAGTGAGGTCCATTTTCAACAATGTGATTCCCTGAGGGTTGTGGATTAGCTGACCTGGGCAGCCTTACCCTGCCAGCCGGCCCTCCCCAGGTGTGCCTGGTTGAGGTCAATATAAACAGCGCTCCAGGCAGCAATAGCCCCTGAAGTTGTGCCTGACTCCATATTCTCTGCCCCGTCAGCAGTCTCAGGGCTGTGCTGGTGGGAGGGAGTGAGGGGCCAAGGCTTTGTTGGTGGCCCGGTGTGAGTGGGGCTCTGCTGGCCTTTCTGCAGGAGTTGCCAGGCTGCCACCTGTAAAGAAGAGGATGTGTCACCCATACCTTCTGATGGAATTTCTCTCCGGACAGAGGTGAGGAAGGAAAAAAGCAGTGGGGGCCGGGACAGGAGGGGTATCTCAGGCAGGGCAATAGAAAGCTTCCAGAAGAGCGCCCGGGGCCAGGACCATCCTGGCTGGCCTGCAGGCACCAAGTTGGCCTGCGTGCTGTCGCTGGTGTGGCTCCACAGCCCTTCCTCTAGGCTTTCAAGCCCTTGTACATATTCAGGTGTTTTACCTGGGAAGGGTGGGAACAGTTCAGCTGCAGCTGGCCTGGGGCTCAGCTCACGTTTACTCACAGATGCCTCAGCACGGTCCCCCAGCTTTGCAATGAGGACGCTCCTTGCATGGGGGGTGGGTTGCTGGCTGTATGGGAGGTGATTCCCCACCTCTGACCAATTTCAGAATTGTTTACTGCTGGAGCAAGTGCCCTGATAGGGTTTCCCTCTGTATAACTGGTGGGTTCAGGTTTTTTTTTTCTTTTATGGTTCAAGTTAGATTTGATTCCTCTTTTATGTATTTATAGATATAAGCATGGAAATAATTCATTCCTATAAATACATCTGTGTGAAGGGAAGAACTTTTTTCTGTTTTATTTTAAAATTTTATTTTTTAAAATTTTGAAATTTAATTTTATTTATTTGTTTATACAGCAGGTTATTATTAGTTATGTATTTTATGCATATACATGTATACAGGTCAATCCCAATCTCCCAACTCATCCCACCACCACCACCCCATGGCTTCCCACACTTGGTGTCCATACGTTTGTTCTCTACCTCTGTGTCTCTATTTCTTCCCTGCAAACCAGTTCATCTGTACCATTTTTTTAGGTTCCACATATATGCATTAATATACAATATTTGTTTTCCTCTTTCTGACTTACTTCATTCTGTATGACAGTCTCTAGATCCATCGATGTCTCTACAAATGACCCAGTTTCATTCCTTTTTATGGCTGAGTAATATTCCATTTTATATATGTACCACATCTTTATCCATTCATCTGTCTGTGGGCATTTAGCTTGCTTCCATTACCTGGCTATTGTAAATAGTGCTGCAATGATCATTGTGGTGAATGTGCCTTTTTGATTTATGGTTTTCTCTGGGTATGTGCCCAGAAGTGGGATTGCTGGATCAGATGGTAATTCTATTTCTCGTTTTTTTAAGGAAACTCCATACTGTTCTCCATAGTGACTGTATCAATTTACATCCCCACCAATAGTGGAAGAGGACTCCTTTTGTCCACACCCTGCCTAGAATTTGTTGTTTGTAGATTTTCTGATGATGCCGATTTTAACAGGTGTGGGGTGATACCTCATTGTAGTTTTGATTTGCATTTCTCTAATAATTAGTGCTGTTGAGCAGCTTTTCATGTGCGTCTTGGCCATCTCTGTGTCTTCTTTGAAGAAACGTCTCTTTAGATCTTCTGCCCATTTTTGTATTGGGTTGTTTGTTTTTTTAATAGTAAGCTGCATAAGCTGTTTATATATATATATTGGAGATTAAATCTTTGTCCACTGATTCATTTGCAACGATTTTCGCCCATTCTGAGGGATGCCTTTTTCCATTCCCGTTTTTTTAACAAAAAAGGAAAGAAAGAAAAAGAAGCAGAACAATAATGTGCGTAAAATATGCCTTTGAAACGGTCGTTTTGAAATATGGACGTCCTTTGAATTTTTTGGTCGATATGTGACCCCAGGATTTGTTTTCAGGGCAGGTGTCATTTACAGGCCTGCAATGATTTTGAATATCAACTGACCATTAGCGCTGGGATTAAAGCTGCTGTTGCGTGAAACGGCCACAAGGTGGCAGCAGTTCTCCCTTACCAAATCTGGTTACTAGAGCAACAGAGCCTCAATGGAAGTCGTGTTCTAGATTGGAATTTAGAATGGAATGTGCCAGGAGAAAGCCCCTCAAGTTTGTCTCACTACTTCTTGTTCCTGTTTTTATTTTTTTTTATTTTCTATTACAGCAAGTTTGATTACAATGTTTGGCTTGTTGTAGTTGTAGAAGATGTGGTTCTTTTACACATATACAGATGTCTGTTCTTCCTGGGATCCTTTTCCCATGTACGTTAGGACAGAATGTTGAGTAGTCTTCTCTTGGTATTCTGTAGGTCTTTGGTGATTTTATATGTCCCCTGTGTTTGATTATGTCTGTTAACCCAGATATCGTAATGAAACCAATCCTCACACCTTTCCATTGGTGAACCATAAGTTTGTTTAATGAATCTGTGATTGCCCTTCTCCGTGGAAATATCTGCCCTGGTATCCATTTTTAGGTAACACCTATAAGTGATATGATACGATATGTGTCTTTCACTTTCTGACTTACTCCAAGTCACGTGATTACCTCTAGACTCATCTACGGGGCTGCAAATGGCATTGTGTCCTTTTTTTCCTTGGCTTCTATTCTGCCTTAGCGAGGTCCATTTTCAACAATGTGATTCCCTGAGGGTTGTGGATTAGCTGACCTGGGCAGCCTTACCCTGCCGGCCGGCCCTCCCCAGGTGTGCCTGGTTGAGGTCAATATAAACAGCGCTCCAGGCAGCAATAGCCCCTGAAGTTGTGCCTGACTCCATATTCTCTGCCCCGTCAGCAGTCTAGGGGCTGTGCTGGTGGGAGGGAGTGACGGGCCAAGGCTTTGTTGGTGGCCCGGTGTGAGTGGGGCTCTGCTGGCCTTTCTGCAGGAGTTGCCAGGCTGCCACCTGTAAAGAAGAGGATGTGTCACCCATACCTTCTGATGGAATTTCTCTCCGGACAGAGGTGAGGAAGGAAAAAAGCAGTGGGGGCCGGGACAGGAGGGGTATCTCAGGCAGGGCAATAGAAAGCTTCCAGAAGAGCGCCCGGGACCAGGACCATCCTGGCTGGCCTGCAGGCACCAAGTTGGCCTGCGTGCTGTCGCTGGTGTGGCTCCACGGCCCTTCCTCTAGGCTTTCAAGCCCTTGTACATATTCAGGTGTTTTACCTGGGAAGGGTGGGAACAGTTCAGCTGCAGCTGGCCTGGGGCTCAGCTCACGTTTACTCACAGATGCCTCAGCACGGTCCCCCAGCTTTGCAATGAGGACGCTCCTTGCATGGGGGGTGGGTTGCTGGCTGTATGGGAGGTGATTCCCCACCTCTGACCAATTTCAGAATTGTTTACTGCTGGAGCAAGTGCCGTGATAGGGTTTCCCTCTGTATAACTGGTGGGTTCAGGTTTTTTTTTTCTTTTATGGTTCAAGTTAGATTTGATTCCTCTTTTATGTATTTATAGATATAAGCATGGAAATAATTCATTCCTATAAATACATCTGTGTGAAGGGAAGAACTTTTTTCTGTTTTATTTTAAAATTTTATTTTTTAAAATTTTGAAATTTAATTTTATTTATTTGTTTATACAGCAGGTTATTATTAGTTATGTATTTTATGCATATACATGTATACAGGTCAATCCCAATCTCCCAACTCATCCCACCACCACCACCCCATGGCTTCCCACACTTGGTGTCCATACGTTTGTTCTCTACCTCTGTGTCTCTATTTCTTCCCTGAAAACCAGTTCATCTGTACCATTTTTTAGGTTCCACATATATGCATTAATATACAATATTTGTTTTCCTCTTTCTGACTTACTTCATTCTGTATGACAGTCTCTAGATCCATCGATGTCTCTACAAATGACCCAGTTTCATTCCTTTTTATGGCTGAGTAATATTCCATTTTATATATGTACCACATCTTTATCCATTCATCTGTCTGTGGGCATTTAGCTTGCTTCCATTACCTGGCTATTGTAAATAGTGCTGCAATGATCATTGTGGTGAATGTGCCTTTTTGATTTATGGTTTTCTCTGGGTATGTGCCCAGAAGTGGGATTGCTGGATCAGATGGTAATTCTATTTCTCGTTTTTTTAAGGAAACTCCATACTGTTCTCCATAGTGACTGTATCAATTTACATCCCCACCAATAGTGGAAGAGGGCTCCTTTTGTCCACACCCTCCCCAGAATTTGTTGTTTGTAGATTTTCTGATGATGCCGATTTTAACAGGTGTGGGGTGATAACTCATTGTAGTTTTGATTTGCATTTCTCTAATAATTAGTGCTGTTGAGCAGCTTTTCATGTGCGTCTTGGCCATCTCTGTGTCTTCTTTGAAGAAACGTCTCTTTAGATCTTCTGCCCATTTTTGTATTGGGTTGTTTGTTTTTTTAATAGTAAGCTGCATGAGCTGTTTATATATATATTGGAGATTAAACCTTTGTCCATTGATTCATTTGCAACGATTTTCGCCCATTCTGAGGGATGCCTTTTTCCATTCCCGTTTTTTTAACAAAAAAGGAAAGAAAGAAAAAGAAGCAGAACACTAATGTGCGTAAAATATGCCTTTGAAATGGTCGTTTTGAAATATGGACGTCCTTTGAATTTTTTGGTCGATATGTGACCCCAGGATTTGTTTTCAGGGCAGGTGTCATTTACAGGCCTGCAATGATTTTGAATATCAACTGACCATTAGTGCTGGGATTAAAGCTGCTGTTGCGTGAAACGGCCACAAGGTGGCAGCAGTTCTCCCTTACCAAATCTGGTTACTAGAGCAAGAGAGCCTCAATGGAAGTCATGTTGTAGATTGGAATTTAGAATGGAATGTGCCAGGAGAAAGCCCCTCAAGTTTGTCTCACTACTTCTTGTTCGTGTTTTTAATATTTTTTTTATTTTCTATTACAGCAAGTTTGATTACAATGTTTGGCTTGTTGTAGGTGTGGAAGATGTGGTTCTTTTACACATATAGAGATGTCTGTTCTTCCGGGATCCTTTTCCCATGTACGTTAGGACAGAAAGTTGAGTAGTCTTCTCTTGGTATTCCGTAGGTCTTTGGTGATTTTATATGTCACCTGTGTTTGATTATGTCTGTTAACCCCGATATCGTAATGAAACCAATCCTCACACCTTTCCATTGGTGAACCATAAGTTTGTTTAATGAATCTGTGATTGCCCTTCTCCGTGGAAATATCTGCCCTGGTATAGATTTTTAGGTAACACCTATAAGTGATATGATACGATATGTGTCTTTCACTTTCTGACTTACTCCAAGTCACGTGATTACCTCTAGACTCATCTACGGGGCTGCAAATGGCATTGTGTCCTTTTTTTCCTTGGCTTCTATTCTGCCTTAGCGAGGTCCATTTTCAACAGTGTGATTCCCTGAGGGTTGTGGATTAGCTGACCTGGGCAGCCTTACCCTGCCGGCCGGCCCTCCCCAGTTGTGCCTGGTTGAGGTCAATATAAACAGCGCTCCAGGCAGCAATAGCCCCTGAAGTTGTGCCTGACTCCATATTCTCTGCCCCGTCAGCAGTCTCATGGCTGTGCTGGTGGGAGGGAGTGAGGGGCCAAGGCTTTGTTGGTGGCCTGGTGTGAGTGGGGCTCTGCTGGCCTTTCTGCAGGAGTTGCCAGGCTGCCACCTGTAAAAAAGAGGATGTGTCACCCATACCTTCCGATGGAATTTCTCTCCGGACAGAGGTGAGGAAGGAAAAAAGCAGTGGGGGCCGGGACAGGAGGGGTATCTCAGGCAGGGCTATAGAAAGCTTCCAGAAGAGTGCCCGGGGCCAGGACCATCCTGGCTGGCCTGCAGGCACCAAGCTGGCCTGCGTGCTGTCGCTGGTGTGGCTCCACGGCCCTTCCTCTAGGCTTTCAAACCCTTGTACATATTCAGGTGTTTTACCTGGGAAGGGTGGGAACAGTTCAGCAGCAGCTGGCCTGGGACTCAGCTCACGTTTACTCACAGATGCCTCAGCACGGTCCCCCAGCTTTGCAATGAGGACGCTCCTTGCATGGGGGGTGGGTTGCTGGCTGTATGGGAGGTGATTCCCCACCTCTGACCAATTTCAGAATTGTTTACTGCTGGAGCAAGTGCCCTGATAGGGTTTCCCTCTGTATAACTGGTGGGTTCAGGGTTTTTTTTTCTTTTATGGTTCAAGTTAGATTTGATTCCTCTTTTATGTATTTATAGATATAAGCATGGAAATAATTCATTCCTATAAATACATCTGTGTGAAGGGAAGAACTTTTTTCTGTTTTATTTTAAAATTTTATTTTTTAAAATTTTGAAATTTAATTTTATTTATTTGTTTATACAGCAGGTTATTATTAGTTATGTATTTTATGCATATACATGTATACAGGTCAATCCCAATCTCCCAACTCATCCCACCACCACCACCCCATGGCTTCCCACACTTGGTGTCCATACGTTTGTTCTCTACCTCTGTGTCTCTATTTCTTCCCTGCAAACCAGTTCATCTGTACCATTTTTTAGGTTCCACATATATGCATTAATATACAATATTTGTTTTCCTCTTTCTGACTTACTTCATTCTGTATGACAGTCTCTAGATCCATCGATGTCTCTACAAATGACCCAGTTTCATTCCTTTTTATGGCTGAGTAATATTCCATTTTATATATGTACCACATCTTTATCCATTCATCTGTCTGTTGGCATTTAGCTTGCTTCCATTACCTGGCTATTGTAAATAGTGCTGCAATGATCATTGTGGTGAATGTGCCTTTTTGATTTATGGTTTTCTCTGGGTATGTGCCCAGAAGTGGGATTGCTGGATCAGATGGTAATTCTATTTCTCGTTTTTTTAAGGAAACTCCATACTGTTCTCCATAGTGACTGTATCAATTTACATCCCCACCAATAGTGGAAGAGGGCTCCTTTTGTCCACACCCTCCCCAGAATTTGTTGTTTGTAGATTTTCTGATGATGCCGATTTTAACAGGTGTGGGGTGATACCTCATTGTAGTTTTGATTTGCATTTCTCTAATAATTAGTGCTGTTGAGCAGCTTTTCATGTGCGTCTTGGCCATCTCTGTGTCTTCTTTGAAGAAACGTCTCTTTAGATCTTCTGCCCATTTTTGTATTGGGTTGTTTGTTTTTTTAATAGTAAGCTGCATGAGCTGTTTATATGTATATTTGAGATTAAACCTTTGTCCATTGATTCATTTGCAACGATTTTCGCCCATTCTGAGGGATGCCTTTTTCCATTCCCGTTTTTTTAACAAAAAAGGAAAGAAAGAAACAGAAGCAGAACACTAATGTGCGTAAAATATGCCTTTTGAAATGGTCGTTTTGAAATATGGACGTCCTTTGAATTTTTTGGTCGATATGTGACCCCAGGATTTGTTTTCAGGGCAGGTGTCATTTACAGGCCTGCAATGATTTTGAATATCAACTGACCATTAGTGCTGGGATTAAAGCTGCTGTTGCGTGAAACGGCCACAAGGTGGCAGCAGTTCTCCCTTACCAAATCTGGTTACTAGAGCAACAGAGCCTCAATGGAAGTCGTGTTCTAGATTGGAATTTAGAATGGAATGTGCCAGGAGAAAGCCCCTCAAGTTTGTCTCACTACTTCTTGTTCCTGTTTTTAATTTTTTTTTTATTTTCTATTACAGCAAGTTTGATTACAATGTTTGGCTTGTTGTAGGTGTAGAAGATGTGGTTCTTTTACACATATACAGATGTCTGTTCTTCCTGGGATCCTTTTCCCATGTACATTAGGACAGAATGTTGAGTAGTCTTCTCTTGGTATTCCGTAGGTCTTTGGTGATTTTATATGTCACCTGTGTTTGATTATGTCTGTTAACCCCGATATCGTAATGAAACCAATCTTCACACCTTTCCATTGGTGAACCATAAGTTTGTTTAATGAATCTGTGATTGCCCTTCTCCGTGGAAATATCTGCCCTGGTATCCATTTTTAGGTAACACCTATAATTGATATGATATGATATGTGTCTTTCACTTTCTGACTTACTCCAAGTCACGTGATTACCTCTAGACTCATCTACGGGGCTGCAAATGGCATTGTGTCCTTTTTTTTCCTTGGCTTCTATTCTGCCTTAGCGAGGTCCATTTTCAACAATGTGATTCCGTGAGGGTTGTGGATTAGCTGACCTGGGCAGCCTTACCCTGCCGGCCGGCCCTCCCTAGGTGTGCCTGGTTAAGGTCAATATAAACAGCGCTCCAGGCAGCAATAGCCCCTGAAGTTGTGCCTGACTCCATATTCTCTGCCCCGTCAGCAGTCTCAGGGCTGTGCTGGTGGGAGGGAGTGAGGGGCCAAGGCTTTGTTGGTGGCCCGGTGTGAGTGGGGCTCTGCTGGCCTTTCTGCAGGAGTTGCCAGGCTGCCACCTGTAAAGAAGAGGATGTGTCACCCATACCTTCCGATGGAATTTCTCTCCGGACAGAGGTGAGGAAGGAAAAAAGCAGTGGGGGCCGGGACAGGAGGGGTATCTCAGGCAGGGCAATAGAAAGCTTCCAGAAGAGCGCCCGGGGCCAGGACCATCCTGGCTGGCCTGCAGGCACCAAGTTGGCCTGCGTGCTGTCGCTGGTGTGGCTCCACGGCCCTTCCTCTAGGCTTTCAAGCCCTTGTACATATTCAGGTGTTTTACCTGGGAAGGGTGGGAACAGTTCAGCTGCAGCTGGCCTGGGGCTCAGCTCACGTTTACTCACAGATGCCTCAGCACGGTCCCCCAGCTTTGCAATGAGGACGCTCCTTGCATGGGGGGTGGGTTGCTGGCTGTATGGGAGGTGATTCCCCACCTCTGACCAATTTCAGAATTGTTTACTGCTGGAGCAAGTGCCCTGATAGGGTTTCCCTCTGTATAACTGGTGGGTTCAGGTTTTTTTTTTCTTTTATGGTTCAAGTTAGATTTGATTCCTCTTTTATGTATTTATAGATATAAGCATGGAAATAATTCATTCCTATAAATACATCTGTGTGAAGGGAAGAACTTTTTTCTGTTTTATTTTAAAATTTTATTTTTTAAAATTTTCTAATTTAATTTTATTTATTTTTTATACAGCAGGTTATTATTAGTTATGTATTTTATGCATATACATGTATACAGGTCAATCCCAGTCTCCCAACTCATCCCACCACCACCACCCCATGGCTTCCCACACTTGGTGTCCATACGTTTGTTCTCTACCTCTGTGTCTCTATTTCTTCCCTGCAAACCAGTTCCTCTGTACCATTTTTTAGGGTCCACATATATGCATTAATATACAATATTTGTTTTCCTCTTTCTGACTTACTTCATTCTGTATGACAGTCTCTAGATCCATCGATGTCTCTACAAATGACCCAGTTTCATTCCTTTTTATGGCTGAGTAATATTCCATTTTATATATGTACCGCTTCTTTATCCATTCATCTGTCTGTGGGCATTTAGGTTGCTTGCATTACCTGGCTATTGTAAATAGTGCTGCAATGAACATTGTGGTGAATGTGCCTTTTTGATTTATGGTTTTCTCTGGGTATATGCCCAGAAGTTGGATTGCTGGATCAGATGGTAATTCTATTTCTAGTTTTTTTAAGGAAACTCCATACTGTTCTCCATAGTGACTGTATCAATTTACATCCCCACCAATAGTGGAAGAGGGCTCCTTTTGTCCACACCCTCCCCAGAATTTGTTGTTTGTAGATTTTCTGATGATGCCGATTCTAACAGGTGTGAGGTGATACCTCATTGTAGTTTTGATTTGCATTTCTCTAATAATTACTGCTGTTGAGCAGCTTTTCATGTGCATCTTGGCCATCTCTGTGTCTTCTTTGAAGAAACGTCTCTTTAGATCTTCTGCCCATTTTTGTATTGGGTTGTTTGTTTTTTTAATATTAAGCTGCATGAGCTGTTTATATATATATTGGAGATTAAAACTCTGTTTATTGATTTATTTGCAACGATTTTCGCCCATTCTGAGGGATGCCTTTTTCCATTCCCGTTTTTTGAACAAAAAAGGAAAGAAAGAAAAAGAAGCAGAACACTAATGTGCGTAAAATATGCTTTTTGAAATGGTCGTTTTGAAATATGGACGTCCTTTGAATTTTTTGGTCGATATGTGACCCCAGGATTTGTTTTCAGGGCAGGTGTCATTTACAGGCCTGCAATGATTTTGAATATCAACTGACCATTAGCGCTGGGATTAAAGCTGCTGTTGCGTGAAACGGCCACAAGGTGGCAGCAGTTCTCCCTTACCAAATCTGGTTACTAGAGCAACAGAGCCTCAATGGAAGTCGTGTTCTAGATTGGAATTTAGAATGGAATGTGCCAGGAGAAAGCCCCTCAAGTTTGTCTCACTATTTCTTGTTCGTGTTTTTAATTTTCTTTTTATTTTCTATTACAGCAAGTTTGATTACAATGTTTGGCTTGTTGTAGGTGTGGAAGATGTGGTTCTTTTACACATATACAGATGTCTGTTCTTCCTGGGATCCTTTTCCCATGTACGTTAGGACAGAATGTTGAGTAGTCTTCTCTTGGTATTCCGTAGGTCTTTGGTGATTATATATGTCACCTGTGTTTGATTATGTCTGTTAACCCCGATATCGTAATGAAACCAATCCTCACAGCTTTCCATTGGTGAACCATAAGTTTGTTTAATGAATCTGTGATTGCCCTTCTCCGTGGAAATATCTGCCCTGGTATCCATTTTTAGGTAACACCTATAAGTGATATGATACGATATGTTTCTTTCACTTTCTGACTTACTCCAAGTCACGTGATTACCTCTAGACTCATCTACGGGGCTGCAAATGGCATTGTGTCCTTTTTTTCCTTGGCTTCTACTCTGCCTTAGCGAGGTCCATTTTCAACAATGTGATTCCCTGAGGGTTGTGGATTAGCTGACCTGGGCAGCCTTACCCTGCCGGCCGGCCCTCCCCAGGTGTGCCTGTTTGAGGTCAATATAAACAGCTCTCCAGGCAGCAATAGCCCCTGAAGTTGTGCCTGACTCCATATTCTCTGCCCCGTCAGGAGTCTCGGGACTGTGCTGGTGGGAGGGAGTGAGGGGCCAAGGCTTTGTTGGTGGCGTGGTGTGAGTGGGGCTCTGCTGCCCTTTCTGCAGGAGTTGCCAGGCTGCCACCTGTAAAGAAGAGGATGTGTCACCCATAGCTTCCAATGGAATTTCTCTCCGGACAGAGGTGAGGAAGGAAAAAAGCAGTGGGGGCCGGGACAGGAGGGGTATCTCAGGCAGGGCAATAGAAAGCTTCCAGAAGAGCGCCCGGGGCCAGGACCATCCTGGCTGGCCTGCAGGCACAAAGTTGGCCTGTGTCCTGTCACTGTTGTGGCTCCACGGCCCTTCCTCTAGGCTTTCAAGCCCTTGTACATATTCAGGTGTTTTACCTGGGAAGGGTGGGAACAGTTCAGCAGCAGCTGGCCTGGGGCTCAGCTCACGTTTACTCACAGATGCCTCAGCAATGTCCCCCAGCTTTGCAATGAGGACGCTCCTTGCATGGGGGGTGGGTTGCTGGCTGTATGGGAGGAGATTCCCCACCTCTGACCAATTTCAGAATTGTTTACCACTGGAGCAAGTGCCCTGATAGGGTTTCCCTCTGTATAACTGGTGGGTTCATGTTTTTTTTTTCTTTTATGGTTCAAGTTAGATTTGATTCCTCTTTTATGTATTTATAGATATAAGCATGGAAATAATTTATTCCTATAAATACATCTGTGTGAAGGGAATAACTTATTTCTGTTTTATTTTAAAATTTTATTTTTTAAAATTTTGAAATTTAATTTTATTTATTTTTTTATATAGCAGGTTATTTTTAGTTATGTATTTTATGCATATATATGTATACAGGTCAATCCCAATCTCCCAACTCATCCCACCACCACCACCCCATGGCTTCCCACACTTGGTGTCCATACGTTTGTTCTCTACCTCTGTGTCTCTATTTCTTCCCTGCAAACCAGTTCATCTGTACCATTTTTTAGGTTCCACATATATGCATTAATATACAATATTTGTTTTCCTCTTTCTGACTTACTTCATTCTGTATGACAGTCTCTAGATCCATCGATGTCTCTACAAATGACCCAGTTTCATTCCTTTTTATGGCTGAGTAATATTCCATTTTATATATGTACCACATCTTTATCCATTCATCTGTCTGTGGGCATTTAGCTTGCTTCCATTACCTGGCTATTGTAAATAGTGCTGCAATGATCATTGTGGTGAATGTGCCTTTTTGATTTATGGTTTTCTCTGGGTATGTGCCCAGAAGTGGGATTGCTGGATCAGATGGTAATTCTATTTCTAGTTTTTTTAAGGAAACTCCATACTGTTCTCCATAGTGACTGTATCAATTTACATCCCCACCAATAGTGGAAGAGGGCTCCTTTTGTCCACACCCTCCCCAGAATTTGTTGTTTGTAGATTTTCTGATGATGCCGATTTTAACAGGTGTGGGGTGATACCTCATTGTAGTTTTGATTTGCATTTCTCTAATAATTAGTGCTGTTGAGCAGCTTTTCATGTGCGTCTTGGCCATCTCTGTGTCTTCTTTGAAGAAACGTCTCTTTAGATCTTCTGCCCATTTTTGTATTGGGTTGTTTGTTTTTTTAATAGTAAGCTGCATAAGCTGTTTATATATATATATTGGAGATTAAATCTTTGTCCACTGATTCATTTGCAACGATTTTCGCCCATTCTGAGGGATGCCTTTTTCCATTCCCGTTTTTTTAACAAAAAAGGAAAGAAAGAAAAAGAAGCAGAACAATAATGTGCGTAAAATATGCCTTTGAAATGGTCGTTTTGAAATATGGACGTCCTTTGAATTTTTTGGTCGATATGTGACCCCAGGATTTGTTTTCAGGGCAGGTGTCATTTACAGGCCTGCAATGATTTTGAATATCAACTGACCATTAGCGCTGGGATTAAAGCTGCTGTTGCGTGAAACGGCCACAAGGTGGCAGCAGTTCTCCCTTACCAAATCTGGTTACTAGAGCAACAGAGCCTCAATGGAAGTCGTGTTCTAGATTGGAATTTAGAATGGAATGTGCCAGGAGAAAGCCCCTCAAGTTTGTCTCACTACTTCTTGTTCCTGTTTTTATTTATTTTTATTTTCTATTACAGCAAGTTTGATTACAATGTTTGGCTTGTTGTAGGTGTAGAAGATGTGGTTCTTTTACACATATACAGATGTCTGTTCTTCCTGGGGTCCTTTTCCCATGTACGTTAGGACAGAATGTTGAGTAGTCTTCTCTTGGTATTCTGTAGGTCTTTGGTGATTTTATATGTCCCCTGTGTTTGATTATGTCTGTTAACCCAGATATCGTAATGAAACCAATCCTCACACCTTTCCATTGGTGAACCATAAGTTTGTTTAATGAATCTGTGATTGCCCTTCTCCGTGGAAATATCTGCCCTGGTATCCATTTTTAGGTAACACCTATAAGTGATATGATACGATATGTGTCTTTCACTTTCTGACTTACTCCAAGTCACGTGATTACCTCTAGACTCATCTACGGGGCTGCAAATGGCATTGTGTCCTTTTTTTCCTTGGCTTCTATTCTGCCTTAGCGAGGTCCATTTTCAACAGTGTGATTCCCTGAGGGTTGTGGATTAGCTGACCTGGGCAGCCTTACCCTGCAAGCCGGCCCTCCCAAAGTGTGCCTGGTTGAGGTCAATATAAACAGCGCTCCAGGCAGCAATAGCCTCTGAAGTTGTGCCTGACTCCATATTCTCTGCCCCGTCAGCAGTCTCGGGGCTGTGCTGGTGGGAGGGAGTGACGGGCCAAGGCTTTGTTGGTGGCCCGGTGTGAGTGGGGCTCTGCTGGCCTTTCTGCAGGAGTTGCCAGGCTGCCACCTGTAAAGAAGAGGATGTGTCACCCATACCTTCTGATGGAATTTCTCTCCGGACAGAGGTGAGGAAGGAAAAAAGCAGTGGGGGCCGGGACAGGAGGGGTATCTCAGGCAGAGCAATAGAAAGCTTCCAGAAGAGCGCCCGGGACCAGGACCATCCTGGCTGGCCTGCAGGCACCAAGTTGGCCTGCGTGCTGTCGCTGGTGTGGCTCCACGGCCCTTCCTCTAGGCTTTCAAGCCCTTGTACATATTCAGGTGTTTTACCTGGGAAGGGTGGGAACAGTTCAGCTGCAGCTGGCCTGGGGCTCAGCTCACGTTTACTCACAGATGCCTCAGCACGGTCCCCCAGCTTTGCAATGAGGACGCTCCTTGCATGGGGGGTGGGTTGCTGGCTGTATGGGAGGTGATTCCCCACCTCTGACCAATTTCAGAATTGTTTACTGCTGGAGCAAGTGCCCTGATAGGGTTTCCCTCTGTATAACTGGTGGGTTCAGGTTTTTTTTTTCTTTTATGGTTCAAGTTAGATTTGATTCCTCTTTTATGTATTTATAGATATAAGCATGGAAATAATTCATTCCTATAAATACATCTGTGTGAAGGGAAGAACTTTTTTCTGTTTTATTTTAAAATTTTATTTTTTAAAATTTTGAAATTTAATTTTATTTATTTGTTTATACAGCAGGTTATTATTAGTTATGTATTTTATGCATATACATGTATACAGGTCAATCCCAATCTCCCAACTCATCCCACCACCACCACCCCATGGCTTCCCACACTTGGTGTCCATACGTTTGTTCTCTACCTCTGTGTCTCTATTTCTTCCCTGCAAACCAGTTCATCTGTACCATTTTTTAGGTTCCACATATATGCATTAATATACAATATTTGTTTTCCTCTTTCTGACTTACTTCATTCTGTATGACAGTCTCTAGATCCATCGATGTCTCTACAAATGACCCAGTTTCATTCCTTTTTATGGCTGAGTAATATTCCATTTTATATATGTACCACATCTTTATCCATTCATCTGTCTGTGGGCATTTAGCTTGCTTCCATTACCTGGCTATTGTAAATAGTGCTGCAATGATCATTGTGGTGAATGTGCCTTTTTGATTTATGGTTTTCTCTGGGTATGTGCCCAGAAGTGGGATTGCTGGATCAGATGGTAATTCTATTTCTCGTTTTTTTAAGGAAACTCCATACTGTTCTCCATAGTGACTGTATCAATTTACATCCCCACCAATAGTGGAAGAGGGCTCCTTTTGTCCACACCCTCCCCAGAATTTGTTGTTTGTAGATTTTCTGATGATGCCGATTTTAACAGGTGTGGGGTGATAACTCATTGTAGTTTTGATTTGCATTTCTCTAATAATTAGTGCTGTTGAGCAGCTTTTCATGTGCGTCTTGGCCATCTCTGTGTCTTCTTTGAAGAAACGTCTCTTTAGATCTTCTGCCCATTTTTGTATTGGGTTGTTTGTTTTTTTAATAGTAAGCTGCATGAGCTGTTTATATATATATTGGAGATTAAACCTTTGTCCATTGATTCATTTGCAACGATTTTCGCCCATTCTGAGGGATGCCTTTTTCCATTCCCGTTTTTTTAACAAAAAAGGAAAGAAAGAAAAAGAAGCAGAACACTAATGTGCGTAAAATATGCCTTTGAAATGGTCGTTTTGAAATATGGACGTCCTTTGAATTTTTTGGTCGATATGTGACCCCAGGATTTGTTTTCAGGGCAGGTGTCATTTACAGGCCTGCAATGATTTTGAATATCAACTGACCATTAGCGCTGGGATTAAAGCTGCTGTTGCGTGAAACGGCCACAAGGTGGCAGCAGTTCTCCCTTACCAAATCTGGTTACTAGAGCAAGAGAGCCTCAATGGAAGTCATGTTGTAGATTGGAATTTAGAATGGAATGTGCCAGGAGAAAGCCCCTCAAGTTTGTCTCACTACTTCTTGTTCGTGTTTTTAATATTTTTTTTATTTTCTATTACAGCAAGTTTGATTACAATGTTTGGCTTGTTGTAGGTGTGGAAGATGTGGTTCTTTTACACATATAGAGATGTCTGTTCTTCCTGGGATCCTTTTCCCATGTACGTTAGGACAGAAAGTTGAGTAGTCTTCTCTTGGTATTCCGTAGGTCTTTGGTGATTTTATATGTCACCTGTGTTTGATTATGTCTGTTAACCCCGATATCGTAATGAAACCAATCCTCACACCTTTCCATTGGTGAACCATAAGTTTGTTTAATGAATCTGTGATTGCCCTTCTCCGTGGAAATATCTGCCCTGGTATCCATTTTTAGGTAACACCTATAAGTGATATGATACGATATGTGTCTTTCACTTTCTGACTTACTCCAAGTCACGTGATTACCTCTAGACTCATCTACGGGGCTGCAAATGGCATTGTGTCCTTTTTTTCCTTGGCTTCTATTCTGCCTTAGCGAGGTCCATTTTCAACAGTGTGATTCCCTGAGGGTTGTGGATTAGCTGACCTGGGCAGCCTTACCCTGCCGGCCGGCCCTCCCCAGTTGTGCCTGGTTGAGGTCAATATAAACAGCGCTCCAGGCAGCAATAGCCCCTGAAGTTGTGCCTGACTCCATATTCTCTGCCCCGTCAGCAGTCTCATGGCTGTGCTGGTGGGAGGGAGTGAGGGGCCAAGGCTTTGTTGGTGGCCTGGTGTGAGTGGGGCTCTGCTGGCCTTTCTGCAGGAGTTGCCAGGCTGCCACCTGTAAAAAAGAGGATGTGTCACCCATACCTTCCGATGGAATTTCTCTCCGGACAGAGGTGAGGAAGGAAAAAAGCAGTGGGGGCCGGGACAGGAGGTGTATCTCAGGCAGGGCTATAGAAAGCTTCCAGAAGAGTGCCCGGGGTCAGGACCATCCTGGCTGGCCTGCAGGCACCAAGCTGGCCTGCGTGCTGTCGCTGGTGTGGCTCCACGGCCCTTCCTCTAGGCTTTCAAACCCTTGTACATATTCAGGTGTTTTACCTGGGAAGGGTGGGAACAGTTCAGCAGCAGCTGGCCTGGGACTCAGCTCACGTTTACTCACAGATGCCTCAGCACGGTCCCCCAGCTTTGCAATGAGGACGCTCCTTGCATGGGGGGTGGGTTGCTGGCTGTATGGGAGGTGATTCCCCACCTCTGACCAATTTCAGAATTGTTTACTGCTGGAGCAAGTGCCCTGATAGGGTTTCCCTCTGTATAACTGGTGGGTTCAGGGTTTTTTTTTCTTTTATGGTTCAAGTTAGATTTGATTCCTCTTTTATGTATTTATAGATATAAGCATGGAAATAATTCATTCCTATAAATACATCTGTGTGAAGGGAAGAACTTTTTTCTGTTTTATTTTAAAATTTTATTTTTTAAAATTTTGAAATTTAATTTTATTTATTTGTTTATACAGCAGGTTATTATTAGTTATGTATTTTATGCATATACATGTATACAGGTCAATCCCAATCTCCCAACTCATCCCACCACCACCACCCCATGGCTTCCCACACTTGGTGTCCATACGTTTGTTCTCTACCTCTGTGTCTCTATTTCTTCCCTGCAAACCAGTTCATCTGTACCATTTTTTAGGTTCCACATATATGCATTAATATACAATATTTGTTTTCCTCTTTCTGACTTACTTCATTCTGTATGACAGTCTCTAGATCCATCGATGTCTCTACAAATGACCCAGTTTCATTCCTTTTTATGGCTGAGTAATATTCCATTTTATATATGTACCACATCTTTATCCATTCATCTGTCTGTTGGCATTTAGCTTGCTTCCATTACCTGGCTATTGTAAATAGTGCTGCAATGATCATTGTGGTGAATGTGCCTTTTTGATTTATGGTTTTCTCTGGGTATGTGCCCAGAAGTGGGATTGCTGGATCAGATGGTAATTCTATTTCTCGTTTTTTTAAGGAAACTCCATACTGTTCTCCATAGTGACTGTATCAATTTACATCCCCACCAATAGTGGAAGAGGGCTCCTTTTGTCCACACCCTCCCCAGAATTTGTTGTTTGTAGATTTTCTGATGATGCCGATTTTAACAGGTGTGGGGTGATACCTCATTGTAGTTTTGATTTGCATTTCTCTAATAATTAGTGCTGTTGAGCAGCTTTTCATGTGCGTCTTGGCCATCTCTGTGTCTTCTTTGAAGAAACGTCTCTTTAGATCTTCTGCCCATTTTTGTATTGGGTTGTTTGTTTTTTTAATAGTAAGCTGCATGAGCTGTTTATATGTATATTTGAGATTAAACCTTTGTCCATTGATTCATTTGCAACGATTTTCGCCCATTCTGAGGGATGCCTTTTTCCATTCCCGTTTTTTTAACAAAAAAGGAAAGAAAGAAACAGAAGCAGAACACTAATGTGCGTAAAATATGCCTTTTGAAATGGTCGTTTTGAAATATGGACGTCCTTTGAATTTTTTGGTCGATATGTGACCCCAGGATTTGTTTTCAGGGCAGGTGTCATTTACAGGCCTGCAATGATTTTGAATATCAACTGACCATTAGCGCTGGGATTAAAGCTGCTGTTGCGTGAAACGGCCACAAGGTGGCAGCAGTTCTCCCTTACCAAATCTGGTTACTAGAGCAACAGAGCCTCAATGGAAGTCGTGTTCTAGATTGGAATTTAGAATGGAATGTGCCAGGAGAAAGCCCCTCAAGTTTGTCTCACTACTTCTTGTTCCTGTTTTTAATTTTTTTTTTATTTTCTATTACAGCAAGTTTGATTACAATGTTTGGCTTGTTGTAGGTGTAGAAGATGTGGTTCTTTTACACATATACAGATGTCTGTTCTTCCTGGGATCCTTTTCCCATGTACGTTAGGACAGAATGTTGAGTAGTCTTCTCTTGGTATTCCGTAGGTCTTTGGTGATTTTATATGTCACCTGTGTTTGATTATGTCTGTTAACCCCGATATCGTAATGAAACCAATCCTCACACCTTTCCATTGGTGAACCATAAGTTTGTTTAATGAATCTGTGATTGCCCTTCTCCGTGGAAATATCTGCCCTGGTATCCATTTTTAGGTAACACCTATAATTGATATGATATGATATGTGTCTTTCACTTTCTGACTTACTCCAAGTCACGTGATTACCTCTAGACTCATCTACGGGGCTGCAAATGGCATTGTGTCCTTTTTTTTCCTTGGCTTCTATTCTGCCTTAGCGAGGTCCATTTTCAACAATGTGATTCCGTGAGGGTTGTGGATTAGCTGACCTGGGCAGCCTTACCCTGCCGGCCGGCCCTCCCTAGGTGTGCCTGGTTAAGGTCAATATAAACAGCGGTCCAGGCAGCAATAGCCCCTGAAGTTGTGCCTGACTCCATATTCTCTGCCCCGTCAGCAGTCTCAGGGCTGTGCTGGTGGGAGGGAGTGAGGGGCCAAGGCTTTGTTGGTGGCCCGGTGTGAGTGGGGCTCTTCTGGCCTTTCTGCAGGAGTTGCCAGGCTGCCACCTGTAAAGAAGAGGATGTGTCACCCATAACTTGCGCTGGAATTTCTCTCCGGACAGAGGTGAGGAAGGAAAAAAGCAGTGGGGGCCGGGACAGGAGGGGTATCTCAGGCAGGGCAATAGAAAGCTTCCAGAAGAGCGCCCGGGGCCAGGACCATCCTGGCTGGCCTGCAGGCACCAAGTTGGCCTGCGTGCTGTCGCTGGTGTGGCTCCACGGCCCTTCCTCTAGGCTTTCAAGTCCTTGTACATATTCAGGTGTTTTACCTGGGAAGGGTGGGAACAGTTCAGCTGCAGCTGGCCTGGGGCTCAGCTCACGATTACTCACAGATGCCTCAGCACGGTCCCCCAGCTTTGCAATGAGGACGCTCCTTGCATGGGGGGTGGGTTGCTGGCTGTATGGGAGGTGATTCCCCACCTCTGACCAATTTCAGAATTGTTTACTGCTGGAGCAAGTGCCCTGATAGGGTTTCCCTCTGTATAACTGGTGGGTTCAGGTTTTTTTTTTCTTTTATGGTTCAAGTTAGATTTGATTCCTCTTTTATGTATTTATAGATATAAGCATGGAAATAATTCATTCCTATAAATACATCTGTGTGAAGGGAAGAACTTTTTTCTGTTTTATTTTAAAATTTTATTTTTTAAAATTTTCTAATTTAATTTTATTTATTTTTTATACAGCAGGTTATTATTAGTTATGTATTTTATGCATATACATGTATACAGGTCAATCCCAGTCTCTCAACTCATCCCACCACCACCACCCCATGGCTTCCCACACTTGGTGTCCATACGTTTGTTCTCTACCTCTGTGTCTCTATTTCTTCCCTGCAAACCAGTTCCTCTGTACGATTTTTTAGGTTCCACATATATGCATTAATATACAATATTTGTTTTCCTCTTTCTGACTTACTTCATTCTGTATGACAGTCTCTAGATCCATCGATGTCTCTACAAATGACCCAGTTTCATTCCTTTTTATGGCTGAGTAATATTCCATTTTATATATGTACCGCTTCTTTATCCATTCATCTGTCTGTGGGCATTTAGGTTGCTTGCATTACCTGGCTATTGTAAATAGTGCTGCAATGAACATTGTGGTGAATGTGCCTTTTTGATTTATGGTTTTCTCTGGGTATATGCCCAGAAGTTGGATTGCTGGATCAGATGGTAATTCTATTTCTAGTTTTTTTAAGGAAACTCCATACTGTTCTCCATAGTGACTGTATCAATTTACATCCCCACCAATAGTGGAAGAGGGCTCCTTTTGTCCACACCCTCCCCAGAATTTGTTGTTTGTAGATTTTCTGATGATGCCGATTCTAACAGGTGTGAGGTGATACCTCATTGTAGTTTTGATTTGCATTTCTCTAATAATTACTGCTGTTGAGCAGCTTTTCATGTGCATCTTGGCCATCTCTGTGTCTTCTTTGAAGAAACGTCTCTTTAGATCTTCTGCCCATTTTTGTATTGGGTTGTTTGTTTTTTTAATATTAAGCTGCATGAGCTGTTTATATATATATTGGAGATTAAACCTCTGTCCATTGATTTATTTGCAACGATTTTCGCCCATTCTGAGGGATGCCTTTTTCCATTCCCGTTTTTTGAACAAAAAAGGAAAGAAAGAAAAAGAAGCAGAACACTAATGTGCGTAAAATATGCTTTTTGAAATGGTCGTTTTGAAATATGGACGTCCTTTGAATTTTTTGGTCGATATGTGACCCCAGGATTTGTTTTCAGGGCAGGTGTCATTTACAGGCCTGCAATGATTTTGAATATCAACTGACCTTTAGCGCTGGGATTAAAGCTGCTGTTGCGTGAAACGGCCACAAGGTGGCAGCAGTTCTCCCTTACCAAATCTGGTTACTAGAGCAACAGAGCCTCAATGGAAGTCGTGTTCTAGATTGGAATTTAGAATGGAATGTGCCAGGAGAAAGCCCCTCAAGTTTGTCTCACTATTTCTTGTTCGTGTTTTTAATTTTCTTTTTATTTTCTATTACAGCAAGTTTGATTACAATGTTTGGCTTGTTGTAGGTGTGGAAGATGTGGTTCTTTTACACATATACAGATGTCTGTTCTTCCTGGGATCCTTTTCCCATGTACGTTAGGACAGAATGTTGAGTAGTCTTCTCTTGGTATTCCGTAGGTCTTTGGTGATTATATATGTCACCTGTGTTTGATTATGTCTGTTAACCCCGATATCGTAATGAAACCAATCCTCACAGCTTTCCATTGGTGAACCATAAGTTTGTTTAATGAATCTGTGATTGCCCTTCTCCGTGGAAATATCTGCCCTGGTATCCATTTTTAGGTAACACCTATAAGTGATATGATACGATATGTGTCTTTCACTTTCTGACTTACTCCAAGTCACGTGATTACCTCTAGACTCATCTACGGGGCTGCAAATGGCATTGTGTCCTTTTTTTCCTTGGCTTCTACTCTGCCTTAGCGAGGTCCATTTTCAACAATGTGATTCCCTGAGGGTTGTGGATTAGCTGACCTGGGCAGCCTTACCCTGCCGGCCGGCCCTCCCCAGGTGTGCCTGTTTGAGGTCAATATAAACAGCTCTCCAGGCAGCAATAGCCCCTGAAGTTGTGCCTGACTCCATATTCTCTGCCCCGTCAGGAGTCTCGGGACTGTGCTGGTGGGAGGGAGTGAGGGGCCAAGGCTTTGTTGGTGGCCCGGTGTGAGTGGGGCTCTGCTGGCCTTTCTGCAGGAGTTGCCAGGCTGCCACCTGTAAAGAAGAGGATGTGTCACCCATAGCTTCCAATGGAATTTCTCTCCGGACAGAGGTGAGGAAGGAAAAAAGCAGTGGGGGCCGGGACAGGAGGGGTATCTCAGGCAGGGCAATAGAAAGCTTCCAGAACAGTGCCCGGGGCCAGGACCATCCTGGCTGGCCTGCAGGCACCAAGCTGGCCTGCATGCTGTCGCTGGTGTGGCTCCACGGCCCTTCCTCTAGGCTTTCAAACCCTTGTACATATTCAGGTGTTTTACCTGGGAAGGGTGGGAACAGTTCAGCAGCAGCTGGCCTGGGACTCAGCTCACGTTTACTCACAGATGCCTCAGCACGGTCCCCCAGCTTTGCAATGAGGACGCTCCTTGCATGGGGGGTGGGTTGCTGGCTGTATGGGAGGTGATTCCCCACCTCTGACCAATTTCAGAATTGTTTACTGCTGGAGCAAGTGCCCTGATAGGGTTTCCCTCTGTATAACTGGTGGGTTCAGGGTTTTTTTTTCTTTTATGGTTCAAGTTAGATTTGATTCCTCTTTTATGTATTTATAGATATAAGCATGGAAATAATTCATTCCTATAAATACATCTGTGTGAAGGGAAGAACTTTTTTCTGTTTTATTTTAAAATTTTATTTTTTAAAATTTTGAAATTTAATTTTATTTATTTTTTTATACAGCAGGTTATTATTAGTTATGTATTTTATGCATATACATGTATACAGGTCAATCCCAATCTCCCAACTCATCCCACCACCACCACCCCATGGCTTCCCACACTTGGTGTCCATACGTTTGTTCTCTACCTCTGTGTCTCTATTTCTTCCCTGCAAACCAGTTCATCTGTACCATTTTTTAGGTTCCACATATATGCATTAATATACAATATTTGTTTTCCTCTTTCTGACTTACTTCATTCTGTATGACAGTCTCTAGATCCATCGATGTCTCTACAAATGACCCAGTTTCATTCCTTTTTATGGCTGAGTAATATTCCATTTTATATATGTACCACATCTTTATCCATTCATCTGTCTGTTGGCATTTAGCTTGCTTCCATTACCTGGCTATTGTAAATAGTGCTGCAATGATCATTGTGGTGAATGTGCCTTTTTGATTTATGGTTTTCTCTGGGTATGTGCCCAGAAGTGGGATTGCTGGATCAGATGGTAATTCTATTTCTCGTTTTTTTAAGGAAACTCCATACTGTTCTCCATAGTGACTGTATCAATTTACATCCCCACCAATAGTGGAAGAGGGCTCCTTTTGTCCACACCCTCCCCAGAATTTGTTGTTTGTAGATTTTCTGATGATGCCGATTTTAACAGGTGTGGGGTGATACCTCATTGTAGTTTTGATTTGCATTTCTCTAATAATTAGTGCTGTTGAGCAGCTTTTCATGTGCGTCTTGGCCATCTCTGTGTCTTCTTTGAAGAAACGTCTCTTTAGATCTTCTGCCCATTTTTGTATTGGGTTGTTTGTTTTTTTAATAGTAAGCTGCATGAGCTGTTTATATGTATATTTGAGATTAAACCTTTGTCCATTGATTCATTTGCAACGATTTTCGCCCATTCTGAGGGATGCCTTTTTCCATTCCCGTTTTTTTAACAAAAAAGGAAAGAAAGAAACAGAAGCAGAACACTAATGTGCGTAAAATATGCCTTTTGAAATGGTCGTTTTGAAATATGGACGTCCTTTGAATTTTTTGGTCGATATGTGACCCCAGGATTTGTTTTCAGGGCAGGTGTCATTTACAGGCCTGCAATGATTTTGAATATCAACTGACCATTAGCGCTGGGATTAAAGCTGCTGTTGCGTGAAACGGCCACAAGGTGGCAGCAGTTCTCCCTTACCAAATCTGGTTACTAGAGCAACAGAGCCTCAATGGAAGTCGTGTTCTAGATTGGAATTTAGAATGGAATGTGCCAGGAGAAAGCCCCTCAAGTTTGTCTCACTACTTCTTGTTCCTGTTTTTAATTTTTTTATTATTTTCTATTACAGCAAGTTTGATTACAATGTTTGGCTTGTTGTAGGTGTAGAAGATGTGGTTCTTTTACACATATACAGATGTCTGTTCTTCCTGGGATCCTTTTCCCATGTACGTTAGGACAGAATGTTGAGTAGTCTTCTCTTGGTATTCCGTAGGTCTTTGGTGATTTTATATGTCACCTGTGTTTGATTATGTCTGTTAACCCCGATATCGTAATGAAACCAATCCTCACAGCTTTCCATTGGTGAACCATAAGTTTGTTTAATGAATCTGTGATTGCCCTTCTCCGTGGAAATATCTGCCCTGGTATCCATTTTTAGGTAACACCTATAATTGATATGATACGATATGTGTCTTTCACTTTCTGACTTACTCCAAGTCACGTGATTACCTCTAGACTCATCTACGGGGCTGCAAATGGCATTGTGTCCTTTTTTTTTCCTTGGCTTCTATTCTGCCTTAGCGAGGTCCATTTTCAACAATGTGATTCCGTGAGGGTTGTGGATTAGCTGACCTGGGCAGCCTTACCCTGCCGGCCGGCCCTCCCTAGGTGTGCCTGGTTAAGGTCAATATAAACAGCGCTCCAGGCAGCAATAGCCCCTGAAGTTGTGCCTGACTCCATATTCTCTGCCCCGTCAGCAGTCTCAGGGCTGTGCTGGTGGGAGGGAGTGAGGGGCCAAGGCTTTGTTGGTGGCCCGGTGTGAGTGGGGCTCTGCTGGCCTTTCTGCAGGAGTTGCCAGGCTGCCACCTGTAAAGAAGAGGATGTGTCACCCATACCTTGCGCTGGAATTTCTCTCCGGACAGAGGTGAGGAAGGAAAAAAGCAGTGGGGGCCGGGACAGGAGGGGTATCTCAGGCAGGGCAATAGAAAGCTTCCAGAAGAGCGCCCGGGGCCAGGACCATCCTGGCTGGCCTGCAGGCACCAAGTTGGCCTGCGTGCTGTCGCTGGTGTGGCTCCACGGCCCTTCCTCTAGGCTTTCAAACCCTTGTACATATTCAGGTGTTTTACCTGGGAAGGGTGGGAACAGTTCAGCAGCAGCTGGCCTGGGGCTCAGCTCACGTTTACTCACAGATGCCTCAGCACGGTCCCCCAGCTTTGCAATGAGGACGCTCCTTGCATGGGGGGTGGGTTGCTGGCTGTATGGGAGGTGATTCCCCACCTCTGACCAATTTCAGAATTGTTTACTGCTGGAGCAAGTGCCCTGATAGGGTTTCCCTCTGTATAACTGGTGGGTTCAGGTTTTTTTTTTCTTTTATGGTTCAAGTTAGATTTGATTCCTCTTTTATGTATTTATAGATATAAGCATGGAAATAATTCATTCCTATAAATACATCTGTGTGAAGGGAAGAACTTTTTTCTGTTTTATTTTAAAATTTTATTTTTTAAAATTTTCTAATTTAATTTTATTTATTTTTTATACAGCAGGTTATTATTAGTTATGTATTTTATGCATATACATGTATACAGGTCAATCCCAGTCTCCCAACTCATCCCACCACCACCACCCCATGGCTTCCCACACTTGGTGTCCATACGTTTGTTCTCTACCTCTGTGTCTCTATTTCTTCCCTGCAAACCAGTTCCTCTGTACCATTTTTTAGGGTCCACATATATGCATTAATATACAATATTTGTTTTCCTCTTTCTGACTTACTTCATTCTGTATGACAGTCTCTAGATCCATCGATGTCTCTACAAATGACCCAGTTTCATTCCTTTTTATGGCTGAGTAATATTCCATTTTATATATGTACCGCTTCTTTATCCATTCATCTGTCTGTGGGCATTTAGGTTGCTTGCATTACCTGGCTATTGTAAATAGTGCTGCAATGAACATTGTGGTGAATGTGCCTTTTTGATTTATGGTTTTCTCTGGGTATATGCCCAGAAGTTGGATTGCTGGATCAGATGGTAATTCTATTTCTAGTTTTTTTAAGGAAACTCCATACTGTTCTCCATAGTGACTGTATCAATTTACATCCCCACCAATAGTGGAAGAGGGCTCCTTTTGTCCACACCCTCCCCAGAATTTGTTGTTTGTAGATTTTCTGATGATGCCGATTCTAACAGGTGTGAGGTGATACCTCATTGTAGTTTTGATTTGCATTTCTCTAATAATTACTGCTGTTGAGCAGCTTTTCATGTGCATCTTGGCCATCTTTGTGTCTTCTTTGAAGAAACGTCTCTTTAGATCTTCTGCCCATTTTTGTATTGGGTTGTTTGTTTTTTTAATATTAAGCTGCATGAGCTGTTTATATATATATTGGAGATTAAACCTCTGTCCATTGATTTATTTGCAACGATTTTCGCCCATTCTGAGGGATGCCTTTTTCCATTCCCGTTTTTTGAACAAAAAAGGAAAGAAAGAAAAAGAAGCAGAACACTAATGTGCATAAAATATGCTTTTTGAAATGGTCGTTTTGAAATATGGACGTCCTTTGAATTTTTTGGTCGATATGTGACCCCAGGATTTGTTTTCAGGGCAGGTGTCATTTACAGGCCTGCAATGATTTTGAATATCAACTGACCATTAGCGCTGGGATTAAAGCTGCTGTTGCGTGAAACGGCCACAAGGTGGCAGCAGTTCTCCCTTACCAAATCTGGTTACTAGAGCAACAGAGCCTCAATGGAAGTCGTGTTCTAGATTGGAATTTAGAATGGAATGTGCCAGGAGAAAGCCCCTCAAGTTTGTCTCACTATTTCTTGTTCGTGTTTTTAATTTTCTTTTTATTTTCTATTACAGCAAGTTTGATTACAATGTTTGGCTTGTTGTAGGTGTGGAAGATGTGGTTCTTTTACACATATACAGATGTCTGTTCTTCCTGGGATCCTTTTCCCATGTACGTTAGGACAGAATGTTGAGTAGTCTTCTCTTGGTATTCCGTAGGTCTTTGGTGATTATATATGTCACCTGTGTTTGATTATGTCTGTTAACCCCGATATCGTAATGAAACCAATCCTCACAGCTTTCCATTGGTGAACCATAAGTTTGTTTAATGAATCTGTGATTGCCCTTCTCCGTGGAAATATCTGCCCTGGTATCCATTTTTAGGTAACACCTATAAGTGATATGATACGATATGTGTCTTTCACTTTCTGACTTACTCCAAGTCACGTGATTACCTCTAGACTCATCTACGGGGCTGCAAATGGCATTGTGTCCTTTTTTTCCTTGGCTTCTACTCTGCCTTAGCGAGGTCCATTTTCAACAATGTGATTCCCTGAGGGTTGTGGATTAGCTGACCTGGGCAGCCTTACCCTGCCGGCCGGCCCTCCCCAGGTGTGCCTGGTTGAGGTCAATATAAACAGCTCTCCAGGCAGCAATAGCCCCTGAAGTTGTGCCTGACTCCATATTCTCTGCCCCGTCAGGAGTCTCGGGACTGTGCTGGTGGGAGGGAGTGAGGGGCCAAGGCTTTTTTGGTGGCGTGGTGTGAGTGGGGCTCTGCTGGCCTTTCTGCAGGAGTTGCCAGGCTGCCACCTGTAAAGAAGAGGATGTGTCACCCATAGCTTCCAATGGAATTTCTCTCCGGACAGAGGTGAGGAAGGAAAAAAGCAGTGGGGGCCGGGACAGGAGGGGTATCTCAGGCAGGGCAATAGAAAGCTTCCAGAAGAGCGCCCGGGGCCAGGACAATCCTGGCTGGCCTGCAGGCACCAAGTTGGCCTGTGTCCTGTCACTGTTGTGGCTCCACGGCCCTTCCTCTAGGCTTTCAAGCCCTTGTACATATTCAGGTGTTTTACCTGGGAAGGGTGGGAACAGTTCAGCAGCAGC
The DNA here is from genome assembly GCF_025265405.1 of Mesoplodon densirostris. NCBI lineage: Eukaryota > Metazoa > Chordata > Mammalia > Artiodactyla > Ziphiidae > Mesoplodon > Mesoplodon densirostris. The sequence continues at coordinate 245,073,093 of NC_082661.1, forward strand.
TGGCCTGGGGCTCAGCTCACGTTTACTCACAGATGCCTCAGCAATGTCCCCCAGCTTTGCAATGAGGACGCTCCTTGCATGGGGGGTGGGTTGCTGGCTGTATGGGAGGAGATTCCCCACCTCTGACCAATTTCAGAATTGTTTACCACTGGAGCAAGTGCCCTGATAGGGTTTCCCTCTGTATAACTGGTGGGTTCAGGTTTTTTTTTTCTTTTATGGTTCAAGTTAGATTTGATTCCTCTTTTATGTATTTATAGATATAAGCATGGAAATAATTTATTCCTATAAATACATCTGTGTGAAGGGAATAACTTATTTCTGTTTTATTTTAAAATTTTATTTTTTAAAATTTTGAAATTTAATTTTATTTATTTTTTTATATAGCAGGTTATTATTAGTTATGTATTTTATGCATATATATGTATACAGGTCAATCCCAATCTCCTAACTCATCCCACCACCACCACCCCATGGCTTCCCACACTTGGTGTCCATACGTTTGTTCTCTACCTCTGTGTCTCTATTTCTTCCCTGCAAACCAGTTCATCTGTACCATTTTTAGGTTCCACATATATACATTAATATACAATATTTGTTTTCCTCTTTCTGACATACTTCATTCTGTATGACAGTCTCTAGATCCATCGATGTCTCTATAAATGACCCAGTTTCATTCCTTTTTATGGCTGAGTAATATTCCATTTTATATATGTACCACATCTTTATCCATTCATCTGTCTGTGGGCATTTAGCTTGCTTCCATTACCTGGCTATTGTAAATAGTGCTGCAATGATCATTGTGGTGAATGTGCCTTTTTGATTTATGGTTTTCTATGGGTATGTGCCCAGAAGTGGGATTGCTGGATCAGATGGTAATTCTATTTCTAGTTTTTTTAAGGAAACTCCATACTGTTCTCCATAGTGACTGTATCAATTTACATCCCCACCAATAGTGGAAGAGGGCTCCTTTTGTCCACACCCTCCCCAGAATTTGTTGTTTGTAGATTTTCTGATGATGCCGATTTTAACAGGTGTGGGGTGATACCTCATTGTAGTTTTGATTTGCATTTCTCTAATAATTAGTGCTGTTGAGCAGCTTTTCATGTGCGTCTTGGCCATCTCTGTGTCTTCTTTGAAGAAACGTCTCTTTAGATCTTCTGCCCATTTTTGTATTGGGTTGTTTGTTTTTTTAATAGTAAGCTGCATGAGCTGTTTATATATATATATTGGAGATTAAACCTTTGTCCATTGATTCATTTGCAACGATTTTCACCCATTCTGAGGGATGCCTTTTTCCATTCCCGTTTTTTGAACAAAAAAGGAAAGAAAGAAAAAGAAGCAGAACACTAATGTGCGTAAAATATGCCTTTTGAAACGGTCGTTTTGAAATATGGACGTCCTTTGAATTTTTTGGTCGATATGTGACCCCAGGATTTGTTTTCAGGGCAGGTGTCATTTACAGGCCTGCAATGATTTTGAATATCAACTGACGATTAGCGCTGGGATTAAAGCTGCTGTTGCGTGAAACGGCCACAAGGTGGCAGCAGTTCTCCCTTACCAAATCTGGTTACTAGAGCAACAGAGCCTCAATGGAAGTCGTGTTCTAGATTGGAATTTAGAATGGAATGTGCCAGGAGAAAGCCCCTCAAGTTTGTCTCACTACTTGTTGTTCGTGTTTTTAATTTTCTTTTTATTTTCTATTACACCAAGTTTGATTACAATGTTTGGCTTGTTGTAGGTGTGGAAGATGTGGTTCTTTTACACATATACAGATGTCTGTTCTTCCTGGGATCCTTTTCCCATGTATGTTAGGACAGAATGTTGAGTAGTCTTCTCTTGGTATTCCGTAGGTCTTTGGTGATTATATATGTCACCTGTGTTTGATTATGTCTTTTAACACCGATATCGTAATGAAACCAATCCTCACAGCTTTCCATTGGTGAACCATAAGTTTGTTTAATGAATCTGTGATTGCCCTTCTCCGTGGAAATATCTGCCCTGGTATCCATTTTTAGGTAACACCTATAAGTGATATGATACGATATGTGTCTTTCACTTTCTGACTTACTCCAAGTCACGTGATTACCTCTAGACTCATCTACGGAGCTGCAAATGGCATTGTGTCCTTTTTTTTCCTTGGCTTCTATTCTGCCTTAGCGAGGTCCATTTTCAACAATGTGATTCCCTGAGGGTTGTGGATTAGCTGACCTGGGCAGCCTTACCCTGCCGGCCGGCCCTCCCCAGTTGTGCCTGGTTGAGGTCAATAGAAACAGCTCTCCAGGCAGCAATAGCCCCTGAAGTTGTGCCTGACTCCATATTCTCTGCCCCGTCAGCAGTCTCGGGGCTGTGCTGGTGGGAGGGAGTGAGAGGCCAAGGCTTTGTTGGTGGCCCGGTGTGAGTGGGGCTCTGCTGGCCTTTCTGCAGGAGTTGCCAGGCTGCCACCTGTAAAGAAGAGGATGTGTCACCCATACCTTCCGATGGAATTTCTCTCCGGACAGAGGTGAGGAAGGAAAAAAGCAGTGGGGGCCGGGACAGGAGGGGTATCTCAGGCAGGGCAATAGAAAGCTTCCAGAAGAGTGCCCGGGGCCAGGACCATCCTGGCTGGCCTGCAGGCACCAAGTTGGCCTGCGTGCTGACGCTGGTGTGGCTCCACGGCCCTTCCTCTAGGCTTTCAAGCCCTTGTACATATTCAGGTGTTTTACCTGGGAAGGGTGGGAACAGTTCAGCAGCAGCTGGCCTGGGGCTCAGCTCACGTTTACTCACAGATGCCTCAGCACGGTCCCCCCCTTTGCAATGAGGACGCTCCTTGCATGGGGTGTGGGTTGCTGGCTGTATGGGAGGTGATTCCCCACCTCTGACCAATTTCAGAATTGTTTACCGCTGGAGCAAGTGCCCTGATAGGTTTTCCCTCTGTATAACTGGTGGGTTCAGGTTTTTTTTTTTCTTTTATGGTTCAAGTTAGATTTGATTCCTCTTTTATGTATTTATAGATATAATCATGGAAATAATTCATTCCTATAAATACATCTGTGTGAAGGGAAGAACTTTTTTCTGTTTTATTTTAAATATTTTTTTTTAAAATTTTGGAATTTAATTTTATTTTTTTTATACAGCAGGTTATTATTAGTTATGTATTTTGTGCATATACATGTATACAGGTCAATCCCAATCTCCCAACTCATCCCACCACCACCACCCCATGGCTTCCCACACTTGGTGTCCATACGTTTGTTCTCTACCTCTGTGTCTCTATTTCTTCCCTGCAAACCAGTTCCTCTGTACCATTTTTTAGGGTCCACATATATGCATTAATATACAATATTTGTTTTCCACTTTCTGACTTACTTCATTCTGTATGACAGTCTCTATATCCATCGACGTCTCTACAAATGACCCAGTTTCATTCCTTTTTATGGCTGAGTAATATTCCATTTTATATATGTACCGCTTCTTTATCCATTCATCTGTCTGTGGGCATTTAGGTTGCTTGCATTACCTGGCTATTGTAAATAGTGCTGCAATGAACATTGTGGTGAATGTGCCTTTTTGATTTACGGTTTTCTCTGGGTATATGCCCAGAATTTGGATTGCTGGATCAGATGGTAATTCTATTTCTAGTTTTTTTAAGGAAACTCCATAATGTTCTCCATAGTGACTGTATCAATTTACATCCCCACCAATAGTGGAAGAGGGCTCCTTTTGTCCACACCCTCCCCAGAATTTGTTGTTTGTAGATTTTCTGATGATGCCGATTCTAACAGGTGTGAGGTGATACCTCATTGTAGTTTTGATTTGCATTTCTCTAATAATTAGTGCTGTTGAGCAGCTTTTCATGTGCATCTTGGCCATCTCTGTGTCTTCTTTGAAGAAACGTCTCTTTAGATCTTCTGCCCATTTTTGTATTGGGTTGTATGTTTTTTTAATATTAAGCTGCATGAGCTGTTTATATATATATTGGAGATTAAACCTTTGTCCATTGATTCATTTGCAACGATTTTCGCCCATTCTGAGGGATGCCTTTTTCCATTCCCGTTTTTTGAACAAAAAAGGAAAGAAAGAAAAAGAAGCAGAACACTAATGTGCGTAAAATATGCCTTTTGAAATGGTCGTTTTGAAATATGGACGTCCTTTGAATTTTTTGGTCGATATGTGACCCCAGGATTTGTTTTCAGGGCAGGTGTCATTTACAGGCCTGCAATGATTTTGAATATCAACTGACCATTAGCGCTGGGATTAAAGCTGCTGTTGCGTGAAACGGCCACAAGGTGGAAGAAGATCTCCCTTACCAAATCTGGTTACTAGAGCAACAGAGCCTCAATGGAAGTTGTGTTCTAGATTGGAATTTAGAATGGAATGTGCCAGGAGAAAGCCCCTCAAGTTTGTCTCACTATTTCTTGTTCGTGTTTTTAATTTTCTTTTTATTTTCTATTACAGCAAGTTTGATTACAATGTTTGGCTTGTTGTAGGTGTGGAAGATGTGGTTCTTTTACACATATACAGATGTCTGTTCTTCCTGGGATCCTTTTCCCATGTACGTTAGGATAGAATGTTGAGTAGTCTTCTCTTGGTATTCCGTAAGTCTTTGGTGATTATATATGTCACCTGTGTTTGATTATGTCTGTTAACCCCGATATCGTAATGAAACCAATCCTCACAGCTTTCCATTGGTGAACCATAAGTTTGTTTAATGAATCTGTGATTGCCCTTCTCCGTGGAAATATCTGCCCTGGTATCCATTTTTAGGTAACACCTATAAGTGATATGATACGATATGTGTCTTTCACTTTCTGACTTACTCCAAGTCACGTGATTACCTCTAGACTCATCTACGGGGCTACAAATGGCATTGTGTCCTTTTTTTTCCTTGGCTTCTATTCTGCCTTAGCGAAGTCCATTTTCAACAATGTGATTCCCTGAGGGTTGTGGATTAGCTGACCTGGGCAGCCTTACCCTGCCGGCCGGCCCTCCCCAGGTGTGCCTGGTTGAGGTCAATAGAAACAGCTCTCCAGGCAGCAATAGCCCCTGAAGTTGTGCCTGACTCCATATTCTCTGCCCCGTCAGCAGTCTCGGGGCTGTGCTGGTGGGAGGGAGTGAGGGGCCAAGGCCTTGTTGGTGGCCCGGTGTGAGTGGGGCTCTGCTGGCCTTTCTGCAGGAGTTGCCAGGCTGCCACCTGTAAAGAAGAGGATGTGTCACCCATACCTTCCGATGGAATTTCTCTCCGGACAGAGGTGAGGAAGGAAAAAAGCAGTGGGGGCCGGGACAGGAGGGGTATCTCAGGCAGGGCAATAGAAAGCTTCCAGAAGAGCGCCCGGGGCCAGGACCATCCTGGCTGGCCTGCAGGCACCAAGTTGGCCTGTGTGCTGTCGCTGTTGTGGCTCCACGGCCCTTCCACTAGGTTTTCAAGCCCTTGTACATATTCAGGTGTTTTACCTGGGAAGGGTGGGAACAGTTCAGCAGCAGCTGGCCTGGGGCTCAGCTCACGTTTACTCACAGATGCCTCAGCAATGTCCCCCAGCTTTGCAATGAGGACGCTCCTTGCATGGGGGGTGGGTTGCTGGCTGTATGGGAGGAGATTCCCCACCTCTGACCAATTTCAGAATTGTTTACCACTGGAGCAAGTGCCCTGATAGGGTTTCCCTCTGTATAACTGGTGGGTTCAGGTTTTTTTTTCTTTTATGGTTCAAGTTAGATTTGATTCCTCTTTTATGTATTTATAGATATAAGCATGGAAATAATTCATTCCTATAAATACATCTGTGTGAAGGGAAGAACTTTTTTCTGTTTTATTTTAAAATTTTATTTTTTAAAATTTTGAAATTTAATTTTATTTATTTTTTCATACAGCAGGTTATTATTAGTTATGTATTTTATGCATATACATGTATACAGGTCAATCCCAGTCTCCCAACTCTTCCCACCACCACCACCCCATGGCTTCCCACACTTGGTGTCCATACGTTTGTTCTCTACCTCTGTGTCTCTATTTCTTCCCTGCAAACCAGTTCATCTGTACCATTTTTTAGGTTCCACATATATGCATTAATATACAATATTTGTTTTCCTCTTTCTGACTTACTTCATTCTGTATGACAGTCTCTAGATCCATCGATGTCTCTACAAATGACCCAGTTTCATTCCTTTTTATGGCTGAGTAATATTCCATTTTATATATGTACCACATCTTTATCCATTCATCTGTCTGTGGGCATTTAGCTTGCTTCCATTACCTGGCTATTGTAAATAGTGCTGCAATGATCATTGTGGTGAATGTGCCTTTTTGATTTATGGTTTTCTCTGGGTATGTGCCCAGAAGTGGGATTGCTGGATCAGATGGTAATTCTATTTCTCGTTTTTTTAAGGAAACTCCATACTGTTCTCCATAGTGACTGTATCAATTTACATCCCCACCAATAGTGGAAGAGGGCTCCTTTTGTCCACACCCTCCCCAGAATTTGTTGTTTGTAGATTTTCTGATGATGCCGATTTTAACAGGTGTGGGGTGATACCTCATTGTAGTTTTGATTTGCATTTCTCTAATAATTAGTGCTGTTGAGCAGCTTTTCATGTGCGTCTTGGCCATCTCTGTGTCTTCTTTGAAGAAACGTCTCTTTAGATCTTCTGCCCATTTTTGTATTGGGTTGTTTGTTTTTTTAATAGTAAGCTGCATGAGCTGTTTATATATATATTGGAGATTAAACCTTTGTCCACTGATTCATTTGCAACGATTTTCGCCCATTCTGAGGGATGCCTTTTTCCATTCCCGTTTTTTTAACAAAAAAGGAAAGAAAGAAAAAGAAGCAGAACACTAATGTGCGTAAAATATGCCTTTTGAAATGGTCGTTTTGAAATATGGACGTCCTTTGAATTTTTTGGTCGATATGTGACCCCAGGATTTGTTTTCAGGGCAGGTGTCATTTACAGGCCTGCAATGATTTTGAATATCAACTGACCATTAGCGCTGGGATTAAAGCTGCTGTTGCGTGAAACGGCCACAAGGTGGCAGCAGTTCTCCCTTACCAAATCTGGTTACTAGAGCAAGAGAGCCTCAATGGAAGTCATGTTGTAGATTGGAATTTAGAATGGAATGTGCCAGGAGAAAGCCCCTCAAGTTTGTCTCACTACTTCTTGTTCGTGTTTTTAATATTTTTTTTATTTTCTATTACAGCAAGTTTGATTACAATGTTTGGCTTGTTGTAGGTGTGGAAGATGTGGTTCTTTTACACATATAGAGATGTCTGTTCTTCCTGGGATCCTTTTCCCATGTACGTTAGGACAGAAAGTTGAGTAGTCTTCTCTTGGTATTCCGTAGGTCTTTGGTGATTTTATATGTCACCTGTGTTTGATTATGTCTGTTAACCCCGATATCGTAATGAAACCAATCCTCACACCTTTCCATTGGTGAACCATAAGTTTGTTTAATGAATCTGTGATTGCCCTTCTCCGTGGAAATATCTGCCCTGGTATAGATTTTTAGGTAACACCTATAAGTGATATGATATGATATGTGTCTTTCACTTTCTGACTTACTCCAAGTCACGTGATTACCTCTAGACTCATCTACGGGGCTGCAAATGGCATTGTGTCCTTTTTTTCCTTGGCTTCTATTCTGCCTTAGTGAGGTCCATTTTCAACAATGTGATTCCCTGAGGGTTGTGGATTAGCTGACCTGGGCAGCCTTACCCTGCCAGCCGGCCCTCCCCAGGTGTGCCTGGTTGAGGTCAATATAAACAGCGCTCCAGGCAGCAATAGCCCCTGAAGTTGTGCCTGACTCCATATTCTCTGCCCCGTCAGCAGTCTCAGGGCTGTGCTGGTGGGAGGGAGTGAGGGGCCAAGGCTTTGTTGGTGGCCCGGTGTGAGTGGGGCTCTGCTGGCCTTTCTGCAGGAGTTGCCAGGCTGCCACCTGTAAAGAAGAGGATGTGTCACCCATACCTTCTGATGGAATTTCTCTCCGGACAGAGGTGAGGAAGGAAAAAAGCAGTGGGGGCCGGGACAGGAGGGGTATCTCAGGCAGGGCAATAGAAAGCTTCCAGAAGAGCGCCCGGGGCCAGGACCATCCTGGCTGGCCTGCAGGCACCAAGTTGGCCTGCGTGCTGTCGCTGGTGTGGCTCCACGGCCCTTCCTCTAGGCTTTCAAGCCCTTGTACATATTCAGGTGTTTTACCTGGGAAGGGTGGGAACAGTTCAGCTGCAGCTGGCCTGGGGCTCCGCTCACGTTTACTCACAGATGCCTCAGCACGGTCCCCCAGCTTTGCAATGAGGACGCTCCTTGCATGGGGGGTGGGTTGCTGGCTGTATGGGAGGTGATTCCCCACCTCTGACCAATTTCAGAATTGTTTACTGCTGGAGCAAGTGCCCTGATAGGGTTTCCCTCTGTATAACTGGTGGGTTCAGGTTTTTTTTTTTCTTTTATGGTTCAAGTTAGATTTGATTCCTCTTTTATGTATTTATAGATATAAGCATGGAAATAATTCATTCCTATAAATACATCTGTGTGAAGGGAAGAACTTTTTTCTGTTTTATTTTAAAATTTTATTTTTTAAAATTTTGAAATTTAATTTTATTTATTTGTTTATACAGCAGGTTATTATTAGTTATGTATTTTATGCATATACATGTATACAGGTCAATCCCAATCTCCCAACTCATCCCACCACCACCACCCCATGGCTTCCCACACTTGGTGTCCATACGTTTGTTCTCTACCTCTGTGTCTCTATTTCTTCCCTGCAAACCAGTTCATCTGTACCACTTTTTAGGTTCCACATATATGCATTAATATACAATATTTGTTTTCCTCTTTCTGACTTACTTCATTCTGTATGACAGTCTCTAGATCCATCGATGTCTCTACAAATGACCCAGTTTCATTCCTTTTTATGGCTGAGTAATATTCCATTTTATATATGTACCACATCTTTATCCATTCATCTGTCTGTGGGCATTTAGCTTGCTTCCATTACCTGGCTATTGTAAATAGTGCTGCAATGATCATTGTGGTGAATGTGCCTTTTTGATTTATGGTTTTCTCTGGGTATGTGCCCAGAAGTGGGATTGCTGGATCAGATGGTAATTCTATTTCTCGTTTTTTTAAGGAAACTCCATACTGTTCTCCATAGTGACTGTATCAATTTACATCCCCACCAATAGTGGAAGAGGGCTCCTTTTGTCCACACCCTCCCCAGAATTTGTTGTTTGTAGATTTTCTGATGATGCCGATTTTAACAGGTGTGGGGTGATACCTCATTGTAGTTTTGATTTGCATTTCTCTAATAATTAGTGCTGTTGAGCAGCTTTTCATGTGCGTCTTGGCCATCTCTGTGTCTTCTTTGAAGAAACGTCTCTTTAGATCTTCTGCCCATTTTTGTATTGGGTTGTTTGTTTTTTTAATAGTAAGCTGCATAAGCTGTTTATATATATATATTGGAGATTAAATCTTTGTCCACTGATTCATTTGCAACGATTTTCGCCCATTCTGAGGGATGCCTTTTTCCATTCCCGTTTTTTTAACAAAAAAGGAAAGAAAGAAAAAGAAGCAGAACACTAATGTGCGTAAAATATGCCTTTGAAATGGTCGTTTTGAAATATGGACGTCCTTTGAATTTTTTGGTCGATATGTGACCCCAGGATTTGTTTTCAGGGCAGGTGTCATTTACAGGCCTGCAATGATTTTGAATATCAACTGACCATTAGTGCTGGGATTAAAGCTGCTGTTGCGTGAAACGGCCACAAGGTGGCAGCAGTTCTCCCTTACCAAATCTGGTTACTAGAGCAACAGAGCCTCAATGGAAGTCGTGTTCTAGATTGGGATTTAGAATGGAATGTGCCAGGAGAAAGCCCCTCAAGTTTGTCTCACTACTTCTTGTTCCTGTTTTTATTTTTTTTTATTTTCTATTACAGCAAGTTTGATTACAATGTTTGGCTTGTTGTAGGTGTAGAAGATGTGGTTCTTTTACACATATACAGATGTCTGTTCTTCCTGGGATCCTTTTCCCATGTACGTTAGGACAGAATGTTGAGTAGTCTTCTCTTGGTATTCTGTAGGTCTTTGGTGATTTTATATGTCACCTGTGTTTGATTATGTCTGTTAACCCCGATATCGTAATGAAACCAATCCTCACAGCTTTCCATTGGTGAACCATAAGTTTGTTTAATGAATCTGTGATTGCCCTTCTCCGTGGAAATATCTGCCCTGGTATCCATTTTTAGGTAACACCTATAAGTGATATGATATGATATGTGTCTTTCACTTTCTGACTTACTCCAAGTCACGTGATTACCTCTAGACTCATCTACGGGGCTGCAAATGGCATTGTGTCCTTTTTTTCCTTGGCTTCTATTCTGCCTTAGTGAGGTCCATTTTCAACAATGTGATTCCCTGAGGGTTGTGGATTAGCTGACCTGGGCAGCCTTACCCTGCCAGCCGGCCCTCCCCAGGTGTGCCTGGTTGAGGTCAATATAAACAGCGCTCCAGGCAGCAATAGCCCCTGAAGTTGTGCCTGACTCCATATTCTCTGCCCCGTCAGCAGTCTCAGGGCTGTGCTGGTGGGAGGGAGTGAGGGGCCAAGGCTTTGTTGGTGGCCCGGTGTGAGTGGGGCTCTGCTGGCCTTTCTGCAGGAGTTGCCAGGCTGCCACCTGTAAAGAAGAGGATGTGTCACCCATACCTTCTGATGGAATTTCTCTCCGGACAGAGGTGAGGAAGGAAAAAAGCAGTGGGGGCCGGGACAGGAGGGGTATCTCAGGCAGGGCAATAGAAAGCTTCCAGAAGAGCGCCCGGGGCCAGGACCATCCTGGCTGGCCTGCAGGCACCAAGTTGGCCTGCGTGCTGTCGCTGGTGTGGCTCCACGGCCCTTCCTCTAGGCTTTCAAGCCCTTGTACATATTCAGGTGTTTTACCTGGGAAGGGTGGGAACAGTTCAGCTGCAGCTGGCCTGGGGCTCCGCTCACGTTTACTCACAGATGCCTCAGCACGGTCCCCCAGCTTTGCAATGAGGACGCTCCTTGCATGGGGGGTGGGTTGCTGGCTGTATGGGAGGTGATTCCCCACCTCTGACCAATTTCAGAATTGTTTACTGCTGGAGCAAGTGCCCTGATAGGGTTTCCCTCTGTATAACTGGTGGGTTCAGGTTTTTTTTTTTCTTTTATGGTTCAAGTTAGATTTGATTCCTCTTTTATGTATTTATAGATATAAGCATGGAAATAATTCATTCCTATAAATACATCTGTGTGAAGGGAAGAACTTTTTTCTGTTTTATTTTAAAATTTTATTTTTTAAAATTTTGAAATTTAATTTTATTTATTTGTTTATACAGCAGGTTATTATTAGTTATGTATTTTATGCATATACATGTATACAGGTCAATCCCAATCTCCCAACTCATCCCACCACCACCACCCCATGGCTTCCCACACTTGGTGTCCATACGTTTGTTCTCTACCTCTGTGTCTCTATTTCTTCCCTGCAAACCAGTTCATCTGTACCACTTTTTAGGTTCCACATATATGCATTAATATACAATATTTGTTTTCCTCTTTCTGACTTACTTCATTCTGTATGACAGTCTCTAGATCCATCGATGTCTCTACAAATGACCCAGTTTCATTCCTTTTTATGGCTGAGTAATATTCCATTTTATATATGTACCACATCTTTATCCATTCATCTGTCTGTGGGCATTTAGCTTGCTTCCATTACCTGGCTATTGTAAATAGTGCTGCAATGATCATTGTGGTGAATGTGCCTTTTTGATTTATGGTTTTCTCTGGGTATGTGCCCAGAAGTGGGATTGCTGGATCAGATGGTAATTCTATTTCTCGTTTTTTTAAGGAAACTCCATACTGTTCTCCATAGTGACTGTATCAATTTACATCCCCACCAATAGTGGAAGAGGGCTCCTTTTGTCCACACCCTCCCCAGAATTTGTTGTTTGTAGATTTTCTGATGATGCCGATTTTAACAGGTGTGGGGTGATACCTCATTGTAGTTTTGATTTGCATTTCTCTAATAATTAGTGCTGTTGAGCAGCTTTTCATGTGCGTCTTGGCCATCTCTGTGTCTTCTTTGAAGAAACGTCTCTTTAGATCTTCTGCCCATTTTTGTATTGGGTTGTTTGTTTTTTTAATAGTAAGCTGCATAAGCTGTTTATATATATATATTGGAGATTAAATCTTTGTCCACTGATTCATTTGCAACGATTTTCGCCCATTCTGAGGGATGCCTTTTTCCATTCCCGTTTTTTTAACAAAAAAGGAAAGAAAGAAAAAGAAGCAGAACACTAATGTGCGTAAAATATGCCTTTGAAATGGTCGTTTTGAAATATGGACGTCCTTTGAATTTTTTGGTCGATATGTGACCCCAGGATTTGTTTTCAGGGCAGGTGTCATTTACAGGCCTGCAATGATTTTGAATATCAACTGACCATTAGTGCTGGGATTAAAGCTGCTGTTGCGTGAAACGGCCACAAGGTGGCAGCAGTTCTCCCTTACCAAATCTGGTTACTAGAGCAACAGAGCCTCAATGGAAGTCGTGTTCTAGATTGGGATTTAGAATGGAATGTGCCAGGAGAAAGCCCCTCAAGTTTGTCTCACTACTTCTTGTTCCTGTTTTTATTTTTTTTTATTTTCTATTACAGCAAGTTTGATTACAATGTTTGGCTTGTTGTAGGTGTAGAAGATGTGGTTCTTTTACACATATACAGATGTCTGTTCTTCCTGGGATCCTTTTCCCATGTACGTTAGGACAGAATGTTGAGTAGTCTTCTCTTGGTATTCTGTAGGTCTTTGGTGATTTTATATGTCACCTGTGTTTGATTATGTCTGTTAACCCCGATATCGTAATGAAACCAATCCTCACAGCTTTCCATTGGTGAACCATAAGTTTGTTTAATGAATCTGTGATTGCCCTTCTCCGTGGAAATATCTGCCCTGGTATCCATTTTTAGGTAACACCTATAAGTGATATGATACGATATGTGTCTTTCACTTTCTGACTTACTCCAAGTCACGTGATTACCTCTAGACTCATCTACGGGGCTGCAAATGGCATTGTGTCCTTTTTTTCCTTGGCTTCTATTCTGCCTTAGCGAGGTCCATTTTCAACAATGTGATTCCGTGAGGGTTGTGGATTAGCTGACCTGGGCAGCCTTACCCTGCCCGCCGGCCCTCCCTAGGTGTGCCTGGTTAAGGTCAATATAAACAGCGCTCCAGGCAGCAATAGCCCCTGAAGTTGTGCCTGACTCCATATTCTCTGCCCCGTCAGCAGTCTCAGGGCTGTGCTGGTGGGAGGGAGTGAGGGGCCAAGGCTTTGTTGGTGGCCCGGTGTGAGTGGGGCTCTGCTGGCCTTTCTGCAGGAGTTGCCAGGCTGCCACCTGTAAAGAAGAGGATGTGTCACCCATACCTTGCGCTGGAATTTCTCTCCGGACAAAGGTGAGGAAGGAAAAAAGCAGTGGGGGCCGGGACAGGAGGGGTATCTCAGGCAGGGCAATAGAAAGCTTCCAGAAGAGTGCCCGGGGCCAGGACCATCCTGGCTGGCCTGCAGGCACCAATTTGGCCTGCGTGCTGTCGCTGGTGTGGCTCCACGGCCCTTCCTCTAGGCTTTCAAGCCCTTGTACATATTCAGGTGTTTTACCTGGGAAGGGTGGGAACAGTTCAGCAGCAGCTGGCCTGGGGCTCAGCTCACGTTTACTCACAGATGCCTCAGCACGGTCCCCCAGCTTTGCAATGAGGACGCTCCTTGCATGGGGGGTGGGTTGCTGGCTGTATGGGAGGTGATTCCCCACCTCTGACCAATTTCAGAATTGTTTACTGCTGGAGCAAGTGCCCTGATAGGGTTTCCCTCTGTATAACTGGTGGGTTCAGGTTTTTTTTTCTTTTATGGTTCAAGTTAGATTTGATTCCTCTTTTATGTATTTATAGATATAAGCATGGAAATAATTCATTCCTATAAATACATCTGTGTGAAGGGAAGAACTTTTTTCTGTTTTATTTTAAAATTTTATTTTTTAAAATTTTGAAATTTAATTTTATTTATTTTTTATACAGCAGGTTATTATTAGTTATGTATTTTATGCATATACATGTATACAGGTCAATCCCAGTCTCCCAACTCATCCCACCACCACCACCCCATGGCTTCCCACACTTGGTGTCCATACGTTTGTTCTCTACCTCTGTGTCTCTATTTCTTCCCTGCAAACCAGTTCCTCTGTACCATTTTTTAGGGTCCACATATATGCATTAATATACAATATTTGTTTTCCTCTTTCTGACTTACTTCATTCTGTATGACAGTCTCTAGATCCATCGATGTCTCTACAAATGACCCAGTTTCATTCCTTTTTATGGCTGAGTAATATTCCATTTTATATATGTACCGCTTCTTTATCCATTCATCTGTCTGTGGGCATTTAGGTTGCTTGCATTACCTGGCTATTGTAAATAGTGCTGCAATGAACATTGTGGTGAATGTGCCTTTTTGATTTATGGTTTTCTCTGGGTATATGCCCAGAAGTTGGATTGCTGGATCAGATGGTAATTCTATTTCTAGTTTTTTTAAGGAAACTCCATACTGTTCTCCATAGTGACTGTATCAATTTACATCCCCACCAATAGTGGAAGAGGGCTCCTTTTGTCCACACCCTCCCCAGAATTTGTTGTTTGTAGATTTTCTGATGATGCCGATTCTAACAGGTGTGAGGTGATACCTCATTGTAGTTTTGATTTGCATTTCTCTAATAATTACTGCTGTTGAGCAGCTTTTCATGTGCATCTTGGCCATCTTTGTGTCTTCTTTGAAGAAACGTCTCTTTAGATCTTCTGCCCATTTTTGTATTGGGTTGTTTGTTTTTTTAATATTAAGCTGCATGAGCTGTTTATATATATATATTGGAGATTAAACCTCTGTCCATTGATTTATTTGCAACGATTTTCGCCCATTCTGAGGGATGCCTTTTTCCATTCCCGTTTTTTGAACAAAAAAGGAAAGAAAGAAAAAGAAGCAGAACACTAATGTGCATAAAATATGCTTTTTGAAATGGTCGTTTTGAAATATGGACGTCCTTTGAATTTTTTGGTCGATATGTGACCCCAGGATTTGTTTTCAGGGCAGGTGTCATTTACAGGCCTGCAATGATTTTGAATATCAACTGACCATTAGCGCTGGGATTAAAGCTGCTGTTGCGTGAAACGGCCACAAGGTGGCAGCAGTTCTCCCTTACCAAATCTGGTTACTAGAGCAACAGAGCCTCAATGGAAGTCGTGTTCTAGATTGGAATTTAGAATGGAATGTGCCAGGAGAAAGCCCCTCAAGTTTGTCTCACTATTTCTTGTTCGTGTTTTTAATTTTCTTTTTATTTTCTATTACAGCAAGTTTGATTACAATGTTTGGCTTGTTGTAGGTGTGGAAGATGTGGTTCTTTTACACATATACAGATGTCTGTTCTTCCTGGGATCCTTTTCCCATGTACGTTAGGACAGAATGTTGAGTAGTCTTCTCTTGGTATTCCGTAGGTCTTTGGTGATTATATATGTCACCTGTGTTTGATTATGTCTGTTAACCCCGATATCGTAATGAAACCAATCCTCACAGCTTTCCATTGGTGAACCATAAGTTTGTTTAATGAATCTGTGATTGCCCTTCTCCGTGGAAATATCTGCCCTGGTATCCATTTTTAGGTAACACCTATAAGTGATATGATACGATATGTGTCTTTCACTTTCTGACTTACTCCAAGTCACGTGATTACCTCTAGACTCATCTACGGGGCTGCAAATGGCATTGTGTCCTTTTTTTCCTTGGCTTCTACTCTGCCTTAGCGAGGTCCATTTTCAACAATGTGATTCCCTGAGGGTTGTGGATTAGCTGACCTGGGCAGCCTTACCCTGCCGGCCGGCCCTCCCCAGGTGTGCCTGGTTGAGGTCAATATAAACAGCTCTCCAGGCAGCAATAGCCCCTGAAGTTGTGCCTGACTCCATATTCTCTGCCCCGTCAGGAGTCTCGGGACTGTGCTGGTGGGAGGGAGTGAGGGGCCAAGGCTTTTTTGGTGGCGTGGTGTGAGTTGGGCTCTGCTGGCCTTTCTGCAGGAGTTGCCAGGCTGCCACCTGTACAGAAGAGGATGTGTCACCCATAGCTTCCAATGGAATTTCTCTCCGGACAGAGGTGAGGAAGGAAAAAAGCAGTGGGGGCCGGGACAGGAGGGGTATCTCAGGCAGGGCAATAGAAAGCTTCCAGAAGAGCGCCCGGGGCCAGGACCATCCTGGCTGGCCTGCAGGCACCAAGTTGGCCTGTGTCCTGTCACTGTTGTGGCTCCACGGCCCTTCCTCTAGGCTTTCAAGCCCTTGTACATATTCAGGTGTTTTACCTGGGAAGGGTGGGAACAGTTCAGCAGCAGCTGGCCTGGGGCTCAGCTCACGTTTACTCACAGATGCCTCAGCAATGTCCCCCAGCTTTGCAATGAGGACGCTCCTTGCATGGGGGGTGGGTTGCTGGCTGTATGGGAGGAGATTCCCCACCTCTGACCAATTTCAGAATTGTTTACCACTGGAGCAAGTGCCCTGATAGGGTTTCCCTCTGTATAACTGGTGGGTTCAGGTTTTTTTTTTCTTTTATGGTTCAAGTTAGATTTGATTCCTCTTTTATGTATTTATAGATATAAGCATGGAAATAATTTATTCCTATAAATACATCTGTGTGAAGGGAATAACTTATTTCTGTTTTATTTTAAAATTTTATTTTTTAAAATTTTGAAATTTAATTTTACTTATTTTTTTATATAGCAGGTTATTATTAGTTATGTATTTTATGCATATATATGTATACAGGTCAATCCCAATCTCCCAACTCATCCCACCACCACCACCCCATGGCTTCCCACACTTGGTGTCCATACGTTTGTTCTCTACCTCTGTGTCTCTATTTCTTCCCTGCAAACCAGTTCATCTGTACCATTTTTAGGTTCCACATATATGCATTAATATACAATATTTGTTTTCCTCTTTCTGACATACTTCATTCTGTATGACAGTCTCTAGATCCATCGATGTCTCTATAAATGACCCAGTTTCATTCCTTTTTATGGCTGAGTAATATTCCATTTTATATATGTACCACATCTTTATCCATTCATCTGTCTGTGGGCATTTAGCTTGCTTCCATTACCTGGCTATTGTAAATAGTGCTGCAATGATCATTGTGGTGAATGTGCCTTTTTGATTTATGGTTTTCTATGGGTATGTGCCCAGAAGTGGGATTGCTGGATCAGATGGTAATTCTATTTCTAGTTTTTTTAAGGAAACTCCATACTGTTCTCCATAGTGACTGTATCAATTTACATCCCCACCAATAGTGGAAGAGGGCTCCTTTTGTCCACACCCTCCCCAGAATTTGTTGTTTGTAGATTTTCTGATGATGCCGATTTTAACAGGTGTGGGGTGATACCTCATTGTAGTTTTGATTTGCATTTCTCTAATAATTAGTGCTGTTGAGCAGCTTTTCATGTGCGTCTTGGCCATCTCTGTGTCTTCTTTGAAGAAACGTCTCTTTAGATCTTCTGCCCATTTTTGTATTGGGTTGTTTGTTTTTTTAATAGTAAGCTGCATGAGCTGTTTATATATATATATTGGAGATTAAACCTTTGTCCATTGATTCATTTGCAACGATTTTCACCCATTCTGAGGGATGCCTTTTTCCATTCCCGTTTTTTGAACAAAAAAGGAAAGAAAGAAAAAGAAGCAGAACACTAATGTGCGTAAAATATGCCTTTTGAAACGGTCGTTTTGAAATATGGACGTCCTTTGAATTTTTTGGTCGATATGTGACCCCAGGATTTGTTTTCAGGGCAGGTGTCATTTACAGGCCTGCAATGATTTTGAATATCAACTGACGATTAGCGCTGGGATTAAAGCTGCTGTTGCGTGAAACGGCCACAAGGTGGCAGCAGTTCTCCCTTACCAAATCTGGTTACTAGAGCAACAGAGCCTCAATGGAAGTCGTGTTCTAGATTGGAATTTAGAATGGAATGTGCCAGGAGAAAGCCCCTCAAGTTTGTCTCACTACTTGTTGTTCGTGTTTTTAATTTTCTTTTTATTTTCTATTACACCAAGTTTGATTACAATGTTTGGCTTGTTGTAGGTGTGGAAGATGTGGTTCTTTTACACATATACAGATGTCTGTTCTTCCTGGGATCCTTTTCCCATGTATGTTAGGACAGAATGTTGAGTAGTCTTCTCTTGGTATTCCGTAGGTCTTTGGTGATTATATATGTCACCTGTGTTTGATTATGTCTTTTAACACCGATATCGTAATGAAACCAATCCTCACAGCTTTCCATTGGTGAACCATAAGTTTGTTTAATGAATCTGTGATTGCCCTTCTCCGTGGAAATATCTGCCCTGGTATCCATTTTTAGGTAACACCTATAAGTGATATGATACGATATGTGTCTTTCACTTTCTGACTTACTCCAAGTCACGTGATTACCTCTAGACTCATCTACGGAGCTGCAAATGGCATTGTGTCCTTTTTTTTCCTTGGCTTCTATTCTGCCTTAGCGAGGTCCATTTTCAACAATGTGATTCCCTGAGGGTTGTGGATTAGCTGACCTGGGCAGCCTTACCCTGCCGGCCGGCCCTCCCCAGTTGTGCCTGGTTGAGGTCAATAGAAACAGCTCTCCAGGCAGCAATAGCCCCTGAAGTTGTGCCTGACTCCATATTCTCTGCCCCGTCAGCAGTCTCGGGGCTGTGCTGGTGGGAGGGAGTGAGAGGCCAAGGCTTTGTTGGTGGCCCGGTGTGAGTGGGGCTCTGCTGGCCTTTCTGCAGGAGTTGCCAGGCTGCCACCTGTAAAGAAGAGGATGTGTCACCCATACCTTCCGATGGAATTTCTCTCCGGACAGAGGTGAGGAAGGAAAAAAGCAGTGGGGGCCGGGACAGGAGGGGTATCTCAGGCAGGGCAATAGAAAGCTTCCAGAAGAGCGCCCGGGGCCAGGACCATCCTGGCTGGCCTGCAGGCACCAAGTTGGCCTGCGTGCTGACGCTGGTGTGGCTCCACGGCCCTTCCTCTAGGCTTTCAAGCCCTTGTACATATTCAGGTGTTTTACCTGGGAAGGGTGGGAACAGTTCAGCAGCAGCTGGCCTGGGGCTCAGCTCACGTTTACTCACAGATGCCTCAGCACGGTCCCCCCCTTTGCAATGAGGACGCTCCTTGCATGGGGTGTGGGTTGCTGGCTGTATGGGAGGTGATTCCCCACCTCTGACCAATTTCAGAATTGTTTACCGCTGGAGCAAGTGCCCTGATAGGTTTTCCCTCTGTATAACTGGTGGGTTCAGGTTTTTTTTTTCTTTTATGGTTCAAGTTAGATTTGATTCCTCTTTTATGTATTTATAGATATAATCATGGAAATAATTCATTCCTATAAATACATCTGTGTGAAGGGAAGAACTTTTTTCTGTTTTATTTTAAATATTTTTTTTTTTAAATTTTGGAATTTAATTTTATTTTTTTTATACAGCAGGTTATTATTAGTTATGTATTTTGTGCATATACATGTATACAGGTCAATCCCAATCTCCCAACTCATCCCACCACCACCACCCCATGGCTTCCCACACTTGGTGTCCATACGTTTGTTCTCTACCTCTGTGTCTCTATTTCTTCCCTGCAAACCAGTTCCTCTGTACCATTTTTTAGGGTCCACATATATGCATTAATATACAATATTTGTTTTCCACTTTCTGACTTACTTCATTCTGTATGACAGTCTCTATATCCATCGACGTCTCTACAAATGACCCAGTTTCATTCCTTTTTATGGCTGAGTAATATTCCATTTTATATATGTACCGCTTCTTTATGCATTCATCTGTCTGTGGGCATTTAGGTTGCTTTCATTACCTGGCTATTGTAAATAGTGCTGCAATGAACATTGTGGTGAATGTGCCTTTTTGATTTACGGTTTTCTCTGCGTATATGCCCAGAATTTGGATTGCTGGATCAGATGGTAATTCTATTTCTAGTTTTTTTAAGGAAACTCCATAATGTTCTCCATAGTGACTGTATCAATTTACATCCCCACCAATAGTGGAAGAGGGCTCCTTTTGTCCACACCCTCCCCAGAATTTGTTGTTTGTAGATTTTCTGATGATGCCGATTCTAACAGGTGTGAGGTGATACCTCATTGTAGTTTTGATTTGCATTTCTCTAATAATTAGTGCTGTTGAGCAGCTTTTCATGTGCATCTTGGCCATCTCTGTGTCTTCTTTGAAGAAACGTCTCTTTAGATCTTCTGCCCATTTTTGTATTGGGTTGTATGTTTTTTTAATATTAAGCTGCATGAGCTGTTTATATATATATTGGAGATTAAACCTTTGTCCATTGATTCATTTGCAACGATTTTCGCCCATTCTGAGGGATGCCTTTTTCCATTCCCGTTTTTTGAACAAAAAAGGAAAGAAAGAAAAAGAAGCAGAACACTAATGTGCGTAAAATATGCCTTTTGAAATGGTCGTTTTGAAATATGGACGTCCTTTGAATTTTTTGGTCGATATGTGACCCCAGGATTTGTTTTCAGGGCAGGTGTCATTTACAGGCCTGCAATGATTTTGAATATCAACTGACCATTAGCGCTGGGATTAAAGCTGCTGTTGCGTGAAACGGCCACAAGGTGGCAGAAGATCTACCTTACCAAATCTGGTTACTAGAGCAA